>NC_135890.1:14804390-15366526 GCF_964194155.1 Cetorhinus maximus | reverse complement strand
AATGGTGCCAATATAGGAGTATTAAGTATTAAGTTATAGTACAAAGCTGGAGAGACATTTGAAGTGCTGAACAAAGTGTAACTGATGAGAATTGTTTCACGTTATGTGCTCTTTGCAGAGACAGCCATAGCTTGGAGGGATCTTTGCTGCTGGATGTTGCAAGTGCCTCCAGTTCACTGCATAAAAAATTCGTGGATCTGCCATTAAGTTTTATTGAAATCCTAGTGAAGACCATGAATTTTTTTGTACCTTTGTTTTAAGCCTCAATGAGCTTTTTTTCTTTAATGCATTTGCCTTTTCTCCCCCAGTGGAGAAGCATAAGGCTGCTATTCATGTCCCCATCAAGGTGCAGCTAGGACCAGAAATCTGCCTTGGTGCTAGCCCACATGCTACCCCAGAGTCTAGCACAGTACAGTGGAGCATCAGAAACGTTGGAATGGCAGTAAACCATCACTCCCCTGAGTCTATTCTACCATTCAGTTAAATAATGGGTGATCCGTACCTCAGTTCCCACCTTTGCGCCATACTCTATGATACCTTTAGCTACAAAAATCTGTCAGTCTCCGTTTTGAAAATTTCAAATAGTGCAGCATTAACAGCCATTTTTGGTTGTAAATTTTACAAATTTCAACTGTACTTTTTGTGATTAAATATTTCTTGACCACTACTAAATGACCTAGCTTTCATTTGAACATTGGCCTCTTGTTCTGGATTTCCCCATTAGCAGAAATAGTTTCTCTATATCATCACCATCAAATCCCTTTGTCATTTTAAAAACTTTGATTAAATCGACCCTTAACCTTCTAAACACAAGGGAGTGCAAACTAAGTTTATGCAAACTGTATTCATAATTTAACATTTTAAGCTCTGGTTTCATTTTAATTTATCTGAGCTGTACCCCCTCCAAGGCCATTGTATCTTTCATGAGATTTGGTGCCCCAAAGATGAACACAGTACTGCTGTATGGGTTTGACCAAGGCTCTGTACAGCTGAGTGACTTCTTCACTTTTGAATTTCAATGCTCTTGAGATAAAGGGCATCATTTCATTAGCTGCTTTTATTTATTTTTGTAACTTTGCACTCGCTTTTATTGATGTGTGTGTTTGTTTGTATAAATGGATAGCTAAATTCCTTTGCTCCTCCACCGTTCCTCGTCTTGCACCATTGAGTCCCTACTGTCAAGGGGCAATTGAAGATCTGAATAGGCTGCAATTCCTGCACTGCCACCCACTTGTAGCCCCAGCCAGTGCACAGTAGATACGGCAACTTAACTGACTTGGAGGTAGTCATCTGCATCCGACCATCTAGTCCCTTTAATTATTCTAACACTATTTAAAATTGATGAAGCAAACCTGTGAAGTAGATTATGTTCCCCCATCCATGTGAAAAAAAAACTAAAAGCAGGAGGATGATGATATAATCCAACATTATTTGGTTTGTCCAGTTTACATTCATGTACTAACAGCCTTGTCTCTTAATTCTGGAACCAAACCTTTCTCCCCTCTTATTCCTTGGGTAGAAAGATTGTGTGGGAATGCAACGCATTTGAGTATGTCAAGATTCTGTCAGTTTTATTGATGAGGGTTTCAGCTTGTCGATGTAAATACTGCCAAATGGTGCTGATTTCTTCAACCACCTGATGTGCATCAGAAATGACATTTATATTGCTGTGCTGTATATATTTGCATATGAAAAGCATGCAAGCATCAGTATTCCTGAGTGACAATTCTGACAATGCATACTATATGCATAATGGCACTCAGCAGCATTGTCACTTTTCAAAAACCTGTGCAACTTTTATAGCCGTTCATAATTTGCAGCAGTAAGTTTCACTCGCATGAATGGAAATTTGAACCTCTTTAAGGTTTACAGTAAAAATTGTTGATCGTTGAGGGAGCAAACTGTCAGTCAAGCTGCAGCCCAGAAAGACTCATATTTTCACTAATTTTTTTAAAAACCTTTTCTTAAAGTCTTGACACGTGTCCAGATACAGAAGGTACCAACAGTTCTCAGTACCAAGTGGCCATTCACCCCACTTTGTATTGGCAAGCTATTTGACTTTGAACTGTATCAAAGACAAGCCTGATTCTTCAGCTTCTAAGCCAGGTGCTCCCCAACTCGTATCCCATCAGTGGGTGGCTCGTCAGCAATCAACAGTAAAAAGCTCCAGCTGTTTTGTATTCGCTCCTGTGCTCAGAAAAACTGAGGTCCATTTTTGGCACCAACTGCTATGACTTCAATATGTGGGGTTCAGTGTTACATCCTGAGTGCATGACTGACTAAGCCATCAGTGAGAGCTGCCCACCTCGAAAGAAGGCAACCTATCGCTCGTACTTTTCCTCATTATGTATAGATTTCTTATACATTTATGCATTCCTATACATTTCTTATCCAAAGCAGCACTGTAAATCACAATGCTGAAAGATGGTGAAATAAGTGCCCAGCTAAGATAAAGTTGAGGATTAAAAAAAAGAAGTGACTTGGATCTATACAATGCCCTTCACAATCTAGGGATATTCCAAAGCACATTACAGCCAATGAAGTATGTAGTCACTGTTGTAGGAAACAGCAACCAATTTGCGCACAGCAAAGTTCCACAAACTGCAGTGAGGTAGATAACCAGATGATCTGTTTTAATAATGCTGCTTGATAGGATGGGGGAAAAATACAAATACTGTAACTTGAAATGCAACTAAGTCAATTCATCGTGAATCATATTCGCTCATTGCCAGTTCAGTGCTTATTTTCATATTAACTTGAATAGTTGGCAGCACTAATATTTTTGTCAGTGTTGTTCCACTTGAGTTATTAAAATTGTAATTGTATTTTGAAAAATTGATTCTGAAATTGTGCTTTGATGGGGTTGGGTTGTCCCTGGCATTCCATATTGATTTTACTGTGGAAATCTTATTCACTTAACAGATTTGTAATATGCTGTTACACATTTGCAGATTGTTGGCTCTCCCCCAAGCCTGAGTTGGAAATATTTGGTGAAAATGTTTACAGCTGCTTTGTGGTAAATGAAAAGGTGCAAGTTATGCTTTGTCTGAAGTTCAAATCTCAGTAACCTTTTCAGATGTTGGACTTCTCACAGAAGGGGTGGCTGCAGAGGAGATAAAATGTATCTTCTTGTGCTGACAGTCTGCAATCATGATTTCTGATTGATATAAAAAGACAATTTTATCAATGTTGATCATGCTAAGGTTATAATACGAGATAATCAGTAGGCTTTTTTGTACTGATAAGAACCCTGACATGCGTAAATATCAACTAAACATTGCTTCAAGATCGTTCCAACTGTGAGATTATTGGTAAATTTTAATTTTAATGGAATAAAAAGTGCTTTATTGTATGTGATTCTGTTGACTGAGCAGCAGCAGGTTTGATACCAGAGAGTAAGTTTCTGATGCTGAATAAAACCACATTGCTGTTAAAGGTTTTATAATGGACCTCAGTTAGTCAGCACCATTCTTCATCTTTGTCTATAATCCAATTAGATTTGACATGTAGTAAGTAGTTGGAGGCTGTTTGTTTTTGTCAGAGAATATTTGCAACCAAGTTTTCACCACCTGCTCCAGTTGGACAGAGCACGTCTTGTCCAAGATTAAATGTAAGGCAGAGAAGCCAACGGTACTTGTGGCTAAGTGACAGGCTCACCATTCATGTCCCATTCTAAGCCTGTATTGTCATTTGAGTTCAGCTATCCTCCGTGGGCAAAGTTTTTTGTAATTTCTTAAAACATTGGATATAATGCATTGCAGTTATGGAGAAGAAGCTAGAAGAGAGTCCTTTCTTGTTTCACAATAGGACACACACTAGATACTGGAATTGACAGTAAGCAGGAACAGAGCTGGACTGACAGCCATATTTTATCCTTCAGTATGACACAGTGAATAAAAGGGAGATGATTTGGAATGAAATGGATAGAAAACTAAGATAAAAGCAGATAAAATAAAAGGAAACGGTTGATATCTGATGTGTCTTACTGTGGTGAGATTTTATTAATTTTCTTTAGGGAATAGAGTATTTTTGTTATAGTTAATTCTTGTCAACCTTGTCCTTTTTCTGCGAAACTTAACCTCAGTAAGCTTAAAAAGAAACTTTGAGGTGATGCAAATTTTGTTTTTTTTTGCTCTCATTGTTTGAGTAACTTGGTATTGCTTAGAGCAGCTCACTTTTCCCTTTCATGCATCACTATTGAGCAAAGAACATAGCAATTGAAATTAAAGGAAGGGAGAAAAAAAGTTGTGTGCCTGTGATTAAATGTTTGCAGGACCAGTACAGCGCAAGATATTTTCCAGAGGTACGCAACACGAATGGGAAAATGTTGAATCAACTCTAGCCCATACAGTGTGCATTTGAAGTTTCTTGAAGGATATATGATTGATACAGTGCAGTTATATTTAACTTTACCTGTGTATATGTTTCTGTTTATTAAATTTTGAGTTTTTTTCAGTGATTTCATCAGTTTTTTTTTATTCCTGCTGCATTTCTGTTAAGCCCTGTTTCTATAAAATAGTTGCAAACAGTATATTGTGAGATACTCCTATGGCATATCATATTTTGCATCATTTATATAGCAGTTTAAAGTGGAAGGATTTAGATTTATTCCCAACAATTTCAGTAAGGCATTGAACAAATTAGCACTTCCTTATGGAAAGGAAATCTAAGATTTTTTTTGCAGAAAGGAGACGATTTGGCCTATTTCACTTTGACCAGCTCTCAGAAACAGGGATCTACTTTCATTCCCCTTGGTGTTTCCTAATACACTTTCTAATACGTATATTTCAGTATTGCCGAAAAAAGAGACACGCTGTTGAAGTTTTTCATCTTAGACTCATCAGCATAGATGCAAGAATGCCAAAATTTAACTGGAGCAACAATTTATACTGCATGACTAAAGGGTGCTGATTGGTGGACAAGTCTTCACTGGTTGAGGTGTTGCCATGGAGGATATACTAGGGAACTGTTGTTCCCCATGCTTTTATTTAATTCAAAAAAGGCACAATGTCTGGACATGTTCTTTCGGCTTGCAGAGGACAGGATCCTGCATGTGAATATATGTAGTTTCTAGCAAGCATAAGTGAGCCACATTGTGAACCCAACTGATGATTTTAAATTGGCCATTAATGTAATTCTTCACGCACTCGGGATTATTCAGCGAGTGCTATCCAATCGTGCAATCAAACGTAAAATT
This sequence comes from Cetorhinus maximus, assembly GCF_964194155.1. Classification (NCBI taxonomy): domain Eukaryota; kingdom Metazoa; phylum Chordata; class Chondrichthyes; order Lamniformes; family Cetorhinidae; genus Cetorhinus; species Cetorhinus maximus. The sequence goes on along the minus strand of NC_135890.1, from coordinate 15,361,329 downwards.
AGACATTGCATTCTGAGTTCTGCAAGCATGGATTGGTTGAGTGCGGTCAGCACACTCCCTGGTGTGAACCCTTGGCGGAGTACTGACTATGCTCAACCAGTCCACGCTTGCAAAACTTGGAACGTAATGTCTCATGTGAGGTGCGATTCAGTGAATGGACAACACTTACTGAACAATCCTGAGTGTGCTAAGACTTAGACTAACAACCAGTTTAAGATTAACAGTTGGACTCGCAATGTGGCTCACTTACAGTTGCTACAAACTACATATATTCATATGCAGGAACCTGCCCCTTGCAAGCAGAAAGAACATGTCCAGGCATTGTGCCTTTTTTTTGAAACAAACAAAAGCATGGGAGACAGCAGTTCCCTGATGCATTCATCATGGCAATGTCTGATCTTCTACTTCAGCGATCTTCTGCCTCAGCTCCACCTTCCCACACCCTCTCCATATCCCTTAATTCCCATAGTATCCAAAAATCCCCGTCTTGAATATATCCATTCACAGCCTTCAGAATTGGAGAATTTCAAAGATCACAAATCCTTTGAGTGGAGATATTTCTCAATGGCCGACCCCTTATTCTGAGATTGTGACCCCTAGCTCTGAACCTAACAGCAAGAGGAAGCAGCCTCCTAGTATCAACCCTACCAGCCCCTTTCAAATGTTTGACGTTTCAATGTAATCACCTCTCGCTCTTTTAAGTTGTGATGAATATCTGCCTAATCTACTAAACCTGTCCTCACAGGACAAATCCCTCAACCCAGTAATCAATCCAGTGCACCTTTGTTTCACTCCCTCCAAGGTACATCTATGCTTCCTTGGGTAAGGAGGTCAAAACTCTGTGTTCTGCTCCAAGTGTGGTGTCAGAATTTTGAATCCCTCTATCAAACCTCCCCTTGATAGCTCTAAGCAGAACACAGCTAGTTTCTCTTGTCTCTCCACATAATTGAAGTTTTTCATCCCTGGTATCATTCTAGTAAATCTCTTATTAAGGCCTTGACACCCTTCCTAAAGTATTGTCCAGAATTGGCCACCATGCTTCTACAGGGGCCTAAACAATATTTATAAAGGTTTAGCCTAACTTCCTTGCTTTTGTACTTTATGTCTCTATTTATGAAGGCAGCATTGCACATGCCTTTTTAACAGCCTTGTCAACTTCCTGCTGCCACCTTCAAAGGCCAGTGTCCCTACATCCCAAGGTCTCTCTACCTGCACCCCCTTCAAAATTGGACCATTTGGCCATGTTGCCTATCCTCGTGCTTCTGACTAAAATTAACCACCTCATAGTTCTCTACATTAAATTTCATCTGCCTTATGCCTTCCCATTTCACTGGCTTATGTTAAGTGTCATTTAATAACTTCTGAATTGTGTCAACTGCAAATTTTTTTTAATTATACACTGTACATCCAAATCCAGGTCATGAATTTGCCTCAAAGAGCAGTGGTCATAACACCTCGCCTTGATGGAACAGTACTGCGCACTTGTCTCCAATCTAAAAAAAACAACCATTCGCCACTATTCACCCGTTTTTTACCCCTTAGCCAATTTCGTATCTATGGCCCCTTTATTCCATGGGCTTCAATTTTGCTAACAAGTCACTTCATCAAAGATCTCAATTAAGTTAGTCAAGGATGATTTGCCTTTAGCAAATCATACTGGCTTTCATTTATTGACCCATACTTTTTCAAGCGCCAACTAATTTTGTCTTGGATTATTGTCTCAAAGTTTCCACCTCCATACGGCTGACTGGTCCACCATTGCCAGATTTATCCCTCTGTCCTTTTTTGAGCAGGAGTATAACATTTACATTCTTCTGGCCTCTGACAACACTCCTATATCTAAGGAGAATTGAAAGATTGTGTCCATCCCATACGGCCAGGTGATTTCTTTTGTTTGAGCACTGACAACCTTTTAAGTTCCTCCTCTTAGCTACTTTTATGCTATGTCATTTCCCTCCCAGCCCCTCCATTACTGTGACGTGCAGCATTCTATTCTTCAGTGACCTCAACTGAGTTCTCTGCCTGCACAAGAAGATCTCTTCTTTTGTTCCCTAATTAGCCTCAGCCTTCCTTTGACTACCTTTACACTACTTATAATTTTGAGTCGCCTTGTATGTTACCCTCTAATCTGTTCTTATCCACTCGCTTTTCCCCGCATTTCCTTTTCCCGTTCTCCTCTGTGCTTTTTTTGTTCACCTTGGTCACCTACTCAATTATAAGCCTGATATTTATCATAAGCCTCGTTTTTCTGTTTCATTTCAATCTCTATATCTTCAGCCATTCAGAGATCTCAAGTTTTAGATGCTCTTCCTTTTTCCCCCTTATGGAAATATGGCCACTCTGTGCCCAAAGCCGTTTGCTCTTTGAAGGCCTCCTATTGCTCGTTTGCTGCTTTATCTTCCAGCCTTTAATTCCAATCCGCCTGGATCCAGGTTCCTTTTCAGGTCTCTCATCGCCCTTTTCCGTAACTACTCTAAATTTAATGATACTGTTTCCCAAATGTTCCCCAATTGGAATGTGCTCTGCTTGCCACACTGGATTCCCTAGAACTAGCTCAAGCACTGCTTTCCTTGTTGGGCTGGAAGCAGCTTGGTACACATGGCAAGAATTCTTCCCCCTCTCTGCCCTTCGCCACTATTCGTTTCCGAGTCTACATTAGGATGACTTGAGTACGCCATTATTGTTGCAATTTCCCTAAAACTTTGCTCCTGTGCCGCCTCCTCACTATTTGGTGGCGTATCTGTCAAATTCACATCCAGGAGCCTAAAACATTCCAATTGGAGTTCCAACGAATTTGGAATTGGCTCCAGTCATTTTTGAGCAAATCCTTGCTTAAGGCAAGTTATGGACGATTGGATCCAAATATTTTTTTGCGTTAAGGCTTAAATGCCAAGAAGGTCTTTTATGAGGCCTAAATCAACCTTTAATTTCGTATGAATTTGAAGTAAAAAGATTGTGTACCAGACCATTTATTCAGTTGACTCAAAGAATCAGACTGTGTTTATGAATTGAAGCCACTGCAGTTGCTATGGGAACCCTGTCTTTGCGACATTCTAACATTTCCTCATTTCTTGTGCACTCTTCCTTTTCTCACGTACTGATTTCTCGACAAGACGTATCATCGCTTTTCATTCATAAGTGGAAGTGTTTATGTCAAACATAAATATTTACATAACATCCAATTTTGTTTTTGATGTCATTCCAATTTAAGCAAAACTGAGCAGCAGACTAGGTCCTATTCTGCAAATATCTAACATTGACTGTTGTACATTACAGTGTTAACAAAATATACGGGGTCTTTAAACATCACTTCAATTGCTGCATCTCCAAACAAAAACATTTTTTAATGCGTAGATCTTCTGTGGTACTACTCATAGTTAGTCAAAGGGGATATTTATGCCATGTTGGGGATAGCATCAGGCCAACTGATTTACAGTGAATTAAATAAGATTAATTCAATTTTTATTAAATGTCATTGTGGGATTCTTATGGATGCTTTGGAATTAAATTCCGCAGCACTTTTGTTCAGAACCATTTCTGGTATATTACTGTTTGCTTTGGAACTCTAAATTGATGGAAGCAAGTGGAGGTGTGATTTTTGGAAGAGATTAATGCCTCTGTTTCCTGATGGTATCTGGGGCTGTAGACTACTTCAGTTAGGAAATTAAAATTTGAAGTGAAGAGACTTTTCCATGGATTGCTGGGGCAGTCCAGTTTTTGTTACGATGATGGACAGGAGAGAAAAGAGCAAAAAATTGCATTTCCTCTCATCAACTATTTTGAATTTTCATTGATCTGTTTTGCAAGGAATACACTTGGAGCTGTTTTTCTTCTTGTGCATGAAGGCTGTTTAAGCAAGTAAAATTCTCCAGAGTATTTATGGATGGGACTCCTGTATTTTAGCTGTGTCCTGTCGAAATGTAATTCTAAGCAGTGACCATGAGGCAGCACTGTGGCCTGACATACTGAGCAAAGTCATCTAACTTAGTTGCCATTTTGTTTTTGTCTTTGTCTCCACTCTCCCTGCTGGTTACAAAATAAAAATTTTAATAAGGTTCCTCAGTTGGCTTTCAGCCCCAGTGATTCAGTTCCACCATCGGACATTCAACATCTGCCCCACCTTGGTGGCTCTGCATTACGCAAGGCTTCGCATGCACCTGCTGCCATTATCCTCTTGGGTGCCAGAGATCGCAGTTTGCAATGTGCTTTTGAAGGCGTTGCTGCAATACATCTTGTAAATGGTACACACTATGCCACTGTGCGCTAGTGATAGAGGGAGTGAATGTTTAAGGTGGTGGATGGAGTATTTGTCCTGGATGGTGCTGAGTTTTTATGAGTGTCCCTGAGGCTGCATTTATTCAGGCAAGTAGAGTGTATTCCATCACAATGCTGCCTTGTGCTTTGTAGATGGTGGACAGGTTTTGGGGAGTCGAGAGGTGCATTACTCACTGCAGAATTCCTAGCCTCTGATGGAGAAGTGAGCCTGCAAGACTTAACCAAGGAGTTTCATTACTCTCTAAGGTCCTCACCCTGTACTTGGGTATTAACAAGACAAAACAAACTATGGGTACAATTTCCACTTTATGCAGAAAACCTTTATTAACCCACTAAGCAATAGTATATACTTAGGTCTCCAGTTGCTTAGTAAGACCCGCATGCAGGAGCTCGTCTCTGGGTGGTCGGTCCACTGAACGGAATTTTTCCACACGACTTCCAGTGATAGCCCAAATCACACTTGCTGGTTGCAGCCCCAATACCCTTGAGAGCTGTGGCTTTATACCCATTTCTGACCCTGGTCTCGTGGCATATAAGGTAATGCCTTAAACTGAGTCATCCAATTGGATTATCAACCCCATCCTGGCCTTGCAAAGAATACCTGCATGTGGTCATTTCCTGCTCTCAGAAGGGGGTGTCTCCAGGTACCTGCCAGCAATGAATGTGATTTCCATATCTTGGTAAGGCAGGCAGAAAGCCATTCACACACATCCGAGAGGCCATTGTCTAGGTCAGTTTCAGTAATCAGGGTGTCCGGTGGTTAGCCATCGCCCCAGTGGCATGTCCTGACGTGTGTGTCTTTTTTTTTAAAGCTCCATATAAGCTTCAGTGTTGATATCATTGGTTAGAAATTTTCATCCGATGTCCTCTGCACTCCACGTTCCTACCACCCGGCTCGAAGCTCAAGACGTTGATCCACCTCACAGCTGGTTACATTTTGACACAAGTATAAAGATGATACATCACAAAAAGAAACAAAGGAGGATCTTAGGACATCACAGAAATACACAAAATATCAAAATGCATTACAGCCATACATAAAGCAACAGCAAAGCAAAACACAGATTGTGCAGCAGTTAACCACAAACTTGAGAAGGATGTAGGCAAGCAATGGCAGCCATAAACCAAATTGGAAAGTGAGGGGTTTGGGAGAAGCCAAAAGCATTATGTACACAAAGGGAGCATGGGATGTGAGCAATCCGGACAGGTGAGTGATGCAAAATAGCTATTGAGCACTACAGGCTGCATTTTCTTCATACCCTCTGTCATGAAGAGATATTAATGTCTATAATGTTGTTGGAAATTATTTTTTAAAATAGAGTTCTAGTGGGATCTGTGTCTATGTGTGGATCTTAATTGGATTAAAGCCGGCTAGCCTGGGTGCTTTGATGTGTAGTGGTTTTGAGATGTTAATTAGGTTAGCGTAAGAAGGTTAGAAGGTAAAGTGTAAATTTGCAGTTGTTAAAATAAGCCGTTCAAGACTGTGGGTGAAATCTTACATCCTGGCTAGAAGACGCCAAGCAATGTGTTTATTTGTTTCAGCTTACTAATAAAATTGGTTGGATGAAAGGATGTTATTGTTAGAAGAGGGAAAGTTAAAAGCCTAGTGGTACAATGGAAAATTTACGTTCAAAGAGCAAGATATGTATAAAGGGGAAAGGATATTGTATGTAAGGTAAAAGCATTTTTAAGATCCAACAAATGTGAGAAGCCTCCGGACTGTAAGCCCAGAGCTGCTGTTTGCAAGGACCCAGAGCTGAAAGAAACTCATTTTGAATGCGACTGTCCAGGGTGTGCTTTGCCAGGTGTCTCTTTAAATCCATGAGATTTACTGTTGCCTTAACAGGGGTGTAACTAGAGTCAGATTAATTAGGGGATTTTTGTAGTTATTATAGTAATAATTTTGTAGATGTGTTTCTGTGTTTACAATCTTTCTTGCATTAATAAATGTTTAGTTTAGTTTTATAAAAAACCCCTTGGGACTCGGTCTTACTACTACTGAATTCAAAGCCTGCATCTAGAAACATACAAATTGCAAAAATGGGCTATGACAGTTGTTTCACGTTTTCCTCTGGGATTTGAACAACTCCGCCTTTACCATCAGCTGTGTCTTAATACCCACCAACAGAAATGATGGACTTCAGCCATCGGTTCCTTTCCATGTCATGCTGCTCCACCGTCTGCCTCAAAGAAAAGAAGCAAAAGACACGCTAACAAGTGGAAGGAACCTGGAGTGCAAACAAAACAAGAAGTTGGGGAAAGGGAACCACAATAATAAAGCAACAAAGGTAGAAGTGGAACTACAGGGGAAGGCGAAAATAAAAATGCCACATCTTCTGACATAGCATCTGTAGCAATATGGGAGATTCAAAAATTTGCTTTACAATGGTGCCTCCAAGGTACACAACAATGTGACATTTCATACAGTTAAATGCACTCCATTGACTAGATGACCGTAAAGCAGGACCCATCAGGAGTGCTAAGTGCGGCATCATTTATTAGCTAAAGGTCACTGGCAGACTCAGCAGCGAGCTCTTAAAAAAGAAAAACATTGCCCCCAGCCCAGTTCTGTTTGTGCAAACTATGCTGCATTCAGGGGCTCTGCGGGAATTAATGTTTTGTTACACTTGGTAAAGAACTTGTCACAAAAACAATAATAATGAAAAGAAGTTTTTTTTAAAAAATCAATAGACCTCAGAGGTGGAGAGCAGGATAATGCAATAATAGTGTCTGCCACTAGTTTGCTACAGCCTAAATTTCAAATTGTTATCAGAGAGCAAAAAAGAAAGACCAGTTACCACATCTTGTATGTTAATGTTCTATGTACTCTGTAGCAGGAATGTCTGACCTATAGGAATGTGTGTCAAGAATGAGTGGCCAAATATTGTACAAAATATATTACAAGACTTTACAAGCTGAACAGTTTGAGTCTGCAGGTAGCAAAGATGTGTCTGAGTGTTTCAGCAATCATGTGGATAAGGTATTGGCAAATAAGCAACAAGAGAAATAGACAGTCTTGGTGGTGGATAGGATGTGAGTTTGAAATTAAACTAATGTAGCGTACTAAGATAAAAGCAAAATACAGCAGATGCTGGAAACCTGAAATAAAAACAGTAAGTGCTGAAAAAACTCAGGAGGTCTGGCAGCATCTGTGGAGAGAGGAACAGAGTTAACATTTCGAGTCCGTATGACTCAGAGCTCTGAAGAAGAGTCATACGGACTTGAAACGTTATCTCTCTTTCTCTCTCCACAGATGCTGCCAGACCTCCTGAGTTTTTCCAGCATTTTCTGTTCTTTACATTATATATTATTGATGTCGCATACTTATGTGTTCAGTCTGAATGGGAGCTACTCTTATAAACCGATGGGCAAACATATCACCTTTAATTACCCTAAGCTATGCATTCACATATGGAAGGTCCCAGGTTTGCTTGATGCTTTCCCTTATTGGCTGACCTTAGCAGGGACAGCATTTGAGAGTACAATTAACTTCACTGTCTCTGGGCTAGGGGGAGGGAATAAAATCAGCCATATTTCTTGCACGTGACTGTCATTCAGTGCCCCCTGCTGGTAAACGTATGTATTTGATTTCAGGTGGGTATGGGTTGTAATTTGGTTTTGATGTTCCTCATAATCACAAGCTTACCAGTGTTTGTTGTGCATGCTCGCATGTGAAGAATGGCCATTTGAGGAAGGTACTCTAGAGCTGCCAATGAAACACTTGAACAAACCCAAGTGCCTTCTGCAGAGGAGCAGAAAAAAATTAAAAGGTTGGAATGGGACCTGTATTCTTCAGCATCTAGAAATTAGTATTGATTACATTATATACTGGCTGTCTTCATTTGAATTTCCTGTGCAGAAGTATTCTCCTCTAATAATAAAAAGAAAACACTTGGGAGCTCAGAGTTTAAATGTGTAGGTATATCATGGTTCGTTCAGGATCCCGCCAATGCACACCATGGACTGGATTTTCACTGAGTTGCGAAGACTTGGTGGGCCTTTAAAAATGGTGGCAGGACTCGGATGCAGAAATCTCACCCATTTCCAACAGATGTAGTTTTTGCAGGTGGGTGAAAGGGGGCAGGACATAATTCACAAAGACAGGAAACCCCAAAATCAGCAGGAACATTTGAACTCAGTGCTCAGTTCAAAGGAACCTAATTTTGGCTGCTGCAAGGGCCTTAACTGATAGTGTGAGACACACAAATTTATGCAGTAGGTGTAAACGGTCTTGAAAGGTGGAAAAGGCCTATATAACTGTTATGATCTGAAGTTTTTAAAATCCCTGTTCTTTAAACTTAAAAAGGCTGCAGCTGTCACTGACAATTTTTTAAAAAGCCTCTGCTTAACTGCTTTGATTGGCAGGCCATCTACCGCAGGGTTAGAAAAGACAGTAGCATCTGGTTGTGCAGTTTCAGTGGAGCTTTTTGCTGACATTTCCCTAAGAGCTATCATTATGTCATTATGAATGTTTGGCTAAGTTTCAAAAGCTACAATTATGTCAGCCAGGGTTCCAAGTTCACAATCTGACAGTTTAGGAGGCTATTATATATTATATTTATATTATATCTGATTAAATGTCTTTGATGTGGGGTCTGAACAGAAGCTTTTGTTTTTGAGAGGTTAACTACTTGAGATTTAAAAGCTTTGAATGGGTCTTATTAATGGGAGTTTTTTTCACAGTCAAGTGTGTAGGAGTGAAAGCTGTTTAGATTGTTTGTTTGAAGTTGATTTTTCATCTCTACATGGCTCTTGAGGTCCACCCATGGTGGATACTGGGTAAGTAGTTATGGAGGTGGCATAGAGGGTAAGAGGGGCAATGGAGGACAGTGGGTGGGGAGCATGAGCTGTTATTGAATTGGCACAGTGTGTGTGAAGGACCATACGGAGTCGGGCTTGTGGAAAGGGGGTGTGAGCTAGATGGCCTAAAAACTTCTAAAACAACTGGGACAAAGTCCTGGACAACCGAGGTGAGTCTTCTAACCAGCCCACCCTGGCACTTGGCACCCCACCTCCACCACCACGGCTGCCGCTACTCTGCTTCGATACTTCCAGGGTTGCGGGCCCAACCCCTGTCCCCTCCCCTTTTACCTCCCCAGCTTGCAGAGTAACAATCACATATTTTGGGGTACTTTTCAACCAAGGCAGGTCCACTGAATCAGGAAATTCCCTGACTCAAGCTACCTGCCAAAATCATGAGTCAAAAATGAATTAAAATAGTTTGCTTAACATAGTTACACATCGTGTATAGGCTCAAGGCTAATGGCATTTCTGCATGGACCCTTGGATTGCTGTACATTGCACCAAATTTTAATTCAACTTGGATTTGAAAATGATAGGGTTCAGACCTTTGAAAGAATCAATGTGTTCTATTCCTTCAGTAATAACTCTGGTGCCCACTGCAGAAGGCCTCTTTGATCTGTCAGGGAAAGAAAATTAACATAATGGGACTGCATCTTGTCAGTTGTCAGTCACTTTCCTTGAGATTGCTTTATATGCCCACTGCTTAGCATCAGCACTGCAACCTAAAAGCCTAAGCTACATCAGTAGGAAGGTCCAGGTGGTCCTGTAATTGCCTGATACTAAATGTAACAGCTAAGGTTTGGTTTCTAGATGCTCTAATTGGCACAGCAGAAGGCCAAGTTGCTGTGAAAAGTTGAGGAACTGATTGATGAGCTGACCCTGTTTTTAACACTGTGGGGTTAGCACATTCAGTTGACGAATATACTTGCAGATTTCAGGTTGGTGACAGTGTGTTGCTGCTTTTCTTTAATGATTGTCAAAAAAACCAAACCAGTATTAAGAACTGTAGGTAATCTTCATTTTAAATGAAAAAATTGAGCTGTTTTTTATTTTGAGCCATCATTGCAGGACACACATTTAAAATAGTCTGATAACACACTATGCCCAAGGTTGAATAATTTGCATTGTTTTGAAAATGTAGATTTCAGAACTATGCAAGTTACCATTTTTACCCTCCATCCTTTTTTTTTTGTACTAATGTTTTCACTCCCCTTTATTGATTTAAGGCATTGACTCCCTGAAGAGGTTTGGTTTCACGGGGATTGGCATCCTTCGTCCTCACTTGCGTGGCAGATCTTCACATGCAAGCCTAAAATGCCAGTTTCAGCTGGTTTCCAATCACAGCCAAACAAGATTCTATCAGCAGGGGTCAGTGGATAGTGAGCGCAGGAGTCCTGAAGCCGGTTGTTGTGCTGTCCCTATTGATACCTGAAAAGACAGCAGAGAGAGGCGATTAAAATCTGGATTTGCCTGGCTCGAATGACTCAGTTACCGACTGCCTTCATCAGCTAAACTGTTGGGCAGCCCAAAGCTTGGTCTTTGCATTTTTATGGGCTTTAGTATAATTAAATTAATGCCTCACTGCACCATTCCTCCCCTTTTTCCCACCATCACCATTTGATACTTGGCTGTTTGTCAAATCTAAAATGTGCCTTTTGGCCCACTTTGTTGTAATATCACATGCACTCCCACACAAGATTAATTAACTCTCAGTTTTACCTGTATTGACAATGCTATCAATGGAACATAAAAAATTAATGACAATCCAGTAAATCAGAGGTAGCATTATTGGGAGTGAGATACTCCTTGCCTTGATGGAACATTGCTTGAAGTTTGTGTGGATCATTCAGTGCTCATTAGTTTTGAAAACAAAGCAATTATTGGTGTATTCTGCTACTTAGCTTCCTGAGGCAAAAGCTATCCTACTATCCATGGCTGTTGCGACCTTCCTATTTAAGCAGTATTCCTAAATCAGGTGTTAAGGACTGCTATGCACTATTTAAATTTCATTCTGCCATTATAAAAATATAAGAATGATACAAAGTGCAGTCACTTCAGATAAGTAAATATGACAAAGTTTATGCATAGCAAAACCCCACAAACGGAATGATGTGAATAATTAATTTATTTAATAGGGGTTGAAGCAGGAATGATGACCATAGTTCTGAGAGAAGTCACTGATCTTCAAATCTTAATTCTTAATCTTAAAATTTTCTTAATCTTCAGTTTCTACCTAAACCACTGGAATAGGCAAATAGGATCTTGATTTAAGATATGATCCAAAGGATTGCATCTCCTGAAATGGAATTTAAATCAACGACTTTCCCACTAGGCTGAGAGTGCAACTAATTGAGACAAGCTGATATCATTGATGAATGCCCTTTTGCAGCATATCAGGTGAGATGCCAATTTGGATGATGAGCTTTTTCAAAGATAACAAACCCTTAAATGGTTGTCAGCTGTGGCTCAGTTCATAGCACCCTCGCCTTTGAATCAGAGGGTTGTGGGTTCATGTCCCACTCCCGGAAAACCAAGAACTGTGATTGTACTCGAAAGAGTTGCAATCTGTGACTGTTGATAACTCGAAAGAGTTTCCTTGCTCTTTGGAAGAGGTGTCAGCTGTGGCTCAGTTCATAGCACCCTCGCCTTTGAATCAGAGGGTTGTGGGTTCATGTCCCACTCCCGGAAAAACCAAGAACTGTGATTGTACTCGAAAGAGTTGCAATCTGTGACTGTTGATAACTCGAAAGAGTTTCCCAAAACTCACACTGAGTGCCCTTCAGGATATTGCATTTGGCACCATTTTTCCTTGGCTTTGGTGGCCTGGTAAATATCATTATAAGCAGTAATTTTTTTTCTTGATGGCACCAACTTTAGGAGGTAGTTAAATCATGATTTGAAACACAAGTGACAACCAAACCACTTCATGCACACATGTACAAATAGAAAATGGTGAACAAACGAAAACCTCTTGTTACTGAAAAGATCAAATCTGCAACAGTCACCAAAAAAAGATTGACGGTGATGTTGCTGACTGTAGTATGGAACTGTTCTGAAAAGCCCCTCAGTATTGGTAAGGCTCAAGTCAAGAGTGTGATGAAATATGTAACACTTGCCTGGATAGTTTAAGCTGCAGCAACAATTAAAAGCTCAACATCACCCTAGATTGAGGAGTCCACTTCATCAAAGCCCCTGCTTTAAACTTAAATTAAACCCCCTTCACTCTGGCTGCAGCATGTTTTAGCTATAGGACGAATTGCAGTAACTCACCAAGGGTACTTCGACAGCAGCATCTAACTTGGCAAAAAAGGATATATGGAATAAGTATAGGGCAGCACCATCATCTCCAAGTCATATGCCAACATGATGTGGGCATATATCACTTTACTTCATTCTTTGGTTAAAATCCTCAAAATCCCTACCCAATACCATTTCCAGATCACCATCAATAAAAGCCCTACCACCACCTTCTCAAAGGCAATGAGGGATGCGTAATAAAATGTGTCCTCATCAAAGTTGTTTATATCCTGAGATCACAATTAGAATTAGTTACACATTTTCACCTTGGTGATCATGTCTGATCTCAACTGGGACATGTAACTGGATGAGATGGAAAAGATATGGTATCCCAGTCCAATTGAGAAAAAGAAAAGCAGAATAATCAGAACCTAAAATTCTGAGCATCCACAACTTTAGTCTTCGCCCAAGTCAATTGCCTCCAAATGATGATACCTTGCTCACGAAGTTAGTCTAATCCAGTTTGTATGAAGGAGGAGTGTGCTTCATTCCATTGAACAGGACTGTACTGAGGTGCTATGTTTAATCATGAACGTGGTCAGACATCTGCAGAGCACCCAGCGGCAAGAAGATTTGGGTATTTAACATTTTTCCCATAAAGATATTTAAAATAGATTATTTTTAAAGTACATTTTGCACTGATGGAGGAATTATCATGGACTTAGCCAACCCAAAGCCATCTAGAGCTGTGAACTCCATATTTTAACTTGTTTTCTTTAATTTGTTTTCTTCAACTGCAACAGGCCATTGTATTTGATGGAATATTATTCAACCATAACCCCATCTGTGCTGTTTAAAACCATTTGTAATGTCATATTTATGTGAAATCCAAAGCAGGGCAGACCTTTGTCATCCTTCATATCTATCCATTAAAAATGTCTGCAAACTGTAAGGTAGATTCTGACCAGACTTAAAATCTGAAGTTTAAAATAATCTTGTCCTATTTTGCCAAATTGTCTGCCTCACTCAGTAGAAAAGTGTGTTTTGAATTGTCTAAGTGATGAAATTTTGCCGGTATCATGAGCAGAGAATTCTCCACTCAATCACCTGTGAATTTAACTGAAGTGAAGGAGTACGGTCATAGAGTTGAAGATTTGTGCAGGTGAATGCATGTCATGAAAATATAATAATTCTCATATTATTGTGATTTATTGTGAAGATAGGTTGATAATGGGGTTTGGATAGTTTCTCTGTATGTGTGTAGGGATAGGATTTAATTGAATTGGAGACAGCTGATCTGGAGGCTTTGAGTTATCAAAAAGAAACTAGGTTTGAAATGCTAAATACATAAACATGACTGAAGTTTTAGAATGTGAGCTGTGAGGAAAATTTGCAATTTCAGATAAATTAGGTTAGTTTAAATTTCAAAGAAATGCTAGGATGTTACACCTAAGCCAAACAGTGTGTTTATTTTTCCCAAAGGTTACTGATTATACAAATCTTTTCATAGTACTAATTTTACGTGAGTTAAAGTTTCAAAGACATATCGGAACAATGGAATTTGCATTAAAAAGGGAAAACATGTATAAAAGGAGAGAGGGCTGTGTGTCAGAGGAGAAGGCATTCCAAGATAGAACACATGTGGAAAGCCTCCAGCATCTGTGCTGTCTACAGGAACCGAAGCTGAGAAAAAAATTGTTTTGAATATCACTGTCCAGGGTATCGTGTTGTTTTGCCTGGGCCTGTTTAAATCTATTTGTTTTTCTACTGTTGCCTTAATGGAGGTGTAACTGGGAGCCAGATTAGTTAGGGGCTTTAGGAGTTATTATAGTAGTAATTTGTAGACCTATGTATGTGCTTAAAATCTTTTCTTTTGATAATAAATGTTTAATTTAGTTTTCTAAAAGCCTATGAAGTCGTGGTCGTCTTATTACTTCTGAATTCAGGGCACGCACCTCGAAAAAAAATACAAATTGCAAAACAGTTGTGACCACGTGATCAAGTTTCCCTCATGGAAACATCATCTGCCATGTCATAACAATGCACTGCATTGAAAACGTCAACCAATTGTGGCGGGTTTTTTTTACAAATTCCGTTTTTATGTATTTCTGTTAATGTGAAAGTAAAATCTTCCAACCAAAGTTTTTTGCTGATATTCTTCAAAATGAACTTTGTTGTTTGTAACTTTCTGCCATGTATTTTGGAGGGCACACTGAAACATTCAGTGCCCAAAAGTTGAAGGATTCCTTTGCCCCTTATTACCTAGGTTTAATCCACTTTCGGTGAGTGAAAGGAAAACTCAGAGAAGCTAGTTGGATGAGGCAAAAGTTTGTATTTTTCATTACCAGGCTTGCTTTATTCTCAGTTAGCTCCATACGTTGGCTGCTGTAATTCAAACCAGAAAAGGTGAAACATAGCTGCCACTTCCATCCATTATAAATGATTTTCATTTGAACACGTCAAATTGCTTTTCTGTTACAATGAAGATCAAAGGCCACTTTCGCCACCGCCGCACACAGAGTATTTCAGTTTCTCCCTTTTAAATAATAGGAACAGGATTAATTTACTACAGTTGTGTATCTCTCTTAGATCTCTGTCATTGCATGTGGCATTTGGATGACTGTTTGTTGCAAGCTGAGTGGATTTCTGACAAGAGATGTTTGCTTATTTAAGGCAGGCAGGTGTTTCAGATATTTTACAGATTATAAGATTCTAGCCTTTCCAAATCTTAAGTGTCATTGCTTTCTGCTGATGTGGTTCACATTGTGTAAGGGGGCACACAGGAACTGCATCACTTATAATACCTATGGTAAAATTTGTAGCACTGCATTATCATGACTTTGTGTTGATCCACATCAGAACCAGTTAATTTCCTGATAATCTGTTGAAAATTGCACCTTTTTTTTTAGAAGTTAGGATTTTCTTTAAAAGCCAATTTAAAATTTATATATGAAGAAAGTGTGAAGTAACAATGATTTCCAGATCGTCAAGTATGTCCAATACAGAGAGACAATTCAAAGGGCACAAATTACCCATTTTCTCCCATTATGTAGAAGCCCTGAGTTAATTATTCCATTACTTGGAAAGTAAAATGTGTTCATCAGGTTTTTAACCACATCATGTTCCTCAGATCATATATTGTAAGGAAGTTTGCTGTAATGATCCAATTTTTATTGGTTGGACTCCAATAATGTTCCAGTCGCTTTTTCAGTTTGGTGTGAAAATGCTTGCTGTGGGACTTTTTCTTTGCTTTTTATTTGAATCCTTAAAAGTTATCATTAACTTTCAAGATTTCCTGGTTTTATCAGAATATTATTTCACAGACATATTATTTTATCACAGTCTGTCCAGATTTCTACTTTGCTGCTTGTTTTGGATTTTTCTTTGAATACCATATGTGAAAGGCTGAGTCCCACTTTGCAGGATAACACCAAGGCTGAAAAGCACAGGAATCGAGATGAAATAAAGAACTTGGTGATGCCAGGCATGTGTTTTAAAAGCCTGTAGATCACTGGAAGAAGGGAAGACTGACAGAAATATCAAGTTGCATTGCTTTGAGATCATGTGAGGGAATGAGTGGCAAGCTTTGGCTCCATGGGGGCTACTCAGCTCCAGAATTCATTTACAGTTTTGGTCTGTTACGAAAGTATAATAATTTTCATAATATTATTTTCATTTATTGAAAGGTAGGTTTATGGATGTGAGTGTAGATGGTTTGGTCCATGTGATTTAGTTACCTTGGAGTCAGGTAGACTGCAAGCTTGAAATTATCAAAAGAAGTTATGTACAAAAATGTACTTCAAATGCTAATGAGTAAACATGGATGGGGTCTTAGCATAAAAAGTGTAAAGGAAATTTGCATTTTAAATAAGGGAAGGAGTTGTTTGGATTTCAAAGGGATGTTAGGATGTTTACAACACGCCAGATAAGCAAGGCTAAGCAGTGTGTTTATTTTTCCCAAACGTTACTGACAATATTGGCAACATTTTTATATTGTGGGTGATAAAGTTCCAAAGACATATGGAACAATGGAATTTACATATTAAAGAGAGATAAACATATCTAAAGGAAGATGAAAGGCTATGTTAGGGGGGCAAGGCAATATTCAACCAAGTGTGGTACCAAAGAGCCATCATAAAACTGAAGTCAATGCCCACTTGTAGCAAGACCAGCTTTGGGCTGACAAGTGGCAAGTGACATTCGCCAGACAATGACAATCTTCAACAAGAGAGCGCCTCACCACCTTCATTTGACATTCAATGGTATCAACATCACCACATACTCCTCCACCATCCTGGGGTCACCATTGACCAGAAACTGACTAGAGTAGATGAAAGGCACTGAGTATTCTGCAGTGAATTACTCCCCTCCGAACTCTCCTACAAGGCACATCAAAAGTGTGATGGGATACTTTGCACTTGCTACAACAGTTAAGCTCAACATCATCCAGAACAAAACAGTCTGCAGGATCAGCACCTTATCCACTATCTTTAATGGTGGCTGCAGTGTGTACCACAAGATGCACTGCAGCAACTTAACAAGGCATTTTCAACAATATCTTCAACACCTCTGACCTCCACCAGCTGGAAGTCCCTAGCTCTACCCAATAATATTGTCAGTGTCTTCACCACACAGACAGACTTCACCACACAGTAGTTGAGGAAGAACGATCACCATTGCTTTCTCAGCACAACTAAGGGTATGATCAGTGGCATCTGCACCCTGAGAAATTTTTAAAAGTGAGCAAACCAGAAACCTTGCCTAACAATTTTGAGGTATGCTGGTGGACGGTTTTGAAATTCGTGTACTTTTCCCACCCATTATATAACGGCAAACAATGACAAAAATATCCTACAAGAAAGGTGGATTAGAAATTTACTGTTACATTACAGCCCTGGTAAGGCCTATAATTTGGAAGCTCTCATGTGGATGAATCTTTACTGATATCAATTTTGAAAGTGCTTGCTCCATATTATGCTGTAATTCTGTAGTGAATATTGGAATTAGTTAGATGTCCTCTTGAAGGTGCCAGTGCTAGCAAGAGTGTGTCCACCAAGTACTGCTGTGTATCAATAATGTTTCTCAACCCGCTGCTGATGGTGAGTTCTCAACAGAGCCACACCTCTGGTAGACATCAACAGAATAACTCTTTCTCATGAGCAGAGATCTGAAATGATAGTTTTGTTAGGGGCTGATCAACTGAGATCAAATTTAGAATACCTACCAAATAGGTGAATTTAAAACCAAATTTTTAGTACTTCACTGGAAAGAGTACTTCATATTGAAGGCATTTCCTTTTCCAATGAACATTTGCATAACTTGCTGAGAACCCCTGCCCTGACTGTACCCCTCAAATAACAACAGCAGCTACACACAACGTCCTTGAGCAACTTGTATTGGTTCAGTAGGGCTGTTCTTCCATGCCATATGAGTTTTTTGCTGCTGGTCCTGGAACAAAGAGCAAGAGCTGTATTTCAATGTCTGTCAATTGACAGATAGGAAGCTACAGATTTATGTGTGCACATATCCAAAAAGATTTAGCCTATATTATGTAAAGTATATCAAGTTAATTTGTGACAGGCTTTAGCTGTTTCTTTAGTCATGATCAATATTTGGTGATTGTGTAGAGCATAAAAATACAATGGAAATACCCTATTCAAAGTAGCCCTGTAGGCATCAGAGATTAAACTGTGCAACGATGAAAAGATTTATCCTGGTACTTTAGTTTTCAGTGCAAAATCCATCAAGCAACCATTAATTTTTTTATCTTCTCACAATGGTGGTGTTAGAATTCTGGGCCCTTCTGGGTGTAGAATCATTTAGTTCACAATGAGTGCTATGCTATTGAGATTTCATAGTAGTACAAATTGCCAATTTTTAATTGTGGCACAAGTTCACAGAATCAAAGAATTGTTACAGTACGGAAGGGGGCCATTTGGCCCATTGTGTTTGCACCAGCTCCCTAAATGAGCAATTCACCTAGCGCCATTCCCTGCCTTCTTCCCTAACCCTGAATATTAGAGAACTAAATAATGCTTTATCATCTTCATTCCAGAAAGCTGTGCATTGATGTTGACAACTCTTTGCAAGTGGAACTGCTGTTAGTATTTGTCAGATAGTTTTGTTAAGGAGGGGAAATCTGTCATCCATTATTTTTGACAAGTAGCGCAGTGGCTCATTGACAGCAAAGAAAGGGTGATTGTTGATGAATTTTTTTTTGTGACTGGAGGGCTGTTTCTAGCGGGGTTCCACAGGGCTCAGTACAGATAATACAAAGATTGGCTGCGCGGTTCATTGCAGGAGGATTGCTGTAAACTGCAGGAAGATAACATTGGACTGGTCAGGATGGCAGAAGAGTGGAAAATGGAATTTGACCCAGAGAAGTGTGAGGCGATACATTAAAGGAGGTCAAACAAGGCAAAGGATTACACAATAAATGGGAGGATACTGAGTGATGTAGAGGAAGTGAAGGACCTTGGAGTAAATGTCCACAGATCCCTGAAAGTAGCAGAACAGGTTGATAAGGTGGTTAAGAAGGCATATGGAATCCTTTCATTTATTTGCCAAGGCAAAGAATAAAAGAGCAGGGAGGTTTTGCTGGAACTACATAAAACCTTAATAAAGATACACCTTGAGCACTGTGTGCAGTTCTGGTCACCTTATTGCAAAAAGGATGTAATTGCATTGGAGAGGGTACAGGATTGAAAAATTGCAGCTATGAGGAAAGATTGGATAGACTGGGGTTGTCCTTCTTGGAACAGGAGAGGCTGGGGTTTGATTGAGCTGTACAAAATTATGAAGGGCTTGGGTATAGTGGATGGGAAGGGCCTATTTACTTGAGCAAAGAGGTCACTGACCAGGGGGCATAGATTTAAAGTGATTGGTAGAACCCCCAGAGGGTTGTGGGGGTCTGGAAATCACTGCCTGAGTAGAGGCAGAAGCTCATACCTCATTTAAAAGGTGCCTGGAGATGAGCTCTGGTGCTGTAACCTGCAGGGCTACAGACCAAATATTGGAAAGGCTGGGTGGCTCGTTTCTCGGCTGGTGCAGACACTGGTCAAGTAGCCTCTTTCTGTGCCATAAACTTTCTATGATTGTATGGTCTGTTTTAGTATGTAGCATGTCCTTGCATTGTTCCTAAACAAAAAAAATGCAGTCAATAGTATGTCACTGGCTGTGAAACATTTTGGGATGTCCTGAGGTCAGGAGTAATGTTATGTACTTTATTTTATTTTCTTTCTTTCTCGCACTCTCTTGCTTTCTTTCTTTTATGTATGTAAATGCACATGTATTTACCTGTGTTTGCAAAGCTACTAATCCTCGAGTAGAATTGAAAGACACATGGAGCAAAATTTTTAATATTTTCAAAGTTCAGTTGAATTTTTCCCTGTTCACTTCTTTCTTCCACACAACCCATTGAACATCAAATGTTTCCAAGTCTCGAGTTGTAGACCCAGAGGCAGAAAGTTTCTCTCTGCCTATCTCTCAGAGTTCATAATCATTAGTTCCTTGAAGATGCTATCCTTTTGATTGTGCATTGATCTTTCAGAATCGGTAGAAGCTGTCATGGAGCCCCTGACATAGGCAGCAACGAACATGATCTCTCTCAAATGTAAAATCTTACCTCACAGATTGATTTTTTTTTTCTTTGCCTCAGATGTTATCTCAGATCTTCCTCTTTCCTCAATTACAGCTGCCTTGCATTGTCCCTATCTATGCAGCAATAGAACCAGTGAACATTTTCATTAAAGGATACAAATGCTTGTGTCAAAAATTTATTTAAGCTAGGCTTTATTAACTTGAAACTGCAGAAGCTTTCCCACTTGCAGGTTTTCAGACTTGGCTCAGTTGATTTTATCTGTTTCTTTAGCTCTAACTTTTTTAAAATTTCCTCATTAGCCATTTTGTTTTCTTGTTATCTTTCTGTTCCAGTTGTTTGCCTGTTATCATACACCCAATTTATAGCCACTTATGCACTCTTGACATGCTTTCCCTATTAGATCTTTCACACTAAGCTTATGCATATATTTAGCATTCTTTGTCTTCATTTTCCTCTTAAGCTGAAGCTAAAGATGAAGACACCTGTCAGTTGAGTTTCTGTAAAAATGGCTCTGTAAGCTTCTCTACAGACAACAATTGTGATGTGGGAATAGGTGAGCTCTTTGTAAAGGGGAAAAAAAGAATATTTGATTTATGTACTAATTATCATATCAATGCATCTCACAGTGTTTCACATTTGCATTACTTTTGCAATGAATGTAATAATGTAGACCCAAATGACAGACATTCTATACCAACACTGCCCCATGAATGGTACTGAGCTGAATAAGCAGGTAATCCTTTACTGGTTAAGGAAGGAAAGTCAGCCAGAACATGTATTCTTTTGGCTATTGCCATGGGATTTTCTTTTTACTTTAGGAGGAGAATGAGAAAAGGAGTGCATCAGGTAGTAGTGAAAATGGTAGAGTGAAGAGAGTGGATTGGAAACATAAACAGAAAATGCTGGCAATATTCAGTAGATCAGGCAGCATCTGTGGATAGAGAAACAGTTAATGTTTCAGGTTCAGTGACCTTGATCAATCTTCAGTATCATACCTGTCAATGTAGCTCCCAGTTACGACTGTGTGATTATGCACAATTGCTAGTGTGGGCCTCAAACCTTCTGTACAGATAAGCCAAAAGCCAGACTCAGCACTAAGAGCTACTTCTCCACAAAGAAAATACGTAGTGGAGTAAAACTGTTATTTTTGATTAACTTGTATCGTAAAATACATTTCGAAACTATTCTGATGTATTTTGAGATCGTAAAAGGAGAGTGTTGATGAGTGTTGTGCAGTTAATATTGAGTATACAGACTTTCAAAAGGTATTTAACAAAGTACAATGTATTTAGAAAATTTAAAGCCAATATGATTAAAGGGACAGTGGCAGCCTGGACCCACAATTAAGTTAAGGGACAGAAAGCAGGTTATCGTGGTGAATGGTTATTTCTCTGACTGGAAGGAAGTATACAGTTGTGTTCTCCAGGGTTCGTATGAGGACCACTGTTCTTTATGATATACTATTAACTTGGACTTGGCTAGATGGGATATAATTTCAAACTTTGCAAATGGTACAGAACTAGGAAATACAGTGAACAATGAGGTAGATGGTAACAGACTTCAGAAGGACATAGACCGATTAATGGGCAGACACATGGCAGAGGACAGAGTTTGCTGGAAGAAATGGGGAGAGACCATATGATCGAGATGACACAGTTTTAAAGGGAGTGCAAGAATAGAGACACCTGGAGGTGCATGAGTACAGATCTTTGAAGGTGAGAGAACAAGATAAGATTGTTTTTAAAAATTACATGGGATCCTGGGCTGTATTAATAGAGGCATAAAGCACAAAATACATGAAGTAATGCTAGACCCTTATAAATCACTGATTAGGCCTTAGGGTATTGTGTTTAATTTTGGGACCACACTTTCAGAAGTATGTCAAGGCCTTGGAGAAGATTGCAGAAGAAATGTACTAGATTGATACATGGAAAGAGGAATTTAGGTTACCCGGAGAAGCTGGGGCTGTTGCCCTCTGAGCGGAGATGATTAAGGATAGATTGGATGGAGGTATTCAAAATCATCAATGTTTTTGATAGAGTATGACGAGACATGCCTGGATGCACTATGGGATTACCCAGGCTTGGCCAAGTTGCGGATATAAGTTTTAAAAGTGTTTGCAGGAAAGAAAACTAGAATGAGTATGACTTTCTGGCGAGGCCAGGAAGTTGATGAATGGCTTATGAGATATACTGTAATAAACTGATAGCTTCGGGCTCAAGATATGCAGAATGCTAAGCCCTGCAGTGAAACGCCAGGATAAATAAGCAAAGTACATGTTTTGGAACATCGTTTGTGCCGACAATCGGGTCGTTCCATGATTGTTTTACAAATTCCTCCGGAACAGCAGAGGTGGTGAGCAGGCCATTCTGTGCTTATATTGTAAAATGTATTTGTAATTAAGGATGTAACAATTAGATATATGAGATAACATGGTGAGTTACCCCAAAAGATGGTATTTTTAACCGACAGACTTCAAATTGCCTTTTAGAGCATTCTGAAAGGACATTTCCCAGGTGTGCAAACTTGTATTAAATAAAGACCTGCTGCTGAATCTACCTACAGTCGACTCTGTGCCGAGTGTCTTTTAGAAACTCCACAACAATTGACGCTGCAAGCAGAGTCTCCACCAGCAACTGCAGAACCGATTGATTGGACGCACCAGGCGGCTGAATACTTCTACTTTACCACCCATGGTTAGGGTATAAGTTCAGCGATCGTGTGACACAATTCACAGAGATCCAAACCTGAGAGTTGGCTGAAGGTGAGGAAACAGGAGCTGCGCAGTTAGCTGCAAGCCGCCAGCCAGTGGGCCAGAACCGTCTCTAGGTGACAGGCCTGGAAGAGCCGCACCAGGAGACAGGGATGTCGGAACCATTCCTTGGCGATGGGCCAGCTACAGCCGCACCAGGAGACAGGCAGATCAGGACTGCCATAATGCAGGCCAGAGGCAAGGTACCATGTAACATGTCTGGACTGGATGAGAATGAGTGGGGACGAATATCCTAATAGAGAAAATGAAAAAGAAAGGATGGGATCCAGAGGTACCCCCTGGCTAAGCAGAAGGGGTGGTTGGATGCTAAGGACAAGGAAGAGAAAGATATGGTTATCGTTATCAGTAGCTACTTAGGACTCAGTAAACATGTAAAAAATGAGATTGAGAAAAAACAAACAAATGTGATACAGGCGCCAGGACCGAGACTTAGATCCCCAGGCAACACTGACGACATTGACTGAGAAAACAGGCTGCAGAATGTGACAGCCAAGACGATGACTGGAAGCAGCCACTGGAGTAAATGTCGTGGCTGCAGCTCCACCTGAGACAGGAGACCAAAGGGCCAGTGGCCATAGACCCCATTGTACACTAGCAACAGCGAGTCATTCAGGGGAACACCCAAACAACTGTGAAATATATCCCTTTCACCCTGGCTAAGAGACAAATGCTGACTAGGAACCTACCTACCCCGAGACAAAACCATGCAAATACTGATTTGTGGAGCAAGTTGGAGGAAATAATCGATATCCACTCACCCCACCCAGAGGACATACAAGTCCGAGTAAGATCTAAAGTGCCCTGCCAGATTTGACTACAGATGAAAAATTTGGTTACTAGCGAGAGATGGATGAACACCCGGGGTCTAACGGAGGCAGGTGGATATAATCGATTCAACAGACTGGTGAGGAAGGATTGGGAAATGCCCGATGCAACTGGTCAGCGGTCGTAGGCATGACACAAAACAAAGGTGAAAGTGCCTATGTACATGCCGAAAGAAAATACAATGTGTATAAGATAAAAATTTTAGAAACAAATGATGTTAATTTAAACTGCTGTGAGTTTCTGTTTAAAAAGAATTCAAACTGTACTAGCGTAGAACTGTGAAGGCCAGTTTGTTCTCAAAATTTAAAGTTAAAACTGGAGTCTTGAAGAAGTTTGGCAGCAATTCAATTTGAACTTTACAAAACAGATCAAAATTTTTAAATAAATCTCCACAAAGCAATCCCTGTCATTACTGGAATGCCCCAGCGTGTAACCGCAATCGAATGTACTACCTGGTCTGTAAAGGTTAGTGAGTTGTGATGACCGGAGAGGTAGATTAAAGACCATCTCAGACAGCTGGAGAGCTACATGGGAAGCATAGAGTTCACTGGACCATTGCTCCCAGCCAAGGTAAGATGTACTGCTTAGTTGTAATAGACCAGTTCACCCGGTGGTTAGAAGCATTCACGATGAGAGATTATTCTGCTAATAACTGTCGCGAGAATTTTCGCTGAAGAGATTATACCTCTGCAGATTGTCTCAGATCAGGGAACACATTTTACAGGTCAAATTAATAAACAGGCATGTACCTAGTAAGTTCAATATACCATACCACCCACACCCTACATCCTTGGATGTAGTGGAAAGGATGAGTAGAACCCTCATAGCATTAGTCTCCAAGGCCATTGCCGAAACCAGCAAGGGCTGGGCCGATCTGCCCAGTATCCTGATGAGACTGCGGACGACTCCTAACCAAATGACTGGACTACAGTCATTGGAACTAATGACTAGACGAGCCAAGAGGCTGCCCAAGGGCACTTGTACAGGCAGTGAGGATGTAAGGCCAGCTCGGGAAAGGGTTAAACGATTCATCAAATAGTCATGTAAGCAATTGTATGACCTGAAAAATAGAAAAGAGGTGAAATATAAGCTGGTTTAAGGGAGCGTGGGACAGGTAGAGCTGGATAGAGGGCCAGTGATAGGTGGAGATTGCCAGTCCTTGGCCTGCTGCAATGTTCCAGTGAAGCTCAACTCAAGCTGGAGGAACAGCACCTCATCTTCCGACTAGGCACTTTACAGCCTTCCGGACTGAATATTGAGTTCAACAACTTTAGATCATAAACTCTCTCCTCCATCCCCACCCCCTTTCTGATCCCCCCTTTTCCAATAATTTAGATATATTTTTTTTTTCCCACCTATTTCCATTATTTTTAAATGTATTTCCATCCATTGTTTTATCTCTACTTTTAGCCTATTTCGACCCCTTCCCCCCCACCCCACCCCCACTAGGGCTATCTGTACCTTGCTCATCCTGCCTTCTACCCTTAATGTCACCATTAGCACATTTCTTAGCTAATATCACCACCGTGAACACCTCTTTGAAGAGTCATACGGACTCGAAACGTTAACTATGCTCCTCTCCGCAGATGCTGTCAGACCTGCTGAGTTTTTCCAGGTATTTTTGCTTTTGTCTTAACTATTCTAATCCCATTTTCCAGCACTAGGCCCATAGCCTTGTATGCCATGGCATCGCAAGTGCACATCCAAATACTTCTTAAATGTTATGAGGGCTTCTACCTCTACCACCCTTCCAGGCAAAGAGTTCCAGATTCCCACCACCCTCTGAGTGAAAAAATGCTTCCTCACATCCTCTCTAAACCTCCTTCCCCTTACCTTAAATCGGTGTGTCCCCGAAATGGTGCAAGGGAGTTTTGGAGGGAGTATGGCAGGTGAAGGGTGTGCCTGAGAGATCCTCCCACAATTACAACTACTCACATGACCCCAGTAACATCAACCTTTAGGACTGTAATTTCAACCACCAGGGAGCCTTGAAAGTGCCCACAAGTGTGCGCTGGACCCCAGAGTTGACTTATGGTGCGGAACTCCGGAGCAAATCTTTTTTAGGGCATAGGTCATGAGATAGTTTTGGTTGCACTTACTAAGTCAGATGGAACTACCAGAGTGGAGCGAGGCATAGACAAGGTCTTTCTATCAATGACTCCTCTATGACAGTCCGATGCCTTCTGAGCATCCAGGGTGCGCGCATGATGGAATGAGCCCAGCCATAAACGATGCCTAATTAATGACGCGGCCACTTTGTATGGCACAGGGATGTCCACTATTAGCTCCCCGGACATAGCGGGGATAGATGACAAAGTTAATCACCTGACCCCCATATTGGCTCTTAACTTAAGTTCCCTCAACGAATTAGAAAGACAGCAGAGGCAGACGGGAGAAAGCCTGGCCGGAACCTTATTAGGATCAGTGCAGTTTCTAGAAGACCATGCCCACACCATTAACTAGCTGTCAATATCCCTACATCGGGCCCCCATACGCTGGCAGGGACTGTGCATGTGCAACCTAAGGCACATGGTTGGTGGCAGAAGTCTGACCCAATCTGGCCCAACTCCACAGTGGATATGTGCCGGACTGGATCATGGAGAACACATTAGAGACCTGGGCACCCAAAGGTGGAAATTGCTCCTTTTGCATCCTGAGAGGACTGATAAGAGCATACCTTAAAGCCAAACACTGTGTCTCCACATGCTTGCGACTAGTAGGAATGTTCCTGGCCATGCCTAATTTATAGGAAGAGGGATCCAGACCTCTCCATGAGGTAGAAAATATTGGATCATAAGAGATGGCAATTGGCTAAAGTACTAACCCCATATCTAAATATGCAACCCAGAGAAGAGCGCTCTTTGCAGGAATCTTGCTGGTTGGGTGTAGGGACAAAGGAAATAATGTTGTCTGCCCACAACCCATACGGATGGGGACAAGAGCTACATGTGTTTTTAACACCACCCTAAACTGTACCCTTGAAACCTTTAGTGCCTGCCACGAACCAACGCAGGTGGGGAGGGGGAATACTGCGCAACCACCAATGAGCCTCAAACCAGTACAGTAATGTGTACTGCCCAGTGATCAACTCAAGTTTCTGTTTCCACCCCAGGCCCCAGCAACAATCGGACAATTGGCAATAACCCACCTCTGACCTTCTAACAAGGAGTGGGTGAATATAACCGATTATTTAAATGAGGACTTACTGAGATACCTGCTTCCCAATTGAAAGGGAATCCCGAAGCTGCCAGAACATTTACTAGAGTTGCAGAAAGAGGTCCAGGCAGCAATGAAGTAGTATCACAGGATCCAACAAGACGTCGAGCAACTGGAAAAGGATGTGAAAACCAAACTGGAGCACATATTGTGGTGGCAGGCGATTTGGGGCTCAGATATTAGGGTGGATATTTATCCTTGGATCAGAATTAACTCTCTCATACTGCTGGTGGTACAACTACTAATTGCTCTCAGACTTATCGAATGTGGTACGTGGTGCCGGAACCAAGCCATTGCTAAAGTCGTAACCAAAGCACTGCACAAACCTGGGGAGAAAGAGTATACTAGATGTAGTTTAGAAAATATGACCATGTGAATCCATCCACTTGCCTGGCCAGCTGTGATGGGGCAAGGAGCACGGGATAGTTAAGCCTTAGTTGGCCATCTTGGGGGTTAGTAGCCAAGGGCCAAAAGGGGGGACTGAAGAGGCATATCAGGATGCATCATGGGATGAGGCGTGGCCAAGTTGCTGGTATAAGTTTTAAAAACGTTTGCAGGAAAAAAAAACTAGAATAAATATGACCTCTGGCTCGGCCAGGAAGTTGATGAATGGTCTGAGAGTTATACTGTAATAAACTGATAGCTTGACCTCAGACTCAAGATATGCAGAATGCTCAGCACTGCAGTGAAACACCAGGATAGATAAGCAAAGTACATGTTTTGGAGCATCATTTGTGCTGATGGTCAGGTCTTTCCATGAATGTTTTACAAATTCCTCCGGAACTGTGGAGGTGGTGAACAGGTCATTCTGTGTTTATGTTGTAAATTCATTTGTAATTAAGGATGTAACAATTATACAGACAAGATGAGAAGATCGTGAGTTAATGATGAGTTACCCAAAAGATCGTATATATAACCGACAGAAACTGTAACTTTGAATTGCCTTTTAGAGCATTATGAAAGAGCATTTCCCAGGTGTGCACACTTGTACTAAATAAAGAATTGCTGCTGAATCTACCTACAGTCGACTCTGTGTCAAGTGTCTTTTAGATAGTCCACAACAGAGCATTTATTACCAGTGGCAGAAAGGTTGGTCACTTGAGAATACAGATTTAAGGTGACAGACATAAGAATCAGAAGCTTCATCAAGAAACCCATTTTTGCACAAATGAATGTGACCTGGAATGCATTACCCGAACAGTTGGTGGAAATAGATTCACTAGTTCAGTTCAAAATAGAATTGGATAAATACTCCCTCCTTCTCCAGATACCATGCCCTAAGAGGGCACTGGCGACTTCCATTGGATTAGTCCTTGATTATGATTGGCAAAGTACTTCAGTGGTTTGCGGTTGCCTTCTACAGTATGGCTAACCAGGAAACCCTCCTACTCTTACTGTCTATGATCAGGCATACTGGAAGGATTTACAAGGCTGATGATCAACCTGTTTGGCCACATTATGAATACAGCTTCAGTGGCCATCAAATCCTGGTGTGCGACTTGTACCCTGAGATTCTGGCCCAGAGATAGGGTCACTACCCTCTGTGCCATAAAACCCTTGGATAAATACTTGAAGGACAAAAATTTGCAGGGCTTATGGGGAAACAGCAGGGGACTGGGATCAGTTGGATAATTCAACGAAAGAGCCAGCACAGGCATAATGGGCCTGCTCTTGTGTCATTTTCTATGTTGCAGGGCAATTTTGGGAATCTCAATATTTTGAATTCTTAAAGACCATTCTGGTCCCACCCCCATGTTCAATCACTCCGTCATCTGTACGCACTCAACAGTCAAAACCAAGCTGTCCCATCTAATGCATCTTTTCAATTACTTTTCTTCCCATTGTTCAAGAAACAGATCAAGTGTTGATTTGGAGTCTTAGCAAGTAAATCTCTTATGTAAGCAACCCAATGGACCGTTTCAGTAAGCTGTGCTGCATGTTGTAGAATGATTGTTGGTCTAATACATTGTTGCTAAGAACAATCAACAAACTTTGTTATAATTACATTTTACTTCAAATACAGAGGTAATATACTGAGAAATCATCAGGGAATGTTTTTAATATAGAAATGATCAATCACAGGTTTCTGGCAGAATTTATTCATACTCTATTTCCTATTCTTGGTGCCAGAGTAAATTACTTCTCATTAGTTGATCTCTAAGGAAGAATTTTACTATCAAGCAATAAGAAATGCTTTTATTGTACCTGTTCAAAGGCATAATGTGAGTTTCTATATTGGCAGCCTGATGGCTTGGTAGAAAGATCCATTACATGGTATATTACTGGTACTGAGCAAAACAGAGAAAGAAAGACCAAATTTTATTCTAGTTTTTGGCAATATTAATGTGGACGGCACTTCAGAAGCTACAATTGGCCTTAGCAGCCTTGGATAATGAAGGACAAATATCAGCCAGGTTTCTTCCTCTTGATCCACTGTCTGGCAACCCTTTTTGGAATGTACACTCCTGTGAAAATTAGTTGAGGATAGAATCTGCTTTGGCTGTGTTGCTAAGATGATGATTAGATGTTTATTTTTGTATTGCATTTGAAGTTTGAAATGAAGTTTAAAGAGGCATGGAGGCAAAAGACAGGGAGTTGGGATTTGAGTCGATAGCTCCAGGTGAAGGACACAAACTAGCGCCAATGTAAGCAAAATGCATTGAGATATCAATGCATCATTGAGAAGCAGTCATGACCAGATGTTACAAAGATAACAAAAAGACAAAACTGAAGGCTCTCTATCTGAATGCACATAGCATTCATCATAAAGTAAATCAATTGATGGCCCACATTTAAGTAAATAAATATGATCTGATAGCAATTACAGAGACATGGCTGCAGGATGACAAAGATTGGGCCTTTAATTTTCAGGGGTTCATGACATTCAAGAAAAATAGGAAGCTAGGTAAATGTGGAGGGGTGGCACTGTTAATTAAAGAGGGCATTGGTACAATAGCTAGGGATGACCTTGGTTCAGGAGATCAGGATATAGAATGGGTTTGGGTGGAGATGAGGAATAGTAGGGGAAATAAGTCATTAATGGGAGTGGTCTGCAGGCCTTCTAACAGTAGCCACAGTATAGGAAAAAGTATTCAAGAGAAAATATTGTGTGCTTGTGATAAAGGGACGGCAGTAATCATGGGTGATCTTAATCTGCACACAAACTGGAAAAATCAGATTGGCAGTAGTAGCCTGGATGAGTTCTCAGAATGCTTTCAAGGTAGTTTCTTACAGCAGCATGTTATGGAACCAACCAGAGAGAAGGTTATATTAGACTTGGCATTGTGCAGCGTGAAAGGATTAATTAATGACTTTAGAGTAAAGGCAGCAGCGACCACAATATGATTGAATTTTACATCCAATTTGAAAGGGAGGAGAGCGGGTCTAAGACTAGTATCTTAAACTTAAATAAGGGCAACTATGTGGGGATGAAAGCTGAGCTAGCTGAAGTGAACTGGGAAACTAGGCTAGAGGATAGGTCAATAGAGAAGTAGTGGCAGACATTTAAGAGGATATTTGAGTATTCAGAATAAGTACATTCCTACTATAAAGAAAAACTCTAAGGGGAGGACCCACCATCCGCGATTAACTAAACAAGTTAAGGAAAGCATCAAACGTGGAAAAAAGCCTACAACTCCGCAAAGATGAGTGGCAGGACAGATGATTGGACAAAATATAAAGAACGGCAGAGAATGACTAAAAGGTTAATCAGGAGAAAGAAATTAGAGAGTGAGAGGAAGCTGGCTAGAAATGTAATAACAGATAGCAAGAGTTTCCACAGGTATTTAAAACGGAAAAGAGTAAGTAAAGTGAGTGTTAGTCTTCTAGAGAGTGACGTGGGGAGTTAATAGTAGATAATAAGGAAATGGCGGAAGAAATTAACAAATATTTTGTTTCTGTGTTCACTATAGAGGATACAAAAAACATTCCAGTAATAGCTGCAAATCAGGAGGTGAACAGGGTAAAGGAACTTGGTGAAATTGAAATCACTAGGGAAATGGTACTGAGCAAATGGATGGAGCCAGAGGCTGGCAAGTCTTCAGGTCCCGACGGACTAAGTCGTAGGGTCTTAAAAGAGGTGGCTAATGAGGTACTCGATGTGCTGGTGTAAATTCTCCAAAATTCGCTAGGTTCTGGAAAGGTTCCATCAGATTGAAAAGTAGCAAATATAACCCTAGCAAGTGTCGAAAATATATTCAAGAAGGGAGGGAGGCAGAAAACAGGAAACTATAGGCCAGTTAGCTTGACGTCTGTCATGAGGAATTTATTAGAATTGATCATTAAGGAGGTTATAGCTGGGCACTTAGAAGAGCTCAAGGCAATCGGGAAGAGTCAGCATGGTTTTGTGAAAGGAAAATCATATTTAATCAATTTATTGGAGTTTTTTAAGGAAGTAACATGCGCAGTGGATAAAAGGGAGCCTGTAGATATACTGTACTTAGATTTCCAGAAGGCATTTGATAAGGTGCCACATCAAAGATTATTATAGAAAATAAAAACTCATGGTGTAGGGGGTAACATATTAGCATGGATAGAAGATTGACTGGTTGGCAGAAAACAGAGTATGCATAAATGGGTCTTTTTCTTATTGGCAGGATGTGACGAGTGGAGTTCCACAAAGGTCTGTACTGGGGCCTCAATTTTTAACGATTTACATCAATGACTTAGATGAGGAAAGTGAAGACATGGTAGCTAAATTTGCAGATGGCATAAAGATAGGTAGGAAAGTATGTTGTGAAGAGGACATGAGGTTGCAGATGGTTATAGACAGGTTGAGTGAGTGGGCAAAGATCTGGCAAATGGAGTTAAATGTGGGAAAATGAGAAGTTGTTCACTTTGGCAGGAAGTGCAAAAAAGCAGAGTATTACTTAAATGGAGAACGGCTGGATAATTCTGAGGTGCAGCGGGATCTAGGTGTTCTAGCACATGAATCACAAAACGTTAATATGCAGGTACGGCAAGTAATTAAGAAGGCTAATGGAATGCTATCGTTTATTACGAGAGGGATTGAACATAAAAGTAAGAATGTTATGCTTCAGTTATACAGGGCATTGGTGAGACCGCACCTCAAATACTGTGTGCAGTTTTGGTCTCCTTATTTAAGGAAGGATATAAATGCATTGGAGGCAGTTCAAAGGAGATTTACTAGATTGATACCTGAAATGAGTGGGTTGTCTTATGAGGAAAGGTTAGACAGACTGGGCTTGTTTTTACTGGAGTTTAGAAAAGTGAGGGATGATTAGATTGAAATATGCAAGATCCTGAACGGCCTTGACAAGGTAGACATTGAAAGGATGTTTCCTCTTGTGAGTGAGTCCAGAACTAGGGGGCGCTGTTTTTAAAATTAGGGGTCGCTCTTCTCGAACAGAGATGAGGAGAAATTTTTTCTCTGAGGGTTGTGCAACTTTGGAATTCTCTGCCTCAGAAGGTGGTGGAGGCGGGGTCATTGAATATTTTTAAGGCAGAGGCAGATAGATTCTTGTTAGGCAAGGGAATCAAAGGTTATCGGGGTTAGATGGGAATGTGGAAATGGAAACACAAGAAGCTTAGCCATGATCTTACTGAATGGCGGAGCAGGCTCAAGGGCCCGCATGATCTACTCCTGTTCCTATTTCTTATGTTCTTATGACCTTATATTTTATCTCACCAAAAGAAACAGAAATGGGATCGCTGTGACACAGAATATCAAACTAACCAACAACAGGAATCTGATTAACAGCTATAACCAGAACCAACAACAGAAAAATGTCAAATAATGCATCTCAAAGAAGACCAAACAGCATGGCTTAACAATCATAGGCTTTGATTCAGGAAGAACCTTAGGCAGTATGATTAGATTTCCTACCAATTTTGCTGCAGCTGAAAGGTGCAAGATACCAGGTCTAAATTTTTAAATTGGGAATGCAACAACTTGGTACTGTAAGTAGGAGGACACAACACTTGAAATTCTGAAAATGAATGCAACAACATCATATCAGAGGGGTTAAAATTTATCATGCTTAGTTTTTGCATGTAATTTTAGCTGAAGAAATGTAAGGTATGTTAATGTGCTGACATGGGGATGCTAAAGACAATGACCTTCATCCATTGCAGTTTTCAACTCTGGTGGTAGAAATGGGACAAGAAAACAGGAGGTCAGGATCACTATGTAGCGCTTCCATCATTAGTTATTTAAGGAGATGTTAACCAGAATGGACAACTTTCATGGGTTTTCATAGAATAGTGTGATGGTAAATCAAAATGATAGTCAGCACTGACGAGAAGTAAAAGAGCCTTATAAAACTGATAAAAAAATCTCATCATCTATTAGCTGAACAAAGGAAGTGGCTAAAAAGAATGCCAGAAAAAGTGGTGAGCCTGAGGATTAGGAGCAATTTAGAAGCCAGCAAAGGAGGACCAAGAAACTGATTAAGGAAGGGAAAAGAAAATATGAATGCAAACCAGCGAGGAATATGAAGGCGGACTGTAAAACCTTCTTTAGGTATGTGAAAAGGAAGAGATTAGCTGGGACAAATGTGGGCCCATTACAGGTGGAGACAGGAGAATTTATGGTGGAGAACAGGGAATTGGAAGAGAAACAGAAGTGCCAAATGGATGATCCATCTCGGTCTCCTCCGGAGGTCCCCAGCATCATGGATGCCAGTCTTTAGCCAATTCGATTCACTCCATGTGATATCAAGAAATGGCTGAAGGCACTGGATACTGCAAAGGCAACGGGCCCTGACAAAATTCTGCCAAAAGTACTGAAGACGTGTGCTCCAGAACTTGCTGCGCCCCTAGCCAAGCTGTTCAAGTACAACTACAACACCAGCGTCTACCTGGCAATGTGGAAAATTGCCCAGGTATGTCTTGTACACAAAAAGCAGGACAAATCCAACCCAGCCAATTACCGCCCCATCAGTCCACTCTTGATCATCAGTAAAGTGATGGAGGAGGTCATTAAGCGGCACTTGCTTAGCAATAATCTGCTCACTGATGCTCAGTTTGGGTTCCGCCAGGGTCACTAAGCTCCTGACTTCATTACAGCCTTAGTTCAAACATGGACAAAAGAGCTGAATTTCAAGTTGGGGTGAGAGTAACTACCCTTGACATCAAGGCAGCATTTGACTGAAGGTGGCATCAAGGAGCCCCAGCAGAACTGGAGCCAATGGGAATCCGGTTGTTTGGGGGGTGGAGGGAGGGAGCTCTCTGCTGTTTGGAGTTGTACCTAGCACGAAGGAAGATGGTTGTAGTTGTTGGAGGTCAATCATCTCAGTTCCAGGACATCACTGGAGGAGTTCCTCAGGCTAGTGTCCTCAGCCCAACCATCTTCAGCTGCTTCCAACATAAGGTCAGAAGTGGGGATATTCGGTGATAATTGCACACTGTTCAGCACCATTCGCAACTCCTCAGATACTGAAGCAGTCCATGTTCAAATGCAGCAAGAACTGGACAGTATCGAGGCTTGGGCTAACAAGTGGCACGCAACATTCATGCCACACAAGTGCCAGGGAATGATCATCTCCAACAACAGAGAATCCAACCACCACCTTTTGACATTCAATGGCGTTACGATCGCTGAATCCCCCACTATCATCATCCTGGGGGTTACGATTGACCAGAAACTGAACTGGACTAGCTATATAAATACTGTGACTACAATAGCGGGTCAGAGACTAGGAATCCTGTAGTGAGTAGCTCACCTCTTGACTCCCCAAATCCTGTCCACCATCTACAAGGCACAAGCCAGGAGTGTGATGGAATACTCCCACTTGCCTGGATGAGGGCAGCTCCAACAACACTTGAGAAGCTTGACACCATCCAGGACAAAGCCCGTTTGATTGGCACCCCATCCACAAACATCCACTCCCTCCACTACCGATGCACAGTGGCAGCAGTGCATACTGTCTACAAGATGCACCACAGGAACTCACCGAGGCTTCTTAGGCAGCACCTTCCAAACCCATGAATTACCACCTAGAAGGACAAGGACAGCAGATGCATTGGAACACCTCCACCTGGAAGTTGCCCTCCAAGCCACACACCATCTTTACTTGGAAATATATTCCCGTTCCTTCACAGTTGCAGGGTCAAAATCCTGGAACTCCCTCCTAACAGCACTGTGGGCGTACCTATGTCACATGGACTGCAGCAGTTCAAGAAGGCAGTTCTCCACCACCTTCTGAAGGGCATTTAGGGATGGGCAATAATAAATGTTGGCCTAGCTTGCGATGCCCACATCCTCTGAGTGAATAAAAACAAAACTAAACAGTTACTCTACATCTGTCTTCACAGAAGAAGATACAGAAAATCTCCCAGAGATACAAGGCAACCAAAGGACTTGTGAAACTGAGGAACTAAAAGAAATTAGTCTTTGCAAAGAGGTAGCACTTGAAAGGATAACTGGATTGAAGACTGATAAATCCCCTTGTCCAGATGAGCTTCATCCCAAAGCGTTGAAGGAGGTGGTTAGAAAGATAGCGGATGCATTGGTGGTTATCTTTAAAAATTCTATGGATTCTGGAAACTTAGAAACATGGAAAATAGGAGCAGGAGTAAGTCATTCGGCCCTTTGAGCTTGCTTCGCCATTCAATATGATCATGGCTCATCCCCTATCCCAATGCCGTACTCGTGCACTCTCCCCATTCCCCTTGACGCCTTTAGAATCCAGAAATCTATCTATTTCCTCATTAAATATATTCAGTGACTTAGCCTCCACAGCCTTCTGTGGTAGAGAATTCCATAGGTTCACCACCCTGAGTGAAGAAGTTTCTCCTCATCTC
This sequence comes from Cetorhinus maximus, assembly GCF_964194155.1. NCBI lineage: Eukaryota > Metazoa > Chordata > Chondrichthyes > Lamniformes > Cetorhinidae > Cetorhinus > Cetorhinus maximus. The sequence goes on along the minus strand of NC_135890.1, from coordinate 15,325,837 downwards.
AGGTCTTAAATGGCCTACCCCATATCCTAAGACTGTGACCCTTTGTTCTAACCCCCCCACCCAAACCCCAGCCAGAGGAAATATCATCTCTGCATCCATGGGAATTGGGGGTAATATATTGACGTGGATTGAGAATTGGTCAGAAGGGAATAAATGGGTCTTGTCCATTCCTGTCAGAATTTTATGTTTCAATGAGATCTCCTCTCATTCTTCTAAACTCCAGTAAATACAGACCTTAGTCAGCCTAATCTTGACTCATACGACAATCCTGCCATCCCAGGACTCAGTCTGGTGAACCTTCGCTGCACTCCCTCTATGGCAAGTATATCCTTTCTTGGGTAAGGAGACCACAACTGCACACACTACTCCAGGTGTGGTCTCAGCAAGGCCCTGTATAGCTGCAGTAAGACATCCTCGGTCCTGTACTCAAATCCTCTCGCAATGAAGGCTAACATACCATTTGCCTTCTTAACTGCTGCTGCACCTGCGTGCTTGCTTTCAGTGATTGGTGTACAAGGGCACACAGGTCCCTTTGTACATCAACATTTCCCAATCTATCACCATTTACATAATACTCTGCCATTTTGTTTTTCCGACCAAAGTGGATAACTTCACACTTATCCATGTTGTACTGCATCTGCCATGTACTTGCTCACTTACTCAACCTGTCTAAATTACCTTGAAGCCTCTAAACATCCTCCTCATTGCTCACAATCCCACCAAGTTTTGTGTCATCAGCAAACTTGGAAATATTACATTTGGTTCCCTTATGTAAATCATTGATATATATTGTGTATAGCTGGGGCCTAAGCAATGATCCCTGCGGTACCCCACTAGTCACTGCCTGCCGTTCTGAAAAAAACCCATTTATTTCTTCTCTGTTTCCTGTTCTGCTAACCAATTCTCAATCCAAGTCAATATATTACCCCCAATCCCATGTGCTTTAATTTTACACACGACCCTCTTATGTGGGACTTCATCAAAAGCTTTCTGAAAATCCAAATACACCACATCCACTGGTTCTCCCTCATCTATTCTGCTAGTTATGTCCTCAAAGAACTCCAGTAGATTTGTCAAACATGATTTCCTTTTCATAAATCCATGTTGACTTTGTCTAATCCCGTTGATATTTTCTAAGTGTCTTCTTATCGCATCATTTATAATAGACTCTATAGCATTTTCCTGATTACTGGTGTTAGGCTAATCGGTCTGTAATTCACTGTTTTCTCCCTCCTTTTTTTAAATAGTGGGATTACATTTGCTACCCTCCAACCTACCGGGACTGTTCCAGAATCTACAGAATTTTGGAAGATGACAACCAATGCATCCACTATTTCCATGGTCACCTCCTTTAGTCCCCTGGGGTGTAGATTATCGGACCCTGGGCATTTATCGACTTTCAGTCCCATTAATTTCTCCAGCACTATTGTTTTAGTAATACTAATTTCCTTCAATCCCTCCTCCTCGATAGACCCATGGTTTCCTAGTATTTCTGGGACGTTATTTGTGTCTTCCTCCGTGAAGACAAAACTAAAATAGTTGTTTAATTGCTCTGCTATTTCCTTTGTTTTCCCTTATAAATTCTCCCATTTCAGACTGAAAGGTTCCTACATTTGTCTTCACTAATCCTTTTCTTTTTACAAACTTATAAAAGCTTTTGCAATCTGCCCTTATGTTCCATGCAAGTTTACTGTCATGCTCTATTTTTCCCCTCTTTATCAACCTCTTGGTACTCCTTTGCTGAATTCTAAACTGCTCCCAAACCTCAGGCTTGATACTTTTTCTAGCAATTTAATATTATCCTTAATTTCTTTTGTTAGCCATGGTTAGGCCACTTTTCGTGTTGTATTTTTGCACTAGAAAGGAACGTATGACTGTTACAATGCCTACGTTCATTCCTTAAATATTGTCATTGCCATCCACCACCATGCCTTTTAATGAAGTTCCCCAATCTTTCTTAGCCAACTGACTCCTCATACCTTTGTAGTTTCCTTGAAGATTTAGGACCCTAGTTTCCGATTGGACTACTTCACTTTCCAACCTAATGAAGAATTCTGTCATATTATGGTCACTGTTCCCTAAAGGAGCCCGTACAAGAAGATTATTAATTAAACCCTTCTCATTGCACAATACCAAATCACGGATAACATGTTCCCCAGTCAATTCCTCGACATACTAGCCTAAAAAACTATCGCGTATGCACTCCAGGAATTCATTCGTCACAGTATTATTGCTAATTTGGTTTGCCCAGTCTAGATGTAGAATAAAGTCAGCCATGATTACTGTAGCACCCTTGTTAAACACATCTCTAATTTCCTGTTTAATGCCAGCCCTTATCTTATCACTACTGTTTGGAAGCCTATAGACAACCCCCACTAATGTTTTCTGCCCTTTGTTGCTTCTTAGCTCCACCCAGACTGATGCTACATCTAAATTTTTTGAGCCAATATCCCCTCTCACTATCACACTGATTTCATAATGCCATGCCACCTCCTTTTCCTTTTTGCCTGTCTGTCCTAAATATCAAGTACCTTTGGATATTCAGTTCCCAGCCTTGGTCACCCTGCAGCCATGTCTCCGTAATCGCAATCATATTGTACCCGTTTACATCTGTTTGCACTGTTAATTCATCTACCTTACTGTAAATGCTCCATACATTCAGATACAATGCCTTTAGACTTGTTTTTTTAACATTGTAACGCATCTTTCTTTGTACTATGGCCCTATTTGCTGCTAGCCCTTGTTTCCTCTGCCTTCCGCTTTTGCTTTCTTCTTTTCTGTCTTTCATTCCTATCTTTATTTCCCTGTCCTGTGTCTTCCCGCTCAGGTTCCCATCCCCCTCCCAATCTAGTTTATACACTCCCCCACAGTACTAGTGAATATCCCTGTGAGGATATTGGTCCCAATCCTACTGGGGTGCAACCCACACAGCTTGTACAGGTCCCATCTTCACTAGAATTGGTCCCGATACCTCAGGAATCTAAATCCCTCCCTTCTACACCATCTCTCCAGCCACACATTCATCTGGTCTATTCTCCTATTCCTGATCTCGCTAGCATGTGACACTGGGAATAATCCTGAGATTACAAGCTTTGAGGTCCTGCTTTTTAATTTATTTCCTAGGTCCCTTCATTCTGCTTTCAGGACCTCGCCTCATTTTTTACCTATGTCATTGGTACTGATATGGACCATGACCTCTGGCTGTTCACCCTCCCCCATCAGACTATCCTGCAGCCATTCAGTGACATCCTTGACCCTTGCACCAGGGAGGCAACATACCATCCTGGTGTCATGCCTGCGGCCGCAGAAACGTCTATCTGTTCCCCTTACGATAGAATCCCCTATCACTATTGCTTTCCCACTCTTCTTTCCCCCCTTCTGTGCAGCTGAGCCACTCGTGGTGCCACTCTTGCTGCATTCCCCTGAGAAACCACCTACCCCAGCAGTATCCAAAACAGAAAATCTTTTGGAGAGGGAGATGGACCCAGGGGACTCCTGCTCTACCTGCCTTTACTCTGTCTGGTGGTCACCCATTCCCTTTCTGCCTGTGCACTGTTTACTTGTGGTGTGGCTACCTCACCGTAAGCGCTATCCATGAAGATCTCATCTTTGCAGGTGCTCCACAGTGACTCCAGGCGCAGCTCTAGCTCCGAAACACGGATTTAGAGTAGCTGCAGCTGAAGACACTTGCTTCACACATGGCCGCCCTGGACACTGGAAGTGTCCCTGACTTCCCACATCGCACAGGAGGAGATTCCATTTGGCCGAGCTGCCCTGTCATGACTTACCCTTAAATTACTGGGTTTACTTTTACTTCCTCGAGTTTGGAGAATATTAAGCACAGAAGAAATATTTACCAGGTCCTCCTTACCAAGGCCACCGTTCTTCTTACTGAGGAAAGATAGAAAATGAAAGGATCCCTTCCTCCGTCTGTCCAAACTTCCATACAGGAGGTTAGTTAATAAAATTAGAGCTTATGGGATTGGGGGAAATATAGTAGAATGGATTGAGATTTGGTTAACGGACAGAAAACAGAGTAGGGATAAACGGATCATTCTCAGGGCGGCAGGCTGTTACTCGTGGGTAATACAAGGATCAGTGCTTGGTACACCACCAAATCAAGGGCAATTAGGATTGGCAATAAATGCTGGCCTACCTAATGAAGTCCACATCCCTTGAATGAATTTAAAAAATCAGCTGTTCACAATCTATGCAAATAATTTTTTTCCCTTCATTCATGGCCTTCGCTTGGTGAAGGCTTGGTGAATTCCTGCAGTGCATCTTGTAGATGGTACACACTGCTGCTACTGTGTGTCGTTGGTGGAGAGAGAGAATGTTTGTAGATGTGGTGCCAATCAAGTGGGCTGCTTTGCCCTGGACGGGGTCAAGTTTCTTGAGTGTCATTGGAGCTACACTCATCCAAGCAAGTGTAGAGTATTCCATCACACTCCTGACTTGTGCCTTGTAGATGGTAGACAAGCTTTGGGGAGTCAGACAGTGATTTACTCGTTGCAGGATTCCTAACCTCTTGTAGCCACAGTGGCTAGTCCAGTTCAGTTTCTGGTCAATGGTAACCCTCAGGATGTTGATGGTGGGGGATTCAGTGATGGTGATGCCATCGAATGTCATGGGGTGATGGTTATATTCTCTCTTGTTAGAGATGTTCATTTCCTGGCATTTGTGTGGCATGACTGTTATTTTCAACAGATCTTGCAACATTTAGACTGCTTCAGAGATGTTTCCCCTGGCTGATGAGCCTAAAAACAGGGGACATCATGTAAGTTTAAGGGGTAGCCCATTTAAGACAGGGATGAGGAGGAATTTCTTTGCTCAGACAGCAGTGATTCTTTGGAATTCTATACCCAAGAGGGCTATGGAAGTTCATTCATTGAGCATGTTCAAAACAGAAATCGATAGATTTCTGGAGACTAATGGCATCAAAGGATATGGAGATAAGAGTGGGAAAATGGCATTGAGGTCGATGTCAAGAAGGTAAAATAATGTTGTTGGAATTTATTGTAAAAAAAGTGGTATCTCTGTCTATGTGTGTGTATGAGACTTAATTGAATTAAAGGCAGCTGGTCTGAAGGCTTTGATGTGTTACAAGATAAACTAGGCTTGATATGTTAAGTAGATAAACATGGGTGTCAAGGGAACATTTGCATTTTTAAATAAACTAGATTGGATTGTTTTCAAAGGAGGGGTGCAATATGTCACTTTGCCCGGTGAAGTTCGAAACACTGTGTTTATTTTTCCAAAAGGTTACTGGCAAAATTAGCACTGAGACATTTTTATTACAAGAAATGTAAAGTCCAAAGACAGAGTGAAACAATGGGAATTTGCAATCAAAGGGTAAAATATGTATAAAGGAGCGAAGGCTGTGTGTAAGGGTAGGCATTTTAGGATCTAACAAGTGTGAAAAGCCTTCAGCATCTATGCCTCAAGCTGCTGTCTACAACGAACAGAACTTAAGGAAGGCACTTTGAATTGGATTGTTCAAGATATCATGTTTCTTTGCCTGGGTCTTTTAAAATATATGTGTCTTACTGTTGCCTTAACGAAAGTGTAACTGGGGGTTAGATTAGGGGATTTATGGTAGTAATTTGTAGAAATATGTATGTGCTAAAAAACCATTCTTCTTGTTAACAAGCGTTGAACCTAGTTTTGTAATAACCTCGAAGACTTGGTGGCCTTATTACTACTGAATTCAAGGCACGTGTCTTGAAATTTATACAAATTGCAAAACAAGTTGGGGCAGTTGTTTCAAGTTTGCCTTTGGGATTTGAATAGCTTAGCATTTACCATTGGCTGTGCCATAACATCAGCCATGATCTAATTGAATGGTGAAGCAGGTTCGATGGGCTGACTCCTGTTCCTATTTCCCTATATCTTCAATTTCTATTACACACAATGAAGCGGATATAAAAAAGGAGCAAGAAACCTGTATAACACCTCTTAATTGTGGATGCTTGAAATTTTAAAGTTCCATGTCTATTATATAGTCACCACCTAAACCTCCATCTCCAACACAAAGAAGAACAAGAGCAACAGATGCACTGGAACATAATCACCTGCAAGCCCTCCAAGTGCTACAATAGTGACCACACTTAAAACAACAACAACTTGTGTTTATGTAGTGCCTTTAACATAAATGGTCTCAAGACACTTCCCAGGAGCATTATTAAATAAAATTAGATAGTGAGCCACATGAGGAGATATTAGGACGGATGTCCAAAAGTTTGGTTGAAGGGGTTTTAGGAGTATCTGAAAAGAGCTGGGGGTGCCAAAAGGTTTCATGAAGTAATTTCAGAGTTTTGGACCAAGGTAGCTGAAGGTACGGCTAGCAATGGTGGAACAATTGTGACTCATCACAATCTTCTGAAGTGCCATTAGGGATGGGCAACAAATGATGGCCTTGCCTGTGACTCTCAGATTCCATGAAAGAATTAAAAAAAAAAGTTTATGTTACGGATACTTAGAGGCCAGAATTAGATGGGTGCACATATCTCGGGGCTTTGAGGGAATGAAGGCGATTATGAAGGTAGGGAAAGGCAACGCCCTGGAAGGACTTAAAGCAGGGATGAGAATTTTTAAATCCAAGTGTTGCTTGACTGGGAGCCAGTGTCGGTCAGCAAGCACAGGGTTGATACATGAACTGTATTTGATGTAAGGACAGGTGCAGCAGAGTTTTGAATGACTTGAAGCCTACAGAGTATAGAATTTGAATTACTTCATTGGCTGTATCATTTTAGGACGTTCTGAGGTTGTGAAAGGCACAATATTGAAACAATTTGTCTTTTCTTCCCTTCCCATTCACATACCACCCTGACTTGGACATTTATTGCTCTTTCTTCTTTGTCACTGGGTCAAATTCCTGGAACTCCCTACCTAATAACATTGTGAGGAGCACCTTCATCACATGGAATGCAGCTTTTCAAGAAGGTGACCTTACACTGCCTTCTCAAGGTGAACTAACAATGAACAAATGCTGGCCTTGCTAGTTGCATCCATATCCTGATGATGACCAAGAATGGTCCAGTTGCTTTTTATGGTTACCAAGGGCAGGTTGTGTGTGTAAGAGACATGCAAGAAGAGAGCCAAGTGGTAGTTAACTAAGGGGCAAGAGAGCAAGTTAAAGCCGTGCCTCAAACACCCCATTCAAGACTTTATCAAGAACTGGGAAGGATAATCCAACAAGCTAAATATGTTCACCATGACAGTAAGGTTGTCTTTCCAGTAGTGTTTAAAGGACTCTCCTCAGTTCAATTCAGTTGTTACCCTTGAAGGTAGTTTTCCATCCCCCATGACAACAATCCTGCCCTTTGGTTCCCTCATCTTTGCTATTATGCAAATTGGACTTCATCTTTTGTCTTCATAATGGCTAAAGAGTAAGATAATGAAATTTAAGTTGATCCAGTGTTAAGCCAGTACTGGCAGACACAACAGGCTGAAAGATTTCCTTCTGTGTTGAAATTGCTGTGATCATCAAGAGGATAATCCTGTTGAATTTCTAAGAAGTTGCAAATGGTAGTGTTGACTTTATAAATGTAAAACAATGAATATAAAATTGTGCTGAAGATAGATTGCAGTAGAAATAAACGAAAATCTCATGAGAAGGTGCCACCAGTTCACAAACCACAGCGTCCTCTCATAACTTTTTTAAGAAAATGGATTTGTGGCAGCATTAAGAAGTCCCTAAAATGAACAGTTTGAAAATCACTGGTCTAATGAGTGTGAAACATGGAAGCTTTTGCTTTCATATTTGATCATATTGTTCAGCTAGTAGAATATCAAAAGGAAAACCAAAGTGCAGTGAAATTGAATCTCAGAGCTCAACCTTTAGCTTTAGAGTGTGGTGAAATAAACCATATCTTCAATATCTTTTTATTATTACTTTTGCTTTGGAGCACTTCTCATTCCTAATAGGAATTTCACTCTATTCCCTTTTACTCTGGCTCATTGGTAGCATTGTTCTTCCTGAGTCAGGCGGTTGTGCAGGTGATGGGTGCAATTTCTAGGCTAGGCTAACATTCTTTGTTTACGGTCAGAGGCTCCATCCTTCAGATGAGACATGAAACCAAGGCCTTGCCTTATCTATTCTGCTGGTACAGATGGACAGGACACAATTCAAAGAATAATGAGTTTGCCCAATCAATGAGTGTCATGCACATTTTGCCTACAGACTACAAATTGTGCTCCAGTTTAGACCTTCTAATTGAGAGTTATGTCTATGTAGACTTGGAGAATTTATCTTGTGGTTATAGACACGCACTTAAGGTGATCATTTCAGAATTTCTACTGCATGTATATTTTTTAATACATGGTTATTCCATATGAAGAATATCTGGATCATCAGATATCTTTGCTGTATGTTCACTGGTTACTGGGCCTTAATTAGAACCTTAAGTGTCTTCGCACTGAGCACAACATAGTCTAATATGTTCAATATAAAACAGAAAATATTGGAAACGCTCAGTCGGCCGGGCAGCATTTGTGGAGAGAGTAACAGAGTTAATGTTTCAGGTTGATGAACTTTCATCAGACAGTTTTCCTTTCTGTTTTAATTTGATTTCCAGCATCTGCAGTATTTTCCTTTAAAGTTAGCCAGTTGTTGCATCCACTGTGAGATGTTCCTTTTTGTAAGCAGTTTTTGTAAACAGGTGTTCTGTTTCTGAAGTGGAACACATCAGCACACAGCATGATGTCACAGCCTTTTAGGTGCCACGTCCTCCCATTTGCCACAGGGGATAATAACATTACCCAAGGTTGTTCACCACCATATCTTCACAGCTGATCCTGCCCGCTACAGGAGTTTACACAGCATGAACCTCAAGCCAGGCGGCTTGAGAAGCGCAGAATAATAGATAATATAATATAATAATATCAATGACCATCGGATATACAGTACTTTTTTGCTTAGTTTTGCAATGGTCACATGTCCTACCAATATGTACACGAACCATCTGTTGTAATAACTGAGTACTTGAACATTTTGTGTAATTGGAGAATTAAGTTATATATTTAATATTGAGGAAAAAGAAATATATAGGTGCCTTTCGCAATCATTTACAAACGCCTCCATGTATGGCTCTTATCTACGTGGGTAGTTCCTTTTTATTGTAGCATGAGGGTTGCCACTACCAAGTGCGCAATAAATAGTAATTTTCTACAACTCAAATACAGTTGACATTCTATTGTTGCTATTATTACTGCATGCCAAAATATCTGGGACTGGATTTTACAGGGAGCCACAGTCCCTGTACCACCCCCTCTCTGCCCCACCCCCACGATCCCAACAGTGCCCTCCAAAAATTTAATTGCTTCAAGACAAGACTTTCACTTTCTTAGGAAGAAGTCCTGCCTTGGAGAGCTGCTATCCAATCAGATTTGCCGGCAGCCCTGTAGCCCCAGCAGCGCCAACCAGGAGTGGTGGCCACAGCTAGAACAACAGGCAGTCCCACCATGTCGAGGACCCCAGTTAATCGGGTCAGGGGTCTCAGCAAGAACGAGTGGGGCCCGAGTTCAAGGGGCTTGGGGGGAGGCTTAGAGGGGGGATGACCTTGAGGGTTGGTGTCGGGGGGAAGGGGGGTGCTGTGGGGCAGGTGCCTCCGATGGGTGGGGTTGCCTCCTCCCCATCCAGCTAAAGCTGCCAGGCTTCCTCCATGGCAGTGGGCCTCCCAAACGTCCACCCACCCTACCTCCCCTCCCGCCCCCCCACCAAAATAAACTGTAGCGGGAGTGGAATGAGGCCCTAAAATGTCCATTAATTGGCCACTTAAGAGCCTCAGTAGGACCAAGGGCCCCCCCCACTTCCAACATCCCAGCTAGGGAGCATAAAATCCAGCTGTTCTTAGACTACCTGCGTGTTAAGTCAAAAAGGCAGCAAATTTATATGAATATAATTTGCAGAAGATACAGGTGTTTAATGTGAATTTTGCTGTTGCAAATGCTTTTATAGCATGAGAATAAACAAAACTTTTCTTTTAATCAGATTTGGGGGGCAGCTTCATAGGACATTGAAGGCAACATGTCAGGTGAATAAGCTTTGACGAAAAAAGCTAATGGAATTCGAGGGTTTATCATGAAGAATAAAATATGAAACTCAAGCAGTAATCATCAGCCTTAATTGTTTAAAAAAATCATAAAACAACCGCATGTTATCTGCCTATAAATATCCTACATCTTTTAATAATAAATGCCCTGAGTCCTCTGTGTTTTGAATGTTTATACAGTTAATGAGAATTTGAGTTTCATTTGTTAATGTTCTGTGCTTTTTATGGAATGTTGTGGAGCTATCTGTGATCCCTTCCACCCCATAAAAAGAGAGATAACAATGAATGAGCTAAGAGTGCCCCACATGCTTTGGCATATAAGAGGAGACGATGGCGTAGTGGTATTGTCGCTGGACTAGTAATCCAGAGACCCAGGGTAATGCTCTGGGGACCCAGGTTCAGAACCCGTCACGGCAGATGGTGGAATTTGAATTCAATAAATATCTGGAATTAAAAGTCTTAACGATGACCATGAAACCATTATCGACTGTTGTAAAAAGACATCTGGTTCACTAATGGTTCACTGTTCACATGGCTAACTGGCCTACATGTGGTTGACTCTTAAATGCCCCCTGACCAAGGGCAATTAGGGGTGAGCAATAAATGCTGGCCTAGCCAGCGATGCCCACACCCAATGAATAATAAAAAAGAAATCTAAGAACTTGGGAGTTCTAAATATAGATGGAGAATGTGAAGGTTGTCTCTGGACAATTACTGTTGATTTTTAGGTATATACTGCGAAGTGAATGGTATACCGAAATGAACTTAAACATGTGGCTGGCTATGCACCATGATGATTTTTGTTATGCAATTTGTGCTTTAAGAAAGTTGCAATAGAGTACGCCAATGTAACTGCTCACCTGGTGAGAGGAAAAATCCAGGAGACTTAAGATGAAAAAAAGTAAATAAATCTTTGCAATTTCTTGTAGAAGTACACTTTTGCAAACGCACAGAAAAATGTAATACAGCGAAGCAGCTTACGGGAGGAGTAGTTTTCAGTGTGAAGTGTGTTCCCCACTAGTTGGATAAAAAAAAAACTCTAAATTACTTTGCCCCTTGGAGAGATTCAGATAACGCAGTTCTGATGTTTGAATTCATTTGTCTGTAATTTCTCTTGGATATTTTAGTAACAATGTCAACCTGTTCAATTAAAATCAACAGAGAGCAAACTGGCTTAAAAATAATAAATGGTGAGAAGGGAGAAAATGTAGACCATGAGTTAAAAGCGGTTTTCGACTAGTCGAAGTGGATAGTGGTGTCCCACAGGGTTCAATTTTGGGACCACTTCTGTTCACTGTTTCAATATTGATCTCAAGGGAGTGGTGCCAAAGTTTGCAGATGATACCAAAATAAGAGGCGTAGTTTTTTTTTTCAAAGACTAAAGGCAGCCACAAAGTGTTATTGATGAGGTAGCAGGAGATGGGCTTAAAAAGTGACAGATGGAAGCCACTATTAGTGAGTGCGAGGTGATACATTTTCATAAGAGAAACAGTCGTTATATCCAGGTGCTGTGTAGGGGCTGAAAGATTTGGGGGACAGTTCACAGGACATTGGAAGCAGCATGTTAGGTTGAGGTTGGAAAAAATAGCTAATGGAATTCTAGGATTTATCATGAAGAATAGAATATGAAAGCCAAGCAGCAATAATAGGTCTATACAAAACATTAATAAGACCTCATTTCAAGTACTGTGTGTAGTATTGGTCAGCACACTATAGGAAGGATATTGAGGCCGCTTAGAAGTTACAGCACAAGAATACTGCCTGATTTAAGGAAATTAAAATATGATGAGAGACCTGAAAAAATTGGGTATTTTTTTCATTAGAGCAATGCAGATTACAGGGTGATATGAGAGAACGGCTTAAAATTATGATAAGATTGGTTAAGGTCAATAGAAGTAGAATATTTCCAGTACTTGAGAAGTCTGAAATGATGGGTCGTAGATGTAAGATTCATGTATGAGATTAAAAAACAGAAAGCAAGAGAAACTTCTTGATGCAGAAAGTAGGGAGACCGTGGGATTCACTTCTAGGATTGGCGGATGAGGCAAAAACTGTCAACATGCGAAATTGCTTTTGACAAGTAGATGAAGTAAAAGGAGGTGAAGAATTCAGGGAAAAGAGCAGATAAGTATGATTGGAACTGTTTGATCACGAGGAGGTTAAATGCTGGCTAGTTGGGCCGAATATCTTGTCTCCACCTGTAATTTCTTTGTATTTCATATATTAGCATCGCGTGTTATAATATCATGCCACGAGTAATCATCATTATTCTCAGAATCTCTAAGAAAATAAAATCATAAATGCCAAACCAATAGGAAAAGACAAGAAAAAAAGTGAGAAATTGAAGTTGTATTCCCAGCTACATCGCAATGATCGTTTGAGGCATTGAATGAAAACAATGGGCGCTTCTCTGTATTCAGCCAGTCAGTCTTCTACAGGTGACTTCTCCTGCTCGTGAGCAGAGCCACATTAAGTATTTGTGGGTCCCTGGGCCACACTATCTGATCAAAATGCATCAAGAATTTACACACTGAATTAATTATAAAACAGGTGATATAACAATATACTCTGCAAAAATTAAATTTAAGTACAGAGTATTGTGATACGATTTAAGTTTAACATATTTGCAAAGGGTCCTTGAGGCCATTCATTTAAAAAACTGTCATAATTGTGCTTTCAAGGTTCAAAGTAAGTGTATTTTTCAATAAATTATGGGGATGCAATAAATAATATATGCATTATCTATTGGAGATGTAATCTTGTGAAGTCCCAAGTATGCAAAAAAACAATTGGAAGGACTTTCCTGTCAGTTAACTGATCAAATCTTCAATCACCCAATTTACAAGTGGGCACTAGGGCATGGATAATCCATCAACTACTGAACTGTACTGTTCCCTAATTTAAAATAAAAGCAAAATACTGCGGATGCTGGAAATCTAGAACAAAAACAAAAATACCTGGAAAAACTCAGCAGGTCTGACAGCATCTGCGGAGAGGAACACAGTTAACGTTTCGAGTCCGTATGACTCTTCATCAGTTCCCTAATTTGACTGAAACAGAATTTTAAATTTGCAACATTTGTAATGCAGTGAAAAAGTAAGGATTATTTAATTTCTGAAGAAGAGTCAAATGGACTCGGAACATTAACTCTGTTTTTCTCTCCACAGAGGCTGTTAGACATGCTGAGTTTTTCCAGCGCTTTCTGTTTTTGTTTCAGATTTCCAGCATCCACAGTATTTTGCTTTTATTTAATTTCTCATCTACAGATGCTCTTTTTTTGCTGGAGTTTATTTTCATTGGTTCCAGCAACTTTCTAGGTACCTTTCCTGGAGACCACTCTTCATTTGTGATCCCAGTTAGTGAATGTCAAAGAGCCACACAGCTATATCCAATCTTATTTTTACCCAACATCTAATTTCCCACGAGAATCGGTGGATAATGATAAGGAGCAGGACCCTGGAAGATCTTTTTTGTTCTCTCCCAAGTTCAGGCAAGCCAATTATACTTTTTACTGCTCCACCTTAGGCTGACATTAGTGAACTCAGCACAGGCTGGGAATTGGAGTCCAGCATCTTGTCTGTACAGCTCAGTGTTAATAAAAAAAGATTTCATTTTTGAACAATTGGAGTTCCAAAAAGGAACCAGTGACAGATAAACTGGTGCGAGAATTATTTAGCCAAATAACCATCCCTGAATGTATGCATAGGAGGTAAATGCAGATCAATGGAGTTGTCTCCTATCATTGCAGCCTGAATTTGTTGCTGCTTAATCTATATGGCCTGAATTTTTAGCTCATTGGGCAAGCGCAATTGGCAGGTCCGGAAGCGGATGTGAAATCTGCTCCCACCCACGATTGGCACCCGAGAGCAACCACACGCTGGCTGGCTAATTAACAGCAAACCAGAGCAAAACTCGCATGGAGAGAAGGCCAGCGCTGGTGGGGTGGGTGGTGGTGGGGGGTGGTGGGGGAGAGAGATGTGGGGGGTAGGGGTGTGCGCAGGATGAGGGCAGGTGCCCGAATCTGTTCAGCTGCAGGTGGGGGGTTTAAAAATGGATGTTTGAGGTCATGTATCTGAGGAGGAACTGTGGGAGAGAGTGGTGTGCAATTTTTAGGAGTCAGTTTAAATGGAAATCGGAAAGTGTGCCCAGAAGATACGCGATTCCTGCCTGCCTGCTTCGCCCATGCACCAAGCGTAAAAATGAACAGGCCATTCAAAATTGGAGTCAGTTGGCCCTTTAATTGCCCTAATGGGCCCTTTAATTGACGCCAGGTGTGCTTCTGACATTCGCACCACCCGCCTAGCATAACCTCGCAATGCAGGGTGATGACGTCGGGAAACCATCCCGCCGTCACAACACTACGTTGGGACTGCCGGGCGCTTGCACAGGCCACAAGAAGTTCTGGCCTGTGTACCAGATATCGAAATTGGATTAGTGTAGCAGCATGTGGAGCCTGGAAGTGCTGGAATATTGGGGTCACAGCTACAATCCTCCACTCATCTCAGTAACATTGCTGTGAGGCAAGCAATGTGCAGGTAAAGAGGGGAGAAGCCAAAAGGACATGTGTGACGTGCACACCTCCAAGTCCCTAACTCAGCAACAGGCCATGGTCTCGGCTACAGTTCATGCATAGCCTGTGAAATCTGGATATTGGAGGGAAGAATAAAGGCTAGATTTTAAAAAAATAGAATTAGGTTGCACCTTGCGATTTAAGTGTCATTTTATAAGTGCAAAATCTACAGCTTTACATCATAAACCTGGTTAGTGGACTAAGCAGAATTGATTGCTAAATGAAAGTCTTCCAGCAGAATCCAGCTAGGAAGATTTTTTTTTAACCCTTTGAGTATTCAGTCTATGTTTGTTTCGAGGATTTCAATAAAGCGTGCATGTGAAATATTCCTGCAGCAACACTGCCGCCACATTTTTACCAGGATTTCAGTGAAGTGTAATGTTTGGTGTGTGTTGAACTGTGGGCAGCTCACTGCAGTCCATTATAGACTCTGTCCTTTCAAACGTGAATTTTGTTCGGAGAGAACATTTTGAGGTGCATAAATCAAAGATAAAGTGCTGCTGTTTACAGATCTGTCACGGATGGTTGTTGCAATGGGAGCAAATTCAGATGGTGAATTAGGGCTAGGTTCCAAGCAAAGTCTTGCACAACATTAAAGCATATTGATTTGGCTTAAGTGGGATTTTTTTTTTCCGAATTGTACATTGCTTCCAGTACATAAATATTCTTGGTGATAATACAACCAATGTTTTGTGGACTTGGACAGAGTAGAAATAAAACGGAAAATGGTGGAACTACTCAGCAGGTCTGGCAGCATCTGTAGAAAGAAAAACAAAGTTAACATTTCAGGTTGTGATCTTTCATCTGATGTTGCCAGACCAGCTGAGTACTTCCAGTTTTTCGGTTTTTATTTCCGGTTTCTAGCATCCGTAGTATTTTGCTTTTGCAGAAAAGAAATCCAGATCATATATTGTAACTAAAATGAAAAAAATGACTAGCGAGTACTGCAGAAAGGCAAAGGCAAGATCCTTGCAAAGTCCTACTCCTGTGGTCATCCATCACTGCTGTGGCTAAATGAAGTAAAATATGTCACTTTACCTGACTTCCATATTTCTCAAAGCCATTGCGTTCCAAATCAGCATGTGTTTCAGTCCCATTAGTGTACAGCTGTTACATGGTCTATCAGTGACAAGAATGACATTTGTGAAATGAAGTTAGTTAAAGTTTAGTCAAAGCAATAATTTTTATGGGCTTGCATTTACGGTGCTGTCACTCAACAGTTGTTATGTTATCCATGCCAACGGAATATTTCAATTTTGTCTCTTGCTGAAAATTCAGGAATCCAGCAATGTCGTAATGAACACTGAGCTCAGGCTTTTACTGACCATTACCATGCATACTTGGAAAGCGAACCTGCTTCATACTTGAACATTGGCAGTGGGTACAAGAGATCTTCAACGGTCAACTGAATTAATTTGCTCCTGTAGCACTTGACTCCTGGGCCTGAAGCAATTCTGAGATATCTGTGTCCCTTATTGTACTTCCAACTGTGAAACATGCTTTCCTCAAAGTGAGAATAAAAATTGTGGAAAGCTATGTTCCTCTGTATAAGACTGGCAGGTACAACCTCTGGAAAGACTAAATACTTTTTCAA
This sequence comes from Cetorhinus maximus, assembly GCF_964194155.1. Taxonomy (NCBI): domain Eukaryota; kingdom Metazoa; phylum Chordata; class Chondrichthyes; order Lamniformes; family Cetorhinidae; genus Cetorhinus; species Cetorhinus maximus. The sequence goes on along the minus strand of NC_135890.1, from coordinate 15,309,621 downwards.
ACGTTCATGCTTGTACTTGTTTGGGACGGGTAAAGCTTTTTTCCAAATTGCATGTGTAGTTTCCTGTCTGTGCTCACAGAAATAGGGGGGGAGAAGCCATTTGGCACATCAAATTCATTCTTTTTAATGAAATGTATCCCCTTCACCCTGCCCAACTAACAGAAGCCAACATCTGGAGTGATCTGAGTTTTTACAAAAATACAACTGATATCGCGTCTTTAATGCAATGAAGGATCCCAAGGGTGTTAGAGAACCATGTATTAAACCGAGCCATGTAAGGAGATATTAGTCAGATGACCAAAAGCTGAGTCAGTGATCGGCTTTAAGAGGGTCTTAAAGGAGGATAGAGAGGTGGTGAGGCACCAAGACTTAGGGAAGGAGTTCCAGAATTTAGGCCATAGGCAGTTGAAGGCACAGCCACCAATGGTGGTGTGATTAAAAATCAGGGAAGCACAACAGGCCAGAATAGAAAAACGCAGATATTTCGAAGGGTTGGAGAGCTAGGAGACTTTACAGAGATGAGGAAGAGGCGAAGCCATGAAGGGATTTCTAAGCAAGGATGAGAATTTTAAAATCAAAATATTGCTTGACCGGGAGCCAATGTAGGTTAGCGAGCAAAAGAGTGATAAGAGAACGGGACTTGCTGTGAGGTAAGGCATGGCAGCAGAGTTTTGGATGACCTCAAGTTTACAGAGGGTAGAATGTGGGAGACCTGCCAGGAGTGCCTTGGAGTTGTCGAGTCTAGAGGTAACAAAGGCATGAATAAGGGTTTCAGCAACAGATGAGCTGACACGAGCAAAGTTGGCCGATGTTATGGGGGTGATCTTAGTGATGGCACAAATATGAGGTTGGAAGCTCATCTTAGGATCAAATGTGATACCAAGTTGTGCACAGACTGGCTTATTCTCAGGCTGTTGCCAAGAAGAGGGATGGTGTCAGTAGTGAGAGAACTGAGTTTGGAATGGGGACCAAAACAATGGCTTCAGTCTTTCCAATATTTAATTGGAGGAAATTTCTGCTCATCCAGTACTGAATATCGGAGAGGAAGCCTGGTAATTTATCAAAAGTGGAGGAGTTGAGAGAGGTGATGGTGAGGGAGAGCTGGGTGTTGGCGGCGTACATGTGAAAATGAATGCTGTACTTTCGGGTGATGTCGCCAAGGGGCCGCATGTCAATATGAAAGAAGAAGAGGCCAAGGATAGAATCTTGGGAGATACCAGAGATGTTTTAGCACCAGTTCTGAAGACCATTTCAAGCTATAGAATTTGGAAATTGCTGATTACCTTGGAGGACCTAGTCATCATGTCCTAATTTGATCATTGTGCTTGAGCAATATTTCATCTATCAACAATTTTCAGCTGTAAGTAGTCATGAGATTGTTGCTTTGTGGCTAAATGAAGTATTATCAGAGTGTAGTTTCCACAAGACCAAATCTGGATAACAATCAAAAGGACATTCACTGTAAAGTGCACTGAGACGTCCTGTGGTCACAAATAGTGCTATCTAAATGCGAGCCTTTTTTGATATTAGATAATGTCCCTTGTGAAAAATTAAGATGAACGTCTTAATTTTTCTGCGCCTTGTTAATTTTATTTTACATATATTTTGTTTTAACAATGAATGCTGTTGGAAACAACTATGCAATGGTTTTGAATTTTCAAGGTAGGGTTCAGTGCTGCTACATGATAGCGCTCATAAAGAGGAGGGAAAAAAATCAATAAATGAGAGCGATCCCTACTGTTTCTAATTCATAATGACTGCTTGCAGACTGCAATTAAGAGACCTCTTGGAATGAAGTCATCAATTCTCCTTAGTCAGGGAATTCCTGCACATTACTGGGACATTAAGAGGTGGAAAGGAGAAAAAAACCAAAATGAACTTTCTCCCTAAATGGGAAAAAGTCAATTCACAATCGGGCAACAGCAGCTTGCCTTTAATGTACGTGAACAAGCCAAGGCCTTCACACAGACAGAAGGAAGAAAAAATATCAGAACAATGTCAATCGATTTGTTAGGTGCATTAATTTAAACAGAGCTTTGAATTAAGTTAAATCCTTACCACAAATAAAATACTCAACATATACAAACAGTCCTTCCTAACAGTTCACTGTTTTTCAAGGTTCACCACCACTGTCTCTAGAAGGCAACTAGCAATGGGCAACAAATGCTGACCTTGCCAGTAATGCTATATGCCAAAAAATAAATTTTAAAAATCATATGTTGCCTCACATTTACTGCATAGACCTGTTATACTGCACGCATGATGTATAAATGGAACAGTTCTTTCCCAGATTCAGCCGGAGGTCCACATCAACTACATTTCCCAGGATGAATAGTACTTGCTTCAGCCCAGTGTCGTACACAAGTAGCTGAGCAATCCTGCTGTAAAATTACAAAATGAAGATATTACATGGTATTATCTTTATGATAAAACTTTTTTCTTTTAGTGTTTCAAATTAATTTATTTCCCAACACGTAGCAAAGCAAAACATTCCTGTTTAATAGTGTAATTTAGGCCATTTCGTTGCTTTGAGACACAATCACCCTGTAAATGGGAGGGCAGATTGCAAGCCTTGCTATGCTTTCACCATGCTTGTTCAATCACATCACAAAAGGTAATGTAAATTTTTTTTTTGAATTATGATTGGTTCTTCCTGTAGTATTTAAACCTTACTGCAAGTTTCATGCTCACAATTGAAGTGCCAGACTCAGATCATTCAACTGTCAGCATTAGCTAATTATTTTCTTAAGTAATATTCAAATTCAGGGAAAATGTGATCAAACTAGAATTTTTCATCAAATTGACAATTTTAAGAGCGACGTTTTGTGTTAAATGTATGGTGAAGCAAAACCAACTGCAAATTTTTATTTTTAATAAGTTTAGTATATTTTATCTTCAATCTTAGACAGAAACTTGGATTTTGCTGAGTAGATTCACCTATGATGCTGAGCTGTTCAGTACAGAGGTCCAAGTTTTGCTCCCTGCTGAGTTAGCCAGCACAGTCTTAGGAAATACCTCATTGGGCTTCCTGCCACTGGGCTAGAGAGGGGAATAGTCAGGGTTCCCATTTCTGCTCAGTAACTAATGACTGATGCTGGGAAACGTGCTTATATGCGTCTGTCAGGTGGGAACAGGATCAGGTTCATCTGATTTCTGCCGCACTGTACAGTTGATTAGTCTGTCACATGCACTCTCGAGGCTCACAAATGAAGTAGAGCCATTTGAGTGAAGTGGTTCCAAACTGGAAAATTTAATCAACAATGCTCCTAATTACCATCTTTCCTATGCCTTCATATGGTCCATCTCCAACTCTTCCCTTCAAAAATAAACAAGCCTCAGAATTGGTGCTTTCAGGGGAGAAAAACAACAGATACAAGGGGAACAAAATATGTTTTTGCTTCTTGCTTATATCCGTCTGCTACTGTTTGGATTATCATTGTTCCAGAATTGGATTTAAAGTGATGGGTCTTGGAAACACTTTTTGAAATACTTTTTGAAATATATAGTTTACAACCAGTTTCAAACTTTGAATGTTTTTTATGACCTTTCAGAAAATAATGTAAAGGTGATTGTTCCTTCTTTTCATGCATCAGGATGTTGAAACCAAGGTGAGACTTTAGTACATTATCAATTCCTTTCTTGTGTTTCATTCTGGATTTATGCAATGGTTCAATAAATAGCAAGATTTAAATAGCTGTAGTGTCACCCAGGCAGATCTCATGTTTGTTGTTAAGACAGTTACATTGGTTGAAATGGAATTGCCTGTTAGTGGAGTGAATGGGTCTATTTAAATAGCTTACACCTGTGCCAGTCTCTAGTAAAGTTTGGTCCAGAAACAAATGACATGTGCCAGTCTCTTCACAAGGATTTCAGTGTAATGGAGTTTAAATTAAATGTTATTTCTGCCCAGACAGAAAAATGTTAATTCTATTGCCTCTGCTCCACTTTCCATAAACTCTGATGCGCTTATTATGGCAAGATTGTTCCCTGCAGCAAGTCTTTCCCAATTTAATTCAGCTTTATGCTGCTGTCCCAAAGGTCATGAATTTTACTGCCTTTGCTTTTCAGAACTTTTTACTTACAGAAAGCCCTGCTTCAATGACATTAAACTGGAAACACGAATAATAATTCTAATAAAACCAAAATTTGAAATGGGTTATAAAAGACTTGTCACTGTGCCTTATCACATCTCTATATTCTCACTCATATCTCTATACTCTCTCATATCTTGGTATATCCTGAAGGAAACCTGTTGTCCTTACCTCGTCTGGGTCTATATGTGTCAGCCATGTGGTTGACTCTTAACTGCCCTCTGAAATGGCTCAGCAAGCCACTCGCTTCAAGGGCAATCAGAGATGGGCAACAAATGCTGGCCTTGCCAGCAATGCCAACATTCCATGTAAGAACTAAAAAAAGGAAGGAAAAAAGTATAAAAGCAAAATGCTGCAGCTGCTGTAAATCTGATATAAAAACTAAAAATACTCAACAGGTCTGGCAGTATCTTTGATGAAAGAAACAATTAACATTTCAATTTGGAGTCCTCCTGCAAGAAAAAGAGGAATGCAATGCTGGTGTTGAATACCTCATGAGTGTCACAACAAACTGTTACTGACTGTGGCTAAAACAACCTGTAAATGGACTGAGCGTAGATAAGATTTCAGTCAATATATATAGATGTATGTATATTAGCCACATCAAGGAAGTCTGTCCAAAATAAGCCTGAAATAATTTTAAAATGTAAGCCATTTGAACTGAGCTGGGGAATTCTTTGCCCAGTCTTTCACCTTCCTTAAATTCTGCAACTGAAGACTAGTCAATTCCAATGGAAACTTTATACCTATTTATGCTATTATAAAAATAACAATTTTCGTTTATATAACTCCTTTAACATAGTAAAATGTCCCAAGGCACTTCTCAGGGGTGCAATCAAACAAATTTGACGCGAAGGCACAGGGGAGATACTAGGGAACAAAAACTTGGTCAATATATATGTTTTAAGGAGCAACCTGAAGAGAAAAGTAAGGTAGAGAGGAGGAGAGGTTTAGGGAGGGAATTCCAGAGCTTGAGTCCTTGGCAACTAAACCAACAGTAGTGGAGCGATTAAAATCGGGATGCTCGAGATCAGAATTCAAGAAATGTAGATATTTCAAAGGCTTGTAGGGGTGGAAGAGATGAGACATAGGATGAGACGAAGCCCTGGAGGGACTTAAAAACAAGAATGAGAATTTTAAAAGCAAGGCATTGCTTAACTGGGAGCCATTGCAAGTCAGTGAGCACAGGCCTTGGTTAGACAATAGAAATCGGCAGTTGATTGACATGCAACTTACTGCCGTTGAAAGGCCCAACCCAAATCTTCAACCACATTTAAAGTGGCGCCCAGAATTAATAAGCACGAGCTAATGCCGATCCCCATTCTGAGAGGGTTGAGTTTGGGATTCACAGATTATCCAAAAGGGGGGTTGAGCTCATGAGTGATTTTAAAGTAATTTATTAAGAAGCAATAATTTAAACATAATGCATGTATTAAGTAGAGAAGAAATGCCACCTGTGAAATGAGAGTGGTTTACCTATCACGAAGGACGAACAGACAGGTAATGCAGAGCAAGTGTTGGTTTCTGTAACTGATGGCTGGTGGTCACAGCCCCTTCTGCTTCTTAACTAAAGTGTTTGGAAGTTGTTCTCCAGTCGTCTTCCATCAAAAAAGGCTTCCCAGCATGGATCACTTTGAACAACTCTTTCCTGGTCGAAGTGTTTTCTTTCCTCACTCGAGAGCCTGTTATTAACCTTTTCTCAGACAGATGGCTTATCTGTGTCATGAGATCCAATCTCATCAGAAATGTCTGTGCTAGAGACAAGTTCTTGGCAGAGATAACAGGTGTGTGTTTATCAACCAGCAAGCTGCTGTGCAGGAGCTTTTTTCTTAAGATTTCTATAATATTCAATTTTTTTTAAGGTTTTGCAAAGCAATTTCTTACAGTTTCAACCTGACCAAAGCTAAAGAATCCTGTGCTGACCCTTTTTGTTTGATGTGGATTTTGAATGACCCAGCAAATTATTCAGCCTGATGGAAGCTAATTCAACTTGAACATGAGAGTTTCGTTAAAATGTGTTTGGGTCCTGACGAGAAGTTGCAGCACAGCATTTGAAAAGCACTCTGTATCCCCAGCCCCTGTGATGGATTATCACAATGCGGATGGTATAAGTGTAGATAATTGGGCTCTACTGTATACACATTGGAATTTACTTGAGATTTTTGAGAGTGTTTCTGACAGATTGTTGTATTTATTTCAAATGTTATGTGTTTAAAAGGTTTCATTCTCAATTAGTTCCTAGTGTGCATCTTACCTTTTATTCATTTTAATGCTTTCCAGACTATTCTGGGCTTACATCTGTGTTCCTTTCTCCATTTCCAGTTTTTCTCATCTGCTTCTGGTTTGTGTGCTCCATTTTCAACCCCATTATCCTCTGCACATTCCTGACAAGTATTAACACCTTGTTCCATTCCCAGTGTATCTCTGTCCCTTAGCTATTCGATTTGTTATTCATTGTTCCTGACTGTAGGCCTTCGCTTTTATCATCACTCCATTTTAATGTAATTCAACTTTGCTAAGGTTGCTGTTTCTCAGCAACAATTCCTGCCAACTTAACTTTCTTATCAATCTAGCTGCCTTTCAATGACTTTGCTTTTCATTACTTCCTTCCTTCAGTTTCTTTTTCTGTGTCAGCATCATCCAGTTTTAATTCTGTTGGGTTTAAAACGAGAGGAAAAGGCACCAGTAAGAGCAACTCCACAGGTGTCTTTGCAAAAGAATGGGGGAATAAATTGCACAGACAGTGCTTAGGGTTTAGTGAATCCCCAGTTACTTTCATCTGCTAATGCCAGATCTCTACAAGAAAATTTAAGGGATTAATTGGCGTCCAGTGAGCAGGAATATCCTCCCTAGGATAGCATTGGAACCAGGCAACTAGGACAAATTGTTCAGTGATTCAGATAGAGGCCCAAGTGATTTTGAAGGATTTTCAACGTGAAGTGTTGTAGTTATTCTTTAAGTATTTGCATTGGATGAAATGTGTATAGTTTGTAATGTTATAAAATGAATAAGTATTAGATAATTAATATGAATTCTTTAGTGTTGTTGGTTTTGACTTCATTTCTTTGCAACATTCAATTTTTGGATCTCACTTGGGCCCAAATCAAGCAAGCATGTCAGCCTCTCGAAAACATTACTCATGTAAAAGTCGGCCCCATAACTTGTGGCCTAAAAATTGGTGTCTCAAATTTAGCTTTACAGGTGTATATCCAGTAAATTTGATACACCTTGGCATGTCAACTACTGTGTAGAAACGGCTTCTATTGATGGTTTAAGGGCCTTTAGAGAAGTGGCCTTTCTAGTTTCAGTGGAGTTCCAAGTGGACGGAGGTGCACAGTGCAAGATTGGCTGCAAACATGTTTATGCTGTTTACAGGGCAAATTGATGTGAGCATTTCAAATGATTCTGCATTTTTGGAGATTGTTGTTTTGCAATTTTGAATAATCTAAAATCATAAATATGCCAAAGAGAAAGCTTTATGGAATGGATGAGTACACAGTCTCCCGCAATAGCAAAAGCATTGGGCTAGATTTCTCTGCCTGTACACATTGCTTTGGAGTGCTTATAGTAAAATGCAATTAAGCAAAACAAGCACATGTACCCTGCTAAAAATCAATTGGTTGAGGCAGTTGTTCAATTCTACACTAGTTGGGCACTGTTAATAAATTTACAATAAAACTAATTCAGCAAGCTTTTGTATGAAGGCTTTTGGTCTGTGTTTCACCCCTCCATGACACTTCCTTTCTCTGGCCCTTCCTTATGGACCTCTCCCAGTGCTGCTATAAACTGGCTTCCAGGAGGTGTTCAAGAGCTTTTTGGGCTTCTCCTATTTTTCCCTGCTTACCTGTGTAGAATCACATGACCTCTGTGCTCAGCTCCTAAATTGATTTAGCCTTGGTGCTAAATCATCCTACTCTCTGTTATTAAACAGGAATTGATTGCATTCCCTCCAGCCTTTTCTGACCCACTGGGTGATCAATATTGATAACTTTTATGGTCACGCATAGTGTAATAAAGCTGCACATACAGTCAGAATATAAAAAACATGGTTGTAAATGTACAGCATACTTTTAACAGGCATGATATCACAAAGGTCTATGTTGGCGCTCAATGCGCACATCAAATCATGGAGAATTAGCCATCCTTCCAATTTAAACTGCTCCTTCCCACCCCTTGGTGACTTGCAACTAGAATGGAAGCTCCATTATCCACATAATTAGCAAGACATTGCCAGTAGATAATGTGCATTGGCAGATAATAGGTCCATAAAATTTTGTCTTGTACATCTAATGCAATAATACCCTTTTCATGGGAATTAAGACAAGTGCAATATAAATAACCAAAGAAACGTCGTATAGTTTCAATATCAACTGTCCAGTCTTCTGGCAGATAGTCAGGAAGGCCAGTAATTAGTGTGGTATTAATGAGATTCTGTCAGGCTGATGTGCAGAACTTTGCTGTACTTCCACTGTCCTGTGTCACAAATAAGCAACTAAGAGGAAAATGACTTGGGCTTACATAATCATAGATGGCAGTTTCCAGCATCATGCGATAAAGTGGAAGCTTTTCGGTCATAATGCTTTATTGCATTGTGACCAGGACAGGCTTGATAAACCTAATTATTTCTTATGTTCAGCTACAGGAATAGTCGTTTTATTTTTTTAGTGTCTCTGAGAACAATCGCTCGACTTAAGATAAATAAAAACTTCGTCCGTTGGCAATTTTTCATGTGTGAGACTACACAGTGTGCATTGGATGACTGTACGATTATAGGGAAATGCTATCATAGTTGAGCTGATAGTATGCAATCCACAAACATGCAGGTGTCAATTGGTTGAGGTCATGCACGTAAATAGTGGAATTTCTTTCTTCCTCTATATCCTGCAAACAAGGCGAGTTAAAATCTTGGGTGATTGGGGTATGTGAAATTAAATTACGTGGATTTTCATTCTTTGAAATGACAAACTAGTGAAACAAAAATCAGCATTTATTATCTTCAAGCACACAAAACATGAAACAAAAGCAGATGGAGTTAAAAAATCATAATACAGGTTTGCATAAGAACACCCTTCCCCCTCCCCACCAAGGCTGGTCAAAATCACTGAGAGCTTAAATATCTCTGAAAACAAGAAGACTAGAGTAAATGAGGGAGATAATTCTACCTCTAGTTTTCCTTTGTCATTTTCTGCACAAAAATCTGTGTGTCAGGATTGTTCAATATAGAAGGCATTACTTCAGAACGTTACCAGGGTATCTATATTCTGTGCAACAGCCACTTCATAAAGGATTCATCAAAAGATACTCAGGCTCTTGCCAAAGTCATTAAAGCGCCTTGAAGGACGATGGAAGCAAAAGTACGGAACAATACAATTTCAGGATATTTTGCCACAAGCATCTTATTTGTAAAATAAAAATAAAATAGTTGCTTACAAAACATTGAGGGATATATTTTCCTCCATTTTTGGTTTTGGAATATTTTTGTCAAAAAATGCATGTAAGCATTTAGCGAAATTAGCTGGCAGGCGTTACTGTGCTCAACAATATTTAAAGCAGCTGAATTAACAAGCACACTATTGAAATAAAATTATCACTGAAGTTATCCAGATTAATGGCTGTATATATACTGATGTTAACTCACCTGTGTTGCATTGTCAGGCTCAGTCATTCCTCCAATTCAATTTCTCCAATTGTGTTGTAGGCACTTGATGCTGAACAAAGAGATTTTTTAAAATCTGACAATTGAACGTAAATGTTTCTCTTTTGTGATTCTTTTGTACATGATTTTAATGGGTTTTGACTGTACAATTCTTTCTTTTGATGCTGCAGTTCCCCTGTAGGTGCTGTCTGGCACTTGTGCCAGTGCAAGCATTACAGCATTAAGTTAACATTTCCTGCTCTCTTCTCAGTGGTTTCTGACTGTCAGTGAAATCCTAATCTTACAAAAGAGCTTCTTTTCTGACACAAGCAATTTCAGGGTGGTCAGACCAACAAGCTGTGAAACTTTGCAGTATAGCAGATAGCTATGTGTATCTGCACCATAAGCAAATACATGTAAGCTATATCTTAATTTTAAAAATACAAGTTTTTCGCCATACAATGTAGTGATGACATTATTTACTGTCTAAATTACACATGTCTTGCTTCTTTCCACTTTCAGACCAAACAGTTGGAAGAAAAAGAGAAAGAGCTGCAGAAACTCAATGCCTATTACAAGGAGCAGGTGACCAGACTGGAAGATAGGGTAAGAAAGGCTTTTTAAAAAGATGCTTGTTTCATTGAAATTATAAGGAAAGAAAAAATAAACACAGTAAATGGTAAAAGAAATAAACTGCGCCTAAGCATATTATAACGTTCTGTCATTTTCAGTAAATTGCCTATGTTTCATGAAATTGCCTAAAACCTAATCGAAAATAAACTTTCTAATCTTCTCACTTCCACTGATTGAAGTGAGAAGAGGTGAATAACTTTAGCAATTTTAAAAAGTAGCATTGACCAAACTTCACTGAATGTCCTCTTGATCAGATCTCTGTTTCTTCGGATGTAATTTCCTTCTCTCCTCTGCGTTCCTACCAAAATGACACGCTCTGCATGATACATGCATAAGACATTATTCGTAATCCCCTTCTAGTCAAGCACTAGCTTATTGTTTGAGAAAAACCTGGCTCTCAGATCTCGCATTATCAGGGTTGCACTGTGCAAGGTTAGCATATAAGCATTTCACTTGTTTTCATTAAATTACATTGTCTGATAATTAAGCAAACTGTTAACCCTTAAACAAGTTCTTGTTAAAGATTGGATAAAGTCATTTGATCTTGCACATCTCACTGCAGTTCTGCTGTGGTTATTATGTTGCTTTGAAGCATAAAGCACCTTGCAGCGTTCCAAGTTGCACAATGTAACTGCACGGTAAGCAGTTCAGAGATGAATATTTACACTGTATAATTTCTAGGACTTAAATTATTTGTTGCTAGGCAGCCTAAAATCTCTGCTGTTTGCATTTTCTGTACCAACTTGAGACTTCAGGAAGTTAGACATTATTTTAGCCAAACTTTTCATTGATTTCCCTTCACCAGACATTAGAGGGGCAATCCTCCGCTGTCAGTGGGGAGAAGCACTTGCAGGGAACATATCCCTGAACCACAGGCAGCATTTCTGATCTTTTCTGATAGAGCCAGATTGCAGTCACCTCTTCAATTTGTTCTTAAAAATAGTAACAATAGTTCCTGAAATACGGATGTGAGAAAAGAGGAGAAGAGTAGGCAATTGGCCCTTCAAAGCTGCTTCACCATTCATTAATATATTGGTTGATCTTCCATTTCAACTTCACCTTCCCACACTATCCCCACGCCCCTTGATTCCATTTCTATTTGAACATCTACTGATCTCAGCCTTTAAAATACTTAACAACTGAACATTCAATGGCCCTCTGGAGTAGAGAGTTCCAAAACTTTGCAACCCTTTGAGTGAAGAAATTTCTCCTCACCTGAGTCCTAAATGACCAACCCCCTTGCTCTGAGACGAGAACCCATAGATCTAGACTTCACAAGCCAGACGAAACATCTTCCTAGCATTTATTCTGTCAAGCCCCTTAAGAATTTCATATGTTTCAATGAGATGACCTCTTATTCCTCTAAATTCTGGGGAATATAGGCCTAGTTTGCTCAATATTTTCTTATAGGCCAACCTCCCCAATCCTGAGAATCAGCCCAGTGAACCCTCTTTGCATTCCCTGTAAGGCAAATATTTCCTTCTTTAGGTAAGGAGACCAGAACTGTACACTGTTCTCCAGGAGTTATCTCCGCAAGACCCTATATAATTGCAGTAGGACTTCTTGGAATAAAAGCTAACATGCCATTTGTTTTCCAAGTTACTTTCTGAACCTGCATTTTAACTTGTGATTTGTGTACCAGGACACCGTGTCTCACCATTTGAAAAAAATACCTTTCATAGATAATGGATATATACAATAAAATATTGGCAATTGTTTAATGCTTATTGCAATTGGATGACTCAAAGTGTTCAAATATATGACATGGCTAGGATATCCTGATCCCAAAAAACAGGTTAAAGTGACATGGTTTGCTGTGTTTACTTTCCTCCCTTGAAGTTTTGGCTGCTTTGTTAATGATATAGTCAGCCCTAACTTTCACGGGGCGGGGAGCATTGAGCAGTGCTCATAAACTCATGTAAGTGCATCCTCCAGGAAGAACCATGATTTGATTTCCATCCACAATGTTGTCATTGTCAACTGTATACTGAAGGTCATTCTGTAACCACTAGTTTAAGCTGTACCAATTTGCATGGTTCAGAGAAAAGGCCATAAAATGTTTTTAAATGCCATGCTACATTGCAGAGCCTCTATTTCCAGCTCACTTTCTTTGCCCCTCCCCTCCCACACCCAGAGGAATCATGCTTGGAGAGTTATGCTGGAGGGGCTCTCATCCAGCATAGAGAGGCATTTGGAGTTTCGATCAAAACATTGATTCCTGGAGCAGCACGATGTGCTGTGATTTTTAGGTCGGTCTTTGGAGACATGGCCTCCAAGTGTTGCACAAAAGACCTGCATAGCTTTTCAAATTACACAACTTAGATGTAAATATTTTAAAACAAAGGTTCCAGAAGATTTGCAGAAGTGCCTCAATTGACTGTCCCTCAAACCCCATTTCAGCCTTTTCTCTAGAACCGGAGAAATATGTGTATTGTTTCCACACACTGCCTTTTTTAGCACCATGTAATGTTCATGTTTGTCAAGGTTTTTAACAATTACTATACAAACTTGAATGTACCTCATGCACACCCTATTTGTGAGGGATCATAATACTGTGTACTCAGGGACAGCTTAATTACCTGTACTATCAGTGATGCCTCAAGTATTGTCAAGCAGAGGCTATGCTGTTAAGGAATAAAGATAATGTGAAGTTGTACATGTTTGTTGCTGAAGAGTGATATTAGTTAAAAGACAAGGGTGGAGACAACACTAAGTTTGTGCCGTGCAGAAAAACAAGTTTTGCTTTCATGCTTGCACAATAGTACTGCCTGTAACAAAAGAAAAGTTACATTTTGAGCATCTTCTTACATCTCAAAGCTCTTCATCTATGATGTGCAACAGCATCTTCAACCTTTGTCAGGTATGAACAAAAAAAGGAATCCAGATGGCCATTGACAACTTGCGTTTCGCTAATGATTGCACACTATTCAACTACAGTCTTGAGGATATTCAGCTGCTATAATTAACTTACTGAAATAATGGACCAGCCCATACCTGGTCATCCAGTCACATCCCTTTGTGCTTAAGATCAGCAATGTAGCACTTCAGATTACAGGCAAGGAAAGCTGGGGCAGGAACAGTGGGTGAATCTGCCAGCAGAAGTTACTACAAAGCAAGCAGTTGTCCTTCACCATCATGTGGACTGGAGATGTGGATCTGCCACCAATGTCACAAGAAATTACATAACCATTTCCAGTTGCTCTGTGTACAACATGCTGCTCACACCAAGAGACAGAGGGTGCCTGATGCTGATTATCTCAAACACTAATATAACTGGAATTTAGACCACCATCAAAAAGGGATGGTGTGTTGGTCTGAACATGTTGTTCAAATGCTTGATTATAAATATCCTCAAGCCATTTTCCACAGCTGCAGTCCAGATATGGTAACAGAGGTGGGCAGACAAAACATAAGGCAGTGCACAAAAGATTACCTTCAAATTTTGCAATATTAATCCCACATAGACACTGACTGCAATGGCAGCATGTCTGCCAAGTTGGTTTGAATTAATTTGTGGCTGGAAGATTGCAGACACTGGCTGGCATGTCAGGCAACTTATCCATCTGGCTCTCCATGCATTGTGCATGAAGATCAAGCTCTTCTATTAGTTCACTTTTAACAACCGAGTGTCGATTCAATAGGAAACTCCATGGAGGGATCTATTATATAGGCAAATGTACAAACATTCAAAAATGGCAGAGAGGAAAAGAAAAGTTAGTCCATCCAGCCTGTCCCCACCACAATGGCTGAGCCATCAAGGCTGCACACTCTCCTCTCTCTCTCTCTCTCTCTCTCTCCCCCCCCCCAGCAACCATGTAATCTCTTGGGAGAAGCAAACAGAACAGGCCAATAAGAGAAAAGAGAAAAAGCACTCTGCCTTTTTGAGTAGGAGAGGAATTTTACAATTAGAACCAGTCCAGGAGATAACATAGATCAGGTATGATCTATGAAGACATTTACATTCTATATGAAGTGATCTCTACCCCAGTCCAGAACCAGCCCAGCTCTCTCTAAAAGATATGCAGAGAATCCGCACCCATCACACCAGCTGACAAATGTCATCCAGAGGCTTACAATTCTCTATTAAAAAGAATCACCCCAATACCTAGTCTGTTCCCAACCTTAATAGTTAAAACTAATGTCCCTTGTTCCTCTCCAAAACTAAGCACTCTAGATGCATTCTGACCAGTGACCTGTACAAGATCAAAATCGTGTTCTTTGATTTCAACTGAATGATTCTATCCCTACAACCCAATAACTTCTGAGCTTTGGCTACAGTTTCTCTATATTGGGCATGAGCCTTCAGTGATTTGTACACAATAACACCAAGATTATTTTCTCTCTCTTCACTGTTGTTCCATTCATATGATATGTATATTCTGTGTTGGCTCTGCCATTTATTCTTGTGTGTCCTACTCCCTAAACTCCTCTAAATCTTTTTGGGTTTATCACACTGATAATGCATGATGACTGATGCATCACACTGATGCATTGGTCATCTGCCCCACATTATTTACCACATTTGTAATACAGCTGTCAAAGTCATTAATGAAGAGCATGAAGACTAATGGCTAGGATTAATAACCGGGCAACACCACTTGTACCATTTCTCCAAGCTGAATCACATCTGTTAAGTACAACATTTTGGCAGCGAGATGGGAGCCAATTCCCAATCCGGCTTTTCCAATTTTAACTGATGCCACAGGATCCAAGCTATGAAGTAACACAGCGTAAGGTATTTTATCAAAGGCTTTCTGAAACTCCAGGTTGTGATGGAATCCAAAGTTTTAAAACTTGTACTTTTAGAGACAGATCCTAATTGAAAAGGGAAACTGAGAAAGAAACTGACCCTTCAAGATTCTAAGGAAACTAAGACTGAAACTAAGGGCAGAATGTTGTGCTCTTGCTGGTGGCAATCTTTGAGCTGGGAGAGGCATATACTTAGGCGGGGTGAACCCCGCCACCTTTATTCCTCCATCAGAATTAAATTCTGGGTGGGAATGCCCATGGTCAACCTTCCCGCCCTGCTGCCTACTGAGGCCCTTGAGTGGCCAGTTAATGACCACTACAGGGCCTTAACATGCTGCTGCTGGGATGCACCCAGCAGCAAGCAGGCCTACCGCCAGCCCTGACAGGTGAACCTGTGTGGGCCTGTCGTCACCTCTGAGGGTTTCAATCAAAGACACTCAGTGCCTGATTGAGAGATTGGACATCGTGAAGGGGGAGCCCACTGAGAACACTCTCTGCCCTTGCTTCCGACCTCCCTGACAAGCTGGCACACAACAAAAGAAAGAGGTCACAGACTGCTGGAGGAATGCCCGACATCAAGGTCCTCTCAGACTTTGAAAATAGAGCCATCAAGCTGGCTGGCGACGAGCTGGACCGTTCCTGTACTGATTGTGAGGTTGGCAGTGCTCAACCAAGTGAGGATCCAGCAGTGCAACATCCATCAGACAACAGTGCTGTGAGTGAGTTCCCCTGTTCCGCAGTACCCTGTCATGCACTAATTATCTCTCATACTTCCAAAGGCATATCTGGGAAGCCACCAAGGGGGCCCATGAGCCAAGTCCTCGAATCAAGCCCCAGGGACACCTCGGAAGAAAAATCTGCAGAAAATAAAATGAAAGCTCATGGCAAAGGGGGTATTGGCATGGAAAGAAGATTGGCTAGCTAACAGGAATCAGAGTTGGCATAAATGGGTCTTTTTCTGGTTGGCAAGATGCGACGAGAGGTGTGCCACAGGGATCAGTGCTGGGCCCTCAACTTTATACAATATATATAAATGACTTGGATGAAGGGACCGAATGAATGGTTGCTAACTTTGTTGATGACACAAAGATATTGTGAAGAGGACGTAAGGAGGCTACAAAAAGATATAGGTTAAGTGAGTGGGAAAAGATCTGGCAAATGGAGTAGAATGTGGGCAAATGAAAAACCGTTCATTTTGGCAGGAAAAGTAAAAAAGAAGCTTATTATCTAAGTGGTGAGAGATTGCCGAGCTCTGAGACTCAGAGAATCTGGATGCCTAGTGCATGAATCACAAAAGGTGATACCGGGAATGGGCAGGTTGTCTTACGAGGAAAGGCTGGACAGGTTAGGCTTGTATCCAGTGGAATTTAGGAAAGTAAGAGGCAACTTAATTGAAACCTTTAAGATTCTGAGGGTTCTTGACAGGGTGGATGGGGAGAGGATGTTTCCTCTTGTGGCAGAAATCTAGAACTAGGGGTCACTGTTTAAAAGTAAGGGGTTGCTCATTTAAGACAGAAACTAGGAGAAATTCTTTCTGAGAGTTGAGAGTCTTTGGAACCCTCTTCCTCAAAAGGCGGTGGAAACAGTCTTTGAATATTTTTAAGGCAGAGCTAGATAGATCCTTGATTAACAAGGGGGTGAAAGGTTGTCAGGGGTAGGCAGGAATGTGGGGTCAAGGTTACATTCAGATCAGCCATGATCTTTTTGAATGGTGGAGCAGACTGAAGAAGATGGAGGTTGGACCCAGAAGCTGAGAATAGGAAAACATTCAGTTGCTGCAGCTATTTCTATTACTTGACGATAACATTGATGAACCTATGCCATCCAGACTTTCATAAGCAGAGTTGAGGAGATTCTGCAGATCTGTGTTATATTTGGTGAAGACCATGCTCATGGTACTCTGGTTGTGCGCTGTTGTTGGCTGGGGATCAGGCTAAATCCTATAAGAGGAGGAGCTGAAATTCCTTTTCAGGAAGACAAGGATTTTGAAGGCAAAAACAAAAATACCTGGAAACACTCAGCAGGTCTGGCAGCATCTGTGGAGAGGAGCACAGTTAACGTTTCGAGTCCGAATGACCCAACTTATATTTCACCTCTTTTCTATATTTATTTAGTTCTGTTGAAGAGTCATTCGGACTCGAAATGTTTACTGTGCTCCTCTCCACAGATGCTGCCAGACCTGCTGAGTGTTTCCAGGTATTTTTGTTTTTGTTTTGGATTTCCAGCATCCGCAGTTTTTTCTTTTATCTAAGGGTTTTGAAGGACTTTGTGACTGAGATTGACATATGTGTTGACAGGACTGCCAAGCCAATTTGTAAGATATGTCTTAGTTGTGTCTGCCATTTAATATGTAATTTATAGTTTATAATCGATCGTAATTTGCCTGTTGAATTATGTTGATTCTGGATTTTGGAGTGTAGGTAGTTACCCAAGATAGGATTTAGTGTTTGCTTTCTTTGACTTTTGTATAGTAAAAAAGTTATTTTGCTTTAAATGGTTGACTTTTTCGGCTTCATTCTTTCGGTAAATAACTATGATTTTGGATTTCTTTTTTTTAAAAGTTACTGCTCTTGACTGAGATCATAACAAGGCAGACAATGTCGATCAGATTTTCCTGATCCACTGCCTTAGTGAAAAAATTAAATTTAATTTGTTCGTTGTAACCTATCTTTCCAAAATCTTGTGAATTTCTGATATCCGCTTCCCTGCCCCATTGTTTTTAAGGGCATCTCATATGATCCCTTCTAGCAACTTCTCAGTAATAATGTCAGATCGAGAGGCCTGTTCTGTTTTGTCTCTTTTTTTAAAATAGAGACGACATGAGCTAACTTCCAGGTGAAGGAACGATCCCTGATTCTATTGAACTATTTTTAAAAATTCATTCGTGGGATGTGGGCTTCGCTGGCTGGGCCAGCATTTATTGCCCATCCTTAGTTGGCCTTGAAGGTGGTGGTGAGCAGCCTTCTTGAACCGCTGCAGTCCATGTGGTGTCCACCCACAGTGCTGTTAGGAAGGGAGTTTCAGGATTTTGACCCAGCGACAGTGAAAGAACAGTGATATATTTCCAAGTCAGGATTGGAGGTGAGTGACTTGGAGGGGAACTTCCAGGTGGTGATGTTCCCATCTATCTGCTGCCCTAGTCCTTCCAGATGGTAGTGGTTGTGGGTTTGGAAGGTGCTGTGGAAGGAGCCTTGGTGAATTCCTGCAGTGCATCTTGTAGATGGTACACACTGCTGCTACTATGCGTTGGTGGTGGAGGGAGTTAATGTTTGTGCATGTGGTGCCAATCAAGCGGGCTGCTTTATCCTGAGCGGTGTCAAGCTTCTTGAAGGCCGATGGAGCTGCACTCATCCAGGCAAATGAGGAGTATTCCGTCACACTCCTGATTTGTATATGGTGGATAGGCTTTGGGGAGTCAGGAGGTGAGTTACTCGTCTCAGGATTCCTAGCTTCTGAACTGCCCTTGTAGCCACAGTACTTATATGTAAGTTCAGTTTCTGGTCAATGGTAATCCCCAGGCTGTTGATAGTGGCGGATTCAGTGATAGTCATGCTATTGAACATCAAGGGGTGATGGTTAGATTCTCTCTTGTTGGAGATGGTCATTGCCTGACACTTGTGTGGCGCGAATGTTACTTGCCACTTGTCAGCCCAAGCCTGGATATTGTTTAGGTCTTGCTGCATTTAGGCATGGGCTGCTTCAGTATCTGAGGAGTCGCGAATGGTGTTAAACATTATGCAATTATCAGCGAACACCCCCACTGCTGACCTTATGATAGAAGGAAGGTCATTGATGAAGCGGCTGAAGATGATTGGGCCGAGGACACTACCCTGGGGAACTCCTGCAGTGATGCCCTGGAGCAGAGATGACTGACCTCCAACCACCACATGCATTTTCCTTTGTGCTAGGTATGACCCCGAGGTATGTGTTGAAGGTACAGGTATGGGGATCATGGAGAACCTGTCCCATCTCTTTTATGATCCTTAAATGGATGTTTTTGGCCCTGCTGCTCTTCTAATTTTGTGCTTCCCTAAATTATCCAAGATGATATGACAATCTATTTTGATGATAATGCTATTCTATACTGAGCACACTCATCTGGAACATAAGCAGCATTTACAGGTATTATTGACTGACATGAAATAATAGCTCAGCAGCTCTGCCAAAACCCAAGAGTCAGTTTGAATCTGCCCTGCAGTGCCTTTGGCTCCATATGATTCTTCTTAGTCTTTTGCTTTCTGATATAACTTTAAAAACAAAAGTTAACTGATTACACAGTGGCCATTTTGAACACACAAAATCCCTCAGATGGCAATGAACCGAAAGACCAGATAATCTGTATTTGGGGATGTTGAATGAAGCAGGATTATTGGCCAGGAAACTGGAACATGTCCTTGTCCGCCTTCAAATATTGCTGTTAAGGAGCCTTGGTGAATTCCTGCAGTGCATCTTGTAGATGGTACACACTGCTGCTACTGTGCATTGGCAGTGGAGGGAGTGAATGTTTGTGGATGTGCGATCTTAACTGTTCACCTGAACCACTCAAATACAGACTACTACTAATTTGAAGTTTTATTTACACTGAAAATGACTTACCCAATAATCTGAATTAAGACACATAAGGAACATAGGAAGATTACATACAAACATAGGAATTAGGAGCAGGAGTAGGCCGTTTAGCTCCTCGAGCCTGCTCTGCCATTTGATAAGATCATGGCTGATCTGATTGTGACGTCAACTCCACTTTCCTGTCTATTCAGTATACCCTTTTGACTCCCTTGTTAGTCAAGAATCTATTTGATGACCCTGGGGAAGATAATTCCATAGGCTCACGACCCCTCATCTCCATTTAAATAGGAGACCCGTTATTTTTAAGGTGTGTCCCTTAGGTCTAGTCTCTCCCACAAGGGGAAACATCCTTTCATCATCCACCCTGTCAAGTCCCCTCAGGATCTTATATGTTTCAGTAAGATCACTTCTCGTTCTTCTAAACTCCAATGGATACAGGCCCAACCTGTCCAACCTTTTCTCATAAGACAACCCCCTCATCCCAGGAATCAATCAAGTGAACCTTCTCTGAACTGCTTCTAATGTAATTATGTCCTCCTTTAAATAAGGAGACCAAAACTGTACACAGTACAAATTGAAACTTAGTGTTTAAAAAATTGAATTGTCAGATCATGTGAATTAATTGCATTTGAATAACCAGTAGATGGAGGTAGATTAAGCATTGGCTTAATGTTGCATCCCAAGAATGACTCCTTTGGTAATGCACTAATCTCTTCGCACTTCACAGAAGTCTCAACCCATAGTGTGTGCTCAAATACTGCTCTGGGACTTGAACCTGATAACCCAAATGTGAGAATACTATCAACTAAGCCAAACAAACACAATGGAGATGATGGATCAAAACAAGACAGATTACAGGCTAGGATTTCCACACTCATTACCAGCACTTAGTTGACTAACACAGAAAATACAAATTCTACTACATGTTTTGTGCTGAATGTTGAACCTTATTCTCTTTACAGATATTATTAAGTAACACAGATATCTCAAACATTTAATTATCTTTGGATCTCCTGTTCTGAGTTGAATCGCATAGAAATAAGAACAAGCATTGAATATTTTTGGATTTGTTGAATGAGCCGTGAAAATTTTCTGGTGCAAAATTTACATTCTCATCTGCAGGTTTAAGGCTACTTTAATTTCAGTAAATGCTGGGTGGTGTGACTGCGCAGACAAACAAGTGACAGTTGCAATACCTCTTCAGCTGAGAGAACTTATTTCAGTCAAAACATAGGAGGGGGTGGTGTATTTGATCCTGGCATTTAATGGAAAAAAATTAATCAAAGTTACTACTTGTGAATGATATCCAGCAACCCCTGCGAGCAGTGTGGATGTTTGGTTAGGCCCTTGGTTATGATCAGGCAAGTGATTTGAAGTGCGCCAATACTATCTAGGCTGCATTATGAAACTAAATCATTGACTGTCAGGCTTCAAACATTAATGTTTGTCATATCACAAAGTATCCAATAATATGGCAAGAAGCCCAAGATGATCTCCCACATGTGCACCAATAACACATTTGCAAACCCACCACTGATAGTATAGGTGTGGTAGTACTATCTGGCTGCCCCTCCTACACGAAGTCCTGGATGAGCTGAAACTTCCACCTTGCTGATGCTGAACAGTTGAAAGTTACTTAACCATTGCCTGTCTTCTCTAGCATATTACCCACAAACTCCCTACTTTGCCCTCACTGCTGCTAAGACTCCTATCTCCTCCTTTTACATTTCAATCTGTGAATTACCTGCCTTGCTGCTCTCCCTATTTACACTCAATACAAACTTCAACTAATTTAGAGGTCTCCAAGTTCTGTACTGCATGTCTATCATCCCAAATTCCCCATGCAACAGTGAATTAATCTTCTTGTTCTCTCTTTTTTCAAATCTATCATAGCCTCACTTCACCCTGTCTGGAAAATTGCCTTCAACACTGCATCCCTGTTCACATCCCCTTGGTCCACTGTCTCTGAATTACTCCTTCCCACTCCTTAAGGCTCCACCATCAGAACCTGATCTTTCAGGCATTACACCCCTGCCCTCTTTTTTAAAAAAATCCTTGCGTAACAGCTTCTACATGTTGTTGCTCTCTGTGCCTTTCAAAATTCTCAATAATATTTCCTTGATCGTGGCATGAATCTCTCTTTCCTTCCTCCTTCATTTCTTGCTAATGACCCACCCTCTGCCCTTGTGACATGCTCTGAGGCATTCATGTTCATTGGGAATGATATAAGTGTAATTTGCTACTGGTATATATGGATGTCAATAGATGACACCCTTTTATTCATAAAATCGATTCTTATTTTGGGAATATTTTCTATTTTCCCTTGATAATAATCCCAAGATTATTTAAACCTGAAGACTTTCAAGGGAAGAGACAAATTGATTAACTATGTTTCAGTCCGGTAGGAGACAAGAGCCTGTGGCTTTGATTGATTGGCTTTGTAATCTGCGATTTATGTGAAGTATTCTATTAGTTTTAGAACATGAGGTACACTATTCTGCAGTTCATCATTGATAAGCAAGATGTTCTTTCCATAAAGATACATTTTGTATTCTAATCCATCACAGCCACTCATCAGAACATTGGCTGACAAGATTGTGCAAAGTGGTTCAATTGCAAGCTAAAAAGCAGCAAAGATACAACACAGCCATGTGTAATCTCCCAGCCCAAGCTGAAGCAAGTCTGATGCAAAACCAGTTCAGGCGAAGTCAGTCTTTCACTTGAAACATGAAAGTGAATCATTGTCTAAAACTAAACAATGATGACGTTTGTAGTCATCCCACTACTCTTTGGCAATAATTTTTGGAGCATTTTTGACTAAAATAGCGACTGCAATTTGAGATCCGTCTCATGTTGAAATAAAACGTTACCAAAAAAATGTCCTTAATAAGTAGGCCTTCCCAGTAGTCCATATGGTAAGGGCCCTGTCAAGTGTAGCAGTATGCTGGGGTGTCCCAAGTTTCTCTTTTTGTTTTTGTGATACATGTAGCTGCATACTGATGCCCCCTCTAATTTCCTTTTCATTGCGCACAACCTCATCGTTTCAGTGTATAATAACCTTTAAAATTTTTTTGCCTGGCTATGCACATGTGGTATCTTCAAGGGGATAGCTTGTTAGTGACCTTCAAGGTTACTTCCTGGTTGTTGCACAACCATGCGCATGCACTACTTAACAGGGCACTTGTGCATCTTTTGGACCCCCCACCCTATTGTAGGACTTAAATACCTATTCCAGTCAGACAATTAAGTATGATACCAAGGAAATGCAGTATTTTAAATGTGATGTTAAACTAAAGCCCTACATGACCAGATGTGCAGTGAAAGTTGTATATCGCTATTCAACCTCAAGCATGGAGTCCTACTAATGTCTTGGCCAATACAGTATGTATCTCTCAACCAATGCCACGAAAACACGTTTAATCGTCATTTAAATCATTGTTGTTTGTGGGACCTTTCTGTGTGCAAATTGGTTGCTGGGTTTTCTTAATTAACAGCAGCAAATACACTTTAAATGTATCTCATTGGTTCTGAAGAGCTTTGTGAGGCCCTGAAGATGTGAAAGATGCAATATAAATATAAGCAAGGTCTATGGATAAAGCCCTAAATCCATGTTCCCACTAATTTGCATTGATCTCAAGCTGCTGAGATTAGTGAGTTTGGATGTTCTGATTTAGAAAATATCTACCAATAAATCAGCCACACCAGAAGAAGCCATTTCAAGCCGGTAGGTTAGTGGAATGCCCACAGTTCTAAGTAGCAAATAAGAAATATAGGCGCAAATAGGTTTGGGTTAATTTCCATACAATACTTCAAACCATAAAATAAGTTACTGTTCAAAACTTAACTGCATTAATTTGTAGTGTGGGCACCCTATTGCATTGTAAACTTGAGGCCAGAAACCCAGGCTTTCGGAGTTGGATGTGACTTTAGTTTGACTTTACCAACAATAAGTCATAGGAGCCGGAAAGTTCTCAGATTATCATTAAAAGCAATTTTTGTATCAATTTTGTATCATGACTTATTTTTCACATCATCTTGTCATTTATCAGAATTGGTCATTCCACTATGGAATGGGACAGTCTTACAGCCAAAACATGGCTAAATTATGGTAAATTTTTGTTTTTAATTGGGCTGAAATTCTAGCTTGGCTCAATGTTGGTGGTCCATTCCCAGTTTGTCTGAGCTTTGTCGTCGACAGTGTTATCAAGTGGCACTTAGTCAGAGATAAACTGCTCACTGACACTCAGTTTGGGTTCCGCCATGGTCACTCAGTTTCTGACCTCATTACAGCCTTAATCGAAACAAGGACAAAAGAGCTGAACTCCAGAGGTGAGGTGAGAGTGACTGTCCCTGACCTCAAGGCAACATTTGACCAAGTGTGGTATCGAGGAGCCCTAGCAAAACTGATATCATTGAGAATCAGGGGGGATACTCTCCAAACTGGTTGGAATCATAACTAGCGCAAAAGAAGATGATTGTGGTTGTTGAAGGTCAGTCATCTCGGTCCCGGGATCTAGCAGCAGGAGTTCCTCAGGGTAGCCTCCTGGGCCCAATCATCTTCAGCTGCTTCAGCAATGACCTTCGCTCCATCATAAGGTCAGAAGTAGGGATGTTCGCTGATGATTGCACAATGTTCAGCACCATTCACGGCTCCTCAGATACTGAAGCAGTCCGTGTCCAAATGCAGCAAGACCTGGACAACATTTGGGCTTGGGCTGATTGTCAAGAAGATATAATAATTCTCATAATGTTATTGGAATTTATTGTAGAATAGAGTAATAATGAGACGTGTCTATATGTGTGTGTGTGTGTGATTTAATTGAGTTAGAGGGAGCTAATCTGGGTGCTTTGATCTAAGAACAGAGGCTAGGTTTGAAATGTTAATTAGATAAACATGGGGAAGTTTAGAAATGTAGGTGTCAAGGAAACATTTGCATTTTGAAATAAACCAGACTGGATTGTTTTCAAAGGAGGGGTGAAATGTATCACCTAGCCATGTGAAGTTTAGAAACGGTGTGTTTATTTTTCTCAAAGATTACTGTTAAAACTTAGTGTTATGAGAGAGTTTTATTATCAGGGAGGTAAAGTCCAAAGACATAGTGAAACAAGGGATATTTTCATTCAAAGAGGAAGATATGTATAAAGAAGGAGCAAGGGTGGGGTGTTAGCAAAGGCATTTTTAAGATCTTACAAGTATGAAAAGCCTTCAGCACTTATGCCTCAAGCTGCTGTTTTCAAAGGACTGAAGTGAAGAAAACTCACTTGAAAAGCCACTTGTTCAGGGTATCATGTTTCTTTGCCGGGGTCTTTTGAAATCTATGTGTCTTACTGTTGCCTTAACAAAAGTGTAACTGGGAATTAGATTGATTAGGGGATTTAGAAATTATCATAGCAACTTGTAGATATATGTATGTATTTAAAGTCATTTCTTCTATTAATAAATGTTTAATCTAGTTTTATAAAAACCCTATAAGACTTGGTGGTGTTATTACTACTGAATTGAGGGCACGCAGCTCACAATTTCTACAAATTGCGAAACAAGTTGTGACAGTTGTTTCAAGTTTCCCTTTGGGATTTGAACAACTCAGCATTTACCATCGGCTGTGCCATAACACTGATAAGTGGCAAGTAACATTTGTGCCACACAAGTGCTAGGCAATGACCATCTCCAAAGAGACAAAATCTAATCATCTCCCCTTGATATTCAATAGCATTACCCTCACTGAATTGCCCTCTAGCAACATCCTGGGGGTTACCATTGACCAGAAACTGAACTGGACAGCCATATACTGTGGCTACAAGAGCAAGTCGGAGGCTGAGAATTCTGTGGCAAGTAACTTACCACCTGACTCCCCAAAAACTCAAGTCAGGAGTGTGATGGAATACTCTCCACCTGTCCAGATGAGAGCGGCACCAACAACATTCGAAGCTTGACACCGTCCAGGAAAAAGCAGCCCACTTGACTAGTACCCCATCCACCACCTTAAACATTCACTCCCTCCACCACCAACACACGGTGGCAGCAGTGTGTACCATCTACAAGATGTACTTCAACTCACCAAGGCTCCTTCAACAAGACCTACCAAACCCATGACCTCTACAACCTTGAAGGATATGGGCAGCATGGGATATAAGATACATGGGAACACCACCACCTGCAAGTTCCCTTCCAAGCTGCTAAACATTCTGACTTAGAACTATATCGGTGTTCCTTCACTGTCGCTGGGTCAGAATCCTGGAACACCCTTCTCAACAGTACTATTGGTGTTCCTACAACATACGGACTGCAGCGGTTCAAGAAGGTGGCTCACCACACCACCTTCTCAAGGGCAATTCGAGAAAGGCAATAAATTCTGGCCTAGCTAGCAAAGCCCACATCCCATGAAAGAATAAATTTTAAAAAAACCTCCTTGAAATATCTCAAAGATCAATAATTATACTGTTTACAAATTAATTAGTTTAGGCTGATATTTAACACACACACACACAAGATTCAGTTAAATGGTTCCATACAGCATGTTTCTGTTACTGAGATTGGCCAATAAGGTCACTGTTTTTTTCTCTTGGTTGTAATTTATGTAATATGTAAGAGGACCAAAAAATTCACGATCATTCATTGTAGCTGAGCATCCTGACTGATGAGGTGGTGTATAGAAAAATTCATTAATGTATTCAGTTTTAAATCTTGGGAACTCTATTCTCATCTTCAGTGCAGATTACAACATTAAGCCAGCTCAATCTTTTACAGTTGCCACCCCAACAAATCCTGACCTGTCTCTGTATTCATGAAAGCTAGCTTTTGTCCTGTGCAATGCAAATTTAGGACAGAGCGTCATCAAAAAGTTCACTTTGTAATTCAAATTGATCTTTTTATAGAATTTGCTGATGACCAGCACATTTTACAGGAGAATCTTTTGAAAGTCCGATACAGAGTTTTGAAAGCATCTTCCACTGGAATTGTGAGATCCCGTGGAACAAAATGAGTTTTTTCCCCTGGACTAATTTGCTTTTTCTTCATTCAGTCAAAGGATGGGGATTCTGTCAAAGCCAGCATTAATTGCCCTTCAGGAGGTGGTGATGAGCTGCAGCCTAAGGTACACCCTTAGTGCTCTCGGGGAGGGAGTTCCAGCATTCTTCGATCCAGCGATGATTATTGAACAGCAAAATATTTCAAGTCAGGATGTGACTTGGGGAAGTTGGAGGTGGTGGTGTTCCCCTGTGTCTGCTTGCCTTGTCCCTCTAGGTGATAGAGGTTGCAGGTTTGGGCTTGAAAAAAAGAAGGCTGAGGGGGGACATAATAGAGGTCTTTAAAATAATGAAAGGTTTTGATAGGGTGCATACAGAGAGAATGCTTTCTCTTCTGGGAAAGAGTATAGCTAGAGACCATCAACATAAGCTAGTCACCAAGAAATCCAATAGGAAATTGAAAAGAAATTTCTCTACCCAAAGACTGGTGAGAATGTGGAACTTGTTACCACACAGTAGTTGAACTAAATAGTATTGATGCATTTATGGAAAGGGTCGATAACCTTTTGAGGGAGAAGGGAGTAGAAGGTTACAGTGGTACATTTAGATGTAGAAAGATAGGAGGAAGCTCGAGTGGGGCATAAACACTGGCATTGACTGGACCTTTTTCTGTGACATATATCCTGTGTAATCCTATGTTTGGGAGGCGCTGTTCAAGAATCCTTGATGAGTTGCTGCAGTGCATCTTGTAAATGGAACACACAACATCAATATGTAGGTGGTGGAGTGAGTGAATGTTTAAGATGGTGGATGGGTTGCCAGTCAAGCATATTGTTTTGTCCTGGAAGATACAAACTTCTTGAGTGTTGTTGGAGCTGCGCTCATCCAGGAAAGTATTCCATCACAGTCGTGACTTGTGCTTTTTGGATGATGGAAAGTCTTTGATGATAAATTGTTGATGATTTTATTCGTCCTGTCTAAAAATTTCCATCAACTTAAGTTTGTACATGACTTTTATCTTGACCACAGTTGAGGTTTGGGGGCGGGTTTGCAGTGGATATGCAGGAACAAGCTAATGAAAATCATTAAAGAAGGTCTAGCTGCATTCAATTTTGGCTACCGCCACATGGTAAGCTGGTGACGTAATGGTAATGTCACAGGACTGGTAATCCAGAGGTCCAGGCTAATGCCCTTGGGGGATGGGTTCAAATGGGTTTAAATTCAAATAATAAAATCTGGAATTGAAAGTTAGTCTCAGAAATGGTGCCCTGAAACCACCATCGATTGTTGTAAAAACCCATCCAGTTCACTAATGCCCTTTAGGGAAGGAAATCTGCCGCCCTTACCTGATCTGGCCTATATGTGACTCCAGACCCACAGCAAAGTGATTGACTCTTAACTGACCTCTGAAGTGGCCTAGTAAGTTACTCAGTAGTTCAAGGGAAATTCGGGATGGGCAACAAATGCTGGCCTTGCCAGTGATGCCCACATCCCATCAAAGAATATATATAGAATGTCATTCTGATAATGGAGTTGTTAGGCAATCGGCAATCATGAATATCCTTAGCGAAAAATGAAAACAAAAACGTTGCAAGTTCTCAATTGTAGTGAAGCCACGGTGAGGTATGGAACAGTAGCTCTGCACTTTCGCATAATTATTTTGATTAGTGAATTTGGAATGAGTCAACTCGGACTGTCCTTGGTTTATTTCAGTTACAGGTTAACACGACCACAGGCAAGCTTAAGGGGGTGTTTTGAGGGGGGAGCTGGGGATGGGGGGCAGGTCAATGATCTGTTCTTGTATTTGTTTGCCAAAGAATGTTTTTACAACACTGCAGAAGTTCAATATTGACTGTTAGCATAACTAGTTGAAACACTTCAAGACATTATTAAGCCTTTAGGTAAAGGAGCCACTTTTCCCAACATATAAAGATGTACAAGAAATCCCAGAAAGACAGGAGAGAGGGCCCAGTGTTTGGTCTACTAATCTGGAAATGAAGTAACAGATCATGCTTCTCTTGGAAAATACTAATGCTTTGACAGGTCAGAATAATAGATACAAAGAATTACATCAATGATAAATAAATGTGATATCCTACAAATCAGAAGTATTAAAATTAGATAAAGGGGAAAAGCCACAAATGCAGGAAATCTATAATAAAAATACAAATTCCTAGGAATACAATGCAGGTCTGTCAACAATTACAAAGATATGTTCATGTTTAGACTGAAACCTTTAATCAGAACTGAAATCTGGGAGATTTACAAGCCCTTTAATAGGGCTGAACCGAATAAAGAGAGGAAAGGAGGACAACGGGTAAAAGTCAGGATTTAGAAATGCCAATTAGTGTCAGAAACAATAGGTTTAATTGCCTGTGAGTAATTTCTTTTAAAAAGCTGGACAGAAATGAAACATAATATTTGATCATATTGAAAACAAGTTCACCTGACTAAAATGATAAATTCTACGCCATTTGAAACTAAATCTTTTCATGAGGTGGATGTTGACGCTTTCATCCCTGTTCCAGCATACAGAAGGCCAGGGAATCTATATCAGTGAGCACAGTTCATAAAAGTATCCCATTGAGCTTAATATTGAATCACACTCGAGTTTTCAGGGTCTTGTCATGATTGGAATCTTTTTGTAAACCACTGCTCATCAGCGTGTATTCTATTGCTGATGATATATACAAGACATTCAATATCGCAAGAACAAGCACAACAAAAAAAACCCTTGTCTCATTCTCACATGATGGATGTCTCACTGTGATCGGTTGTATAATAGTTGCAGTAGAGGCAAGCCTGAACAGAAAACCATTTCTGCAGTGGCAACCAATCCAAACCCAAATAGCAGGTGACATTTTAATGTTGGCAAATTTCTGTCTGCTCCTGGAGTCTCTTGACACTTGTAGGGTAAAGGTTTTCAGTTACCAGAAGCCCTGTGGTATCTCACATGAATGACCATGCTCTTGTCTAAAATTTGTGTAACCATCAAGGGCATTGTGCGTGCCCTCAGTCCTGTCCTCTTTTGACATGCATGTTTGCAGCCCACGTGTAGCGTTGCTGAGATCATCGTAGCACCTAACTGCTGTCCCACCTTAGATGAGTCGCTCAGCACAAACTGGGAACTGAGCAAGGGCTTGGTGTCCAGTGAGTGATCCCTTTACGCATTGTGTTGCATAAATTCTGAACATTGTCTTATGTAAGCAGTGTATTACAAGGTGGTATCGAAAACTTAAGTGTAAATTTTATAGACTTTTCTTTGCGCTTGAGCCTTCTGGCACACTCCAGGTGGTTCACAGTGTTTGGTATGTTAACAGAAAAACATTCTCTGTATTTAATAATCCACTTAAAATGCACGCACACACATACAAAGCTCCATTTCATGTTGCCTTTATGTATAAAATGCCTCAAAATTGTACAAGACAGAAGGTTTTGCATTTCAATGAATACTATCTTGCTTAGAAACCCACATAAATATCTTTTGTGTGACCTATCTCTCGCTATAATAGGCTTTTAGTTTAACTCTCAATGACATTATAGAGATGTTGTTTACTGCATCAATGATATAGAATATTCAATAAACGTGCCAACACGATTAGAGCCCTATGTCGCACAAAGCAGGATTTAATCTTTTTAGGAACCGATCTGAAGGTTTATTTGGAGGAATCCCAATTAAAAGTCAAAATGTACACTGTTCCCAATAAATTTTCTAACTTTTGTTAATTTAAAAAAAAACTGTAATAGAAGAATGTCAATCTTTAAACACCATTGGATTAAATGCATCTTATTGGCGTCATCTATTTAATTTGCAAATTTCATGGGACTAACACAATGTTCCCAAAACAGAACTGAAATATCACAGGATCACAGAATTGTTACGGTGCAGAAGGAGGCCATTCGGCCCATCGTGTCTGCACCAGCTCTCCGAATGAGCGTAATGACTCCATGCCATTCTCCTGCCTTTTCCCTGTAACCCTGCACATTGTTCCTATTTAAATAATCATCTATTGCCCCCTTGAATGCCTCAATTGAACCTGCCTCCACTCTTCCAGGCAGTGCATTCCAGACCCGAACCACTCACTGTGTGAAAAAGTTTTTTTTCACATCGCATTTGCTTCTTTTGCAATCACTTTAAATCTGTGCTCTCTCGCTCTTGATCCGCTTACGAGTGAGAACAGTTTCTCCCTATCTATTCTGTCCAGCCCCCTCATGATTTTGAACACCTCTATCAAATCTCCTCTTAGCCTTCTCCTCTCCAAGGAGAACAGTCCCAACTTCTCCAATCTATCTTCATAACTCAAGTTTCTCATCCCTGGAACCATTTTTGTAAACCTCTTCTGTACTCTCTCCAATGCGTTCAGATCCTTCCTAAAGCATGGCACCCAGAACTGTACACAGTACTCAAGCTGAGGTCTAAACAGTGTCTTATACAAGTTCAGCATAACCAACTTGTACTCTTATGTCCCTATTAATAAACCTAGGATATGGTATGCTTTATTAACTGCTCTCTCCAACTGTCCCGCCACTTTTAATGATTTATGCACTCTTCTGCTCCTGCACACCCGTTAAGGTTGTACCCCTTATTTTATATTGCCTCTCCATGTTCTACCTACCAAAATGAGTCACCTCACACTTCTCTGCATTGAACTTCATCTGCCAGCTATCTGCCCACTTCACAAACTTGTCTATGTCCCTTTGAAGTTTTACACTGTCCTCCTCCCAGTTTACAATGCTTCCAAGTTTTGTATCATCCGCAAACTTTGAAATTTTCCCCTGCACACCAAGATCTAGATCATTAATAAGGAAAAGCAAGGGTCCCAATACTGGGGAACTCCACTACAAACTTTCCTCCAGCCTAAAAATATTCATTAACCATTACTCACTGTTTCCTGTTACTCAGCCAATTTTGTATCCACGTTGCTACTGTCCCTTTTATTCCATGAGCTATAACTTTTCTCACAAGTCTGTTGTGTGACACTGTATGGAATGCCTTTTGAAAGTTCATAAACACCACAGCAACAGCATTACCCTCATCAACCTTCTCTGTTACCTCCTCAAAAAACTCCAAGTTAGTTGAACACAATTTTCGCTTAAGAAATCCATACTGGCTCTTCCTAATTGATCCACATTTTTCCATGTGACTATTAGCTTTATCCCGAAGAATTGTTTCTAGAAGCTTCCCCACCACCAAAGTTAAATTGACTGATCTGTAATTGCTGGGCTTATCTTTACAACCATTTTTGAACAAGGGTGTGATGTTTGCAATTCTCCAGTCCTCTGGCACCTCCCACGAGTCTAAGGATGACTGAAAGGTTATGGCCAGTGCCCCTGCAATTTCTACTCTCACTTCCTTGAATATCCATAGATGCATTTCATCTGGTCCCAGTACCTTGTCAACTTTAAGTACCAACAGTTTATCTAATATCTTTTTCTTATCAATTTTTTGAACCCTTCCATTGACAGAGTTTCCTCCTGTGTCACTGTGGCCTGGGTAGCATCTGCTAGTATTCATTTGACACTACAGCCATGCCAGCCACCTGTAGCACATCATAAGAAAATTGTATGCAAGTAATTTGATCTCAGTAGTTTGTGATGCTGTCTAAACCCTCGATTTAGTTCTTGCTTTGTGCCCTACCACTAGCTATCTGTTGTCCCAGAAGTTACCAAACTACAACCTGTGAATCCTACAAATCTTTCCCATAAGCTCTGGCAAATTACTTCTATTTTCACTTCAATTTCTTACTCACTCTCCAATTTGGCTCCTGTGAACCTCGAAGCTTTAGCACCATTGTCTCATTGATGAATAAGTCCTGAGTTTTAACACCAAAACCAACCATTTTAATGAGGCCCAATAGTCTCCACGATCTCCCTTGGACAACCTTGTACCATCCTATGAATAATATATGTGGCAGATTACTGAGAAGCAACTTACTTGCTATTTCAAAGGCAATTTGTAATGTTATCGCTCCATACGTCTTCAGATTCTATAGACCTATCTTACTTATAACACCTTGCCACCCCTAAAATGCTTGGCATGTAGCATAATGAGTAAAGAGTGTTAATTTTCTTAAAAAAATACCATAAAGCAAATAGCTGACAGATTAGAGGGGCTTTGGCAGGTGTCTATAAAGAAATTGTCCCATCAGCCACAGTTTGTGTTTGGTTTAGAGAGAATAGGATGAAAAAAACACTTTTTTAAATACTAAATGTATCTCACTTAGCAAAAGCAAACTGCATATATATTAATGTAAGCAAAATAGAGGTTGATCTCAAAGAACTTAGCGTCTAAATGACCTGTTAACTAGCCATATTCATATACTGACTGAACTGAATGAATTAATGCTAATTTCACATTTTGAAAGAGACTCCACACTAGTTATAATTAAGGATTATAAAAGCGATCGCACACTTCTGTATGTATTTGGTGCTAAGATTTATCTAAATAGACTCCAGAAACACACGCTCTTTTTTTAAAAAAAAGTGATTTACAGTCAGTTAAATAGCAGCTGATCCTGGCCAATTTTCCCCATGCCGTTTAAAACAGAAGGCAACATTCTTGAAGCTGGACTAAGTATAACATTTTTGACTTAGTTGAATTTAAAATAGATAATGAATGTGGGCAACGGAGTTGAGCATCAGATAGCAGCCTGAATTTTCACAATGATGGAGAGCCTCTCCATCGTTGCAGAAATGGCAGAAGAAGCTAAAATCTGGAAGCCCTACCCCCAAACACGGCATCTACTATTTTGGCGGGGACAGGGCCGGGTCAGGATTTGCACGTGCACATTTCATGGAGGCAGCTGCCACCAGTCATGTTTGATTTATGTTGGCCAGGCATGGGAAATACTACTGGTGCAGATTATACCTGGTAGGAGCAGGTCTAAACTTTGCAGAGTCATTCAAAGAGGTAGGGTATCCCTTTGGATATGGTCGGGACACCTTTGGGAGCGCTAAGGTGCCCTTTGGGGAGTGGTAAGCTGCCCTTGGGGATTGTTAAAAGTGGACATTAATGTGTGTAAAAAGTACATAAACTCATTCGAACTATCAAGAGGAACTGTCAAGTATCAAGTGTCATAAACAGCTGTCAAGAGGAACTGTCAAAAGCAGCTGTCAAGGCATTTATAAGTCCTGCCCTTTAAATCTTTGAGGAAAAAAAAGTGAAGTTTAAAAAAAATCATTACTTGTTATTTCACTCTGTCTGACATAAGACTAGGGGCTATCATCACTGGAATGATGCTGCTTGACTAATTTCACAACCTTCCATTATCACAGTGGGGTACCTTCCGTGTCTGTTTGATTGACAGCTCCAATTGGTTATAGACCCTTTGAAGTGGGGCTATAAATTGCGATGTTTGCTTTTGTAAGAAATTAAGCACTTGAATGAAATGTTTGTCCTTATATGGGATTATGCAGTTGAAGGAATGTAAATGTAGTGAATGGGTATTTATGAATGACAATTTTTTAAAAATAAAGTCTGCAAATGACATTCAGAACTTTGTTTTATTTTATCTCAGCATGACTCCCGATCTGCACATGGCGGATACTGGATGAGTTGGCATGATAGGTGGGGGGCATGAGTTAACATTAAGTTGGCAAAGTGGCTGTAGAGGGGCACAGGTTGGCACAGAGGGTATGAAGGGGCATATGGGTGGGTAGCACATAGCTTGTCGTGGAGGACATGAGGGGCCATGGGGGTGGGTAGAGGGCATGGGATGACATGCATGGGCATGGATGGGACATGGGCGGTGTGTAGTGGTGTGAGGGCTGTTTTTTGTTTCTTGTTTTTACAGAGTGCCAGTGCACCAAGGCAGACCTTCCACCCAGCCAGGCTCTGTATCCAGCAGCCTCCAGACTTGTTCGGGGTCACCCGGCCCAACTACCAGAAAACCCCACTACCCAAAACAAAAATCCCAACTTCCGGGGCACTTTCTCCTGGATGCAGTTTGCAGAGCTAGGAAATGTCCCGACTCCTCCTCAGGCCAACATGCAAGAGTGGGTTTCTCGTCCTATTGACCATAATTTCACAAGATCAGAAAATCACACACAAGGTTTGGTGCAAAAGACCAACTGCACCATCTTGCGCTTACAGCATCGAACTGCTTCTTAAATTAATCTTGTGTCCTGGAGTTAATTATACTTCCTAGCATACCGTTCCAGCTGTTGAGCATAGTTTATGCAAACTGAGCACCTGTCCTAGAGCATCTGTCCTAAACTCTCACTTCACAACCCTGAACCTATACCTTCTTTGGCCGTTTGAGTATCTCTGAAAATGTTGTTCAAATTTGCTTGTTTCGTTCCTTGAAATTTGTACAGTACCAAAATCAATGTTCCTTCTGAGATGTCTCTCTCCAAAGCTGGTTTATCAAGTTGTTCCTCATCACTGATCCTCTGACACGAGTGATGAGGAACTAGATGCAGTCCACTGCACAGCTTTTAGGACCTGAACTGCCCACACTGTCAGCAATCTATCAGTACTCAGGGCATTATTGGATTTGCACATCATTATGCTCTGCAAATACAGCATATGCCTATTCCCTGAGCTTTGCCAAATACTGTTATGTTATGGACTTGCGTGATTAGAAGTTGGGCCAAGCCATGCTTATCATAGCTCTTAAGATCACTGACAAGGCCAACATTTATTGCCCATCCCTAATTGCTCTCACAAAGTTAGTGGAGAGCTGCCTTCTTGAATTGCTTCAGTCCATGTTGTGAATGTACTCCCACAGTGCTATTAGATAAGAAGTGTGTCATGCACGTTAAAATGCCACAGCAGATTTACTGAGCAAAAATCTGATTTATTACTGGGAAATCTTTAGTCAGGCCTGCATTTTGTGATATTAGTAATCTTTCAACTTGAGTTTGTCAGCTTAGTTCAGTTGGCAGCATGCTCACGTCTGCATCAGAACATTGTGGCTTCAAACCCCCATTCTAGTACTTGAGCACATAACACTAACATGATACTTCAGTGCAGTGCTGAGGTAGTGTTGCATTGTTGAAGGTGGGACCATTCAGATGAGATGTTAAAACAAGGCCTTGTCTTCCTTTTGATGGGTGTGGTAGATCCAATGATATGTTTTAAAGAAGAGCACGGAGTCTTCTGCTGCCCTTGTCAACATTTAACCTTCAGATTTAGTGATCATAAAGCTGCTCTTCCCACTCTCTTCTACATAAAAAATCTGTTACGCTGTTAGCAGTTGAATGAATTTTGTTTTCTCATTTTTTTGAACTCATTCAGTTTCAAACTGGTCCCCTCAGTTCTGCCAGGTGGTGGAGAAGAAACTATTAAGTGGCATGCAATGAATTTTTTTTGATAATTTATTGAGTAACCCAAGCATATGCACTACTTTACAACAAAAGAAATTGACGCATAGTAAAAACAAAGTGTGATTGTGCAATTTTTTAGTGAGATAAAGTTCCTATCTTAAAGACCTGCAAAAGCAGTGAGGGAGTTCATAATAAATATTATCTCTTCTCACCATGTTTTGGTTTCCTGTTATTCCGAATTAGCTTAACAATGATGGACAGTAAAACTCATAAATGGGAATTGTTGATTTAAAGGAATTTATCAAATGCATCATAGTAGAAGTGTCACATAAATTGTGAACCTGTCTAAATTAAATGATTATTTGCTATTGTCACCATTAATAGGTGACACTTTTTCCCTTCCCACGTCTTCCAAGATCTTGGTCGTGCTGGCCTTCATCTGTGTGATTAATTGGCTTCCTGATTGTTTCAGTATCTACTGTGTTAGGACTTTCATTTTCTGCTCTGTCTTTTGGTGATCGAGTAAACACACAAATCAACTTTGTGTTAAGGTCATTGACTCATGGGATTAGTGGCAGCTCAATATGCTCTTTATGAAGAAAGATTATTACAAACATCTCCTGTCAGATGATATTTTAATAATTTAATGCACAGACTGCAGTTTTTTTTTACCCATCCATGTCTCTCCACTCCCACGAGGGGGAGAGCCAAGATTGCAAGGTACAGGCATGATTCTGTAGCACAGACAACAAGCGAACCTTTTAGAATGCAATGCCATTCTATTCAACCTTCCTGCTGTGGAAAACTGGATTTTAGCATTACTGTATGTTAGGGTTTAACAGAAATCCAATTTGCCAGAAATTAAATTCTGTCTGAACTATGGAGAAGCAACATGGAGTAAACCTGCTTCAGTCCTAATCGCATTGGGCAATTTTTTTTGGACTAGTCCAGCTGTGGAGAAATAGTTTAATAGATTTTTGTCATTTCCATTTTCCTTTTTACCTCTCGCCCCCCCCCACCCCCACCCACCTCGCCCCCATTTTTCCCTTTCTTTTGCACCTTGAATAGATTACAATGTTATGGAGTGATAGCCCAGGCTCTCTAAGAGGAATTAACATTCTATTCAGCTTTGCACTTGTATCTTTGATGCACAAAGGTGTTACAGTGTCACCACAGCAGCTCCTGTTATGGAAGATTTTAACATTTAAAATTCCACTGATTTCAATCCAGAATTTTGTTGTTTATACCTATGAAAAGTGCATTGAAATATTACCACTACATTCTGAGAGACTAGACACACATGCACATGATACTATCGAGATATATATTATGAAAATTAGTTCATCGCCAGTTAGTTTTTAAACATAAGTTATAAATAAACTGCATATTATACCACTGCTTGTAATTCTTGTCCTCGGGGAAATCGTGCAAGAGGTCTGACCCAATGCCACTGCGGTTTATCAAGAGGATAGTTCATGCTATCGCTGCTTTAATGAGAAACCACTGGCATTTGATTCAAGACTACCGTATCTCAGGGAGGAGCTCACTTGACACTTGACACTGGCTCCCTCCACAGTTACTTACTCGGGCTGATCAGAACTTGGGAAAACTTGATATCCTGTTCAACGCAGAACTGTGGTTCTAATTCCAAAACACATCCGCTGCCAAAGTCTGCCAGCTTCCATTTCTGCAGCATCTGTCTGCACCTCACTTCCTGCTGCATTGAAGATCTTATCCACGTTTTCATTGCCTTGATTTAATTTCTTCAGTGCCCTTTTTGCCAGTCTCCCAAACTGCGCCTCATATAAACAACCTGTCCAAAAATCAGCTGCCCATTTCCTGCTCTGCACAAAGGCCCATTCATCACTGATCTACACTTCCTCCCAGTTCCCCAATGCACTAAACTTAAAATCAGTTTCCTCATCTTCAAATCTTTTATGATTTTACCTCATATGAACTGTGCACCTTCCTGCAACTGTCCATCCCCTCCTGCACTCTCCGTTTCCCTGACTTTTGCCCAATTATTGGTGGTTGACCCTTTAGGCACTTTAGCATTACTCTATGGCACTATTCTCCTGAACTCATTTGCTCTTCACTTTCTCTTTCTGCCTCCAAAAGCCTTTTTTGAAGCCCACCTTTTTAACAAAGTTTCCTGTCACCTCCCCTATTCTCTGCCAAAATGTTCCATCAGTCAATTCCTTTTTCACCCCTGTAAAGAACCTTAGGATTTTTGTTCCACCTCAAAGATACTATATAAACTGCAAGTTATAAGGAACAATGACATACTTGTTATGTTATTGGACTAATATTCCAGAGGCCTACGTTTATCATCCAGAGACAGGAATTCAAATCCCACAACTGCACCTGGGATATTTAGATTCAGTTAATTAAATTAACCTGGAATAAAACTCTATAATCAGGAATGGTGACCCTAAAACTACCCAATTGTCATTAAAACCCATCGGGTTCACTAATTTCCTTCAGGAAAATAAATCTGCTGCCCTTACCCAGTCTGGCCAAAAATGACTCCAGACCCACAACAGTGTGGTTGACTCTTAACTCCCCTCTGAAATGGTCTAGTTAAGGGCAGTTAGGGATGGTCAATAAATACTGGCCTTGCCAGAGATGCAAACATCCTGACAATGAACCAAAAAACCGTTGTTCACGTTCTTCACTGAGCTTAAACCACCAGAGCCGGTTTTCTTTTAGAAAGACGCGGTGGATTTTGTCAGCTGGGGACTAAATTGTGACAGATGCACTTCATTTCATTTATGATCCAGAAATATCACTGGACCAGAGAAACGTTAGAGGTGGATGTATTTGATAAATTACATAAGATGAGGATTGCTACCTTATTAAATTGAAGGGACCTTTAGACCTCTGGGCTAGTTGATAATTTTGCACACAAAAATAAGAAGCAGCGTTGAGTTCTTTATCAGCAGTATTTCAAGATAGTGAAACAGTGCAGTTGTGCTGATAATTTGATGCAAAATCCATGTTTGTGTGTGTGTGGAGGTTGTATTGGGGGTGGTGGTAATGAGGGGGTGGTATACAATCAGCGACATGATCCATTACTACTTATGGGATGCAAATTATTTCTACTGTAAATCCATTAAACACTAGAATTAGGTTTGCCATCTCCTGCACTGGTGGGAGTTTCATGCAGGAGATCGCCGTTTCCCACCCTTCTATCAAGAATACCATGCTGGTGATTCCTGGTATTTCTCTGGCTGTAATAAGATTGCTACTAAGGATGCCTACCTAAAAAGTGTGCAGATCGAGGTGAGGAGAAGATCAACCTTGGCTTTGTACCCCACACTCTGTTCATCTGCCACCACTCATGGTCCATATTAGCATTTGAGGAATGACCATGTGGACAAGGTACTTAAGGGTTCCTAACCCCTGTACAGTTGTACTCCAGCAGAATCAGTGACCTCAGAAGCTTTGATTTGTTTAAGGTATTTAACCTTAATATTCGATTTATTTCGATATAATAAATTAAGAGAAACTGTTTCTAATGATTGAAGAGTTGATAACCAGGGAGCACAGATTTAAGGTGATGGGTAAAGGATCCAGAGACAACATGTAGTAAAGCTTTTTTCACTCAACAAGCGATTAGGATTTGAACTGAGAAGATGGCGAATACAAATTCAGTAGTAGCCTTCAAAAGGGAATTCGATGAATTCTTGAAGGAGAGAAGATTGCAGGTTTATGGGGAAAGAGCTAGAGAATGGGACCAACTGGATTGCTCTTAGAAAGGAGGGCTCAGACACGATGGGTTGAATGGCCTCCATCAGTGCTGTACTGTTCTATAATTCTATAAGAGGGAAGAAATAGTGACAGCGAGGAAACTGAAATGAGTGAAGAAGAAAAAAAATGATATGCTGAATGAACAACAAGTGTTCAAAGGTGCAGCATCAGTAAAAAAAAACTTGCAGCTGTAAGCTTCTAAGAGGCATGTTTCTAATTTCACGCTTGTAGCTGTTTCACTGGCTAAACCTTAGTGGTTGATTATCTCACATGACTTCTGTTTGGACCTACTCATTTTTTTTCTTGGAGAATGCTCCTTCACAAATAAGTATTTTCTGGCAGGCTGTTTGCTTGTGAAAAATGTGCCATACTGATGAGCATAGGGCCTGCTGCAGTATACAGGCTGCACCACAAACTTGAGCCTTTATAGAGGAGAAGGATGCCCATAATCGACACAGGCTACACCTTCACCTCAAGTAGATTTTGTTGCCTTTTAGATCACTTTAGTTTTTAAAATGTGCATCACTATGATATTTCACCCCGACCCTTCCATTGTAGCAACTCTGAAATATCCAAGTGAGTTCAGTTCAAAACCATATTGCATGTGACATTTGATGCATAAATCTTCTAAAATGTTTACTTCAGCAATCTGCTGCAGAACTTCTTTTGCTTGTGCTTAAAGTAAAAAAAACTTGATTCTGGAGGAAACATTTGGAAAGTACCATTTGCTGAGATTTCTGAGTGGAGACCACAAACAAATCTGTGCAGGTCTGCAACTTTGGACTGATCGGAGAGACTGTGATTGGGTTCCTGATGTGTGTCACTGAGTCCAAGATTCCACGTGCCTGCCATTTGTTTTTTGGAGGGAAGGGAATCCAAGCCAGCAGAAAGGATTCAAATTTTTTTCTCTCTTCATGGTCATTTACTCATTATACAGCAAGCCCTAATGTTTGAAACTATTTGCTATCCATTTTTATTGTGACGGAACGGAGAAATACAGAATGTATGTTTAATACCACCTGCCTTTATAAAGAGTATGCAACTGGGCAACAGAATTTAATAGCAGGAGCTAGCTTCTTCGGAAAGTAATAACTAATGATGGGCCTTTCATGATCTTCTCTCAGCACTTGTTTTTCATAAAGCCTCAATGTTGGCATAACAGGAGGCTACTTCGGACATTGTGTCCGCTTTCTGATGGGATAACTCCAATATGTAGCAATTGAAGCACTTTTTGATTTGTCCCATGTGATAATGA
Organism: Cetorhinus maximus; assembly: GCF_964194155.1. Taxonomy (NCBI): domain Eukaryota; kingdom Metazoa; phylum Chordata; class Chondrichthyes; order Lamniformes; family Cetorhinidae; genus Cetorhinus; species Cetorhinus maximus. The sequence goes on along the minus strand of NC_135890.1, from coordinate 15,268,706 downwards.
AATAGATTTCAGCCAATGCAGCAGCTAAAATTTGGTGGTCTTCCTCCTCGGAGTCATTAACGGCACAGAAGGAAGCCATTCAGCCCATTGAGACCATGCCAGCTCTCTGTAGCGCTAACCAATCAGTTCCATTCCCCCGCACCATCCCCATAGCTGTACAAGTTTATTTCCTTCGCGTCCATCCAATTTTCTTTTGAAATCATTGATCATCTCTGCTTCCACCACCTTCATGGGCAGCAAGTTTCAGATCATTTTCACTCACTACGTAATAAAGTTCTTCCTCACATCCCCACTGCATCTCTTGCCAAAAACTTATATCTGTGTCCCCTGGTCCTTGTACCATCAGGTAATGAGAACAGTTATTCCTTGTCTACCTTACCAAAACTGTCATAATCTTGTACATCTTTATCAAATCTCCCTGCAATCTCCTTTGATCTAAGGAGAACAACCCCAGTTCATCCAACCTAACCTTGTAACTAAAATCCCCCATCACTGGAGCCATTCTGGTAAATCTCCTCTACACCTTCTCAAGGACGCCTACATCTTTCCTAAAACGTGGTGATCAAAACGAGATGCAATGCCCTTGTGTATTATGACACAGCCGATTATAAAGGCTGAGTTGTTCAAATCCCAGAGGAAAACTTAAAACAACTGTCATAACCCATTTTTGCAATTGGTAATTTCGAGATGCAGACTTTCAATTCTTATTTGAATAAGACCACTGAGTCTCATGGTTTTTATATAAACCTAAATTAAACATTAATTAATTTAACAAAAAATGAAACATATACACATGGCTACAAATTACTACTATAATAACTTTTTAACAAATCCCCAAATTAATCGCTACCAGGTAAATCTCCACTGAGGCAACAGTAACCCATAGACTTTAAATAGACACCAGGCAAAGCACATTTGACCTTACGAATTCCAAATGAGGTGCCTTTGCAAGTTGGTTAGAGGTGTACAGGCTGGTTAGGTCTTAAATGCCTTGACCTTACACACACACACTCCTTTTTATACCTAGTTTTCCCTTTGAATGTAAATTTTCCATTGTATCACTAGGTCTTGTGAACTTCAGCTCTTCTAACAATAAAACCCCTTTCATAGCACCAATTTTATTAGTAAGCTGAAAAGATAAACACATTGTTTGGCTTCTGGCTAGGTGCAAGATTTTACCCGCAGTCTTGAATGGTTTATTCGAGAAATGCAAATGAACAATTTACCTTGCTGTTCTCCTTACTGTTCACCCAATTAACATCTCAAAACCACAATAAATCAAAGCACCCAGACTAGCTGATTTTAATCCAATTAAAATACGTGTATACATACACACACACACACACACACAAGAATTCTATTTTAAAGAATAATTTACAATAACATTATACACATTAATATCTCTTCATGACATGGCCTAATCGGAGCTTATCCATCACCCTAATTTCCTGTAGTTATCTCCCTGTCTTTCCCCTTCCCATGTACCCACATGAGTAACTCCATTCGGCAGCTGTCGTTCATTGCCGTTTGTTTGTTGATTGATCCACACATGAGAGAGTGTACATTAAAGGAAATGAAGATTTTCATTTATATAATTTATTTCTCCTCAATGTCACAAAACAATTCAAAGGCAGCAAATTACTATGAAATACAAAATGATGTACCGTGTGGGCAAATGTGGCAGCCATTTTGCAGACAACAGGATCCCACAAACTTCATTTGGTGAATAATCAGATCATTTTGTATTGGTTGGGGCACAGCACTTCTCTACAGATAACTTTTGTAACAATGTTAAGATTCAACCTCTGGGGAAACAGAGTTAGCATTTGTACATTTTTACAAGGTTGCTTTGTCTTTTAACCCAAATTCTGAATGACGGTTTTTATCCTGTGCAAATATGTTTGTGAAATTATGCTGCGAAACTAGGCCTCATTGGTAATAAAGCTTAGCTTGCAAAAAAAAAAATCAGCATGATGCATTCACTTCTGAAATGATTGTTTGAGCTGAACTGTGCCCAGTATGACGGATTTGGAACACTGTCGCTTGCTCTTTTGAAGCAGATAAATTACGCAGGAGCACGCCTGCCTGAGGGACTCCGTGTCTAGTTCTGTATTTCCCCTTTCTATCACAATAAAAGCAGGTGGTAATAAATGTCTTCAAACATCAGGGCTGGGAGTATAATGAGTAAATGATGGTGGAAGAGGAATACAAGAAACAAATGATGAATCCTATCTCTGCTGACAAATGACTTTTTGATAAGTTGGCCTGCAATCAAATTAGAAAAGCCTTTCTTTATATTGAAACCCCAACTGAGCCGTTGAACAGCAATCAAAACAGCAAATAAACTACTCAAACTATCGTGCCTAAACAAAAATGAGCCTTCAAGCTGAAACAATCAAAAATTGCTATTGATTTTTACAGCTGTTGTGTTCATCTTTATTGATCCAGTAAAGAAAGGTAAATCTGGTCCCAAATGAGATTACTGTACGTCAGTGCGTCAGACAACGAGACCGATTTTGAGCCATTCATCACCACGCGCAATGACCCATGCACTCAAACCAGTTGTGCTCCTGTCTAATCACATTGCCATCGATTTGTATCTAATACAACAGACCTGGTGTCTGAAAATCATTTGCATCCTCAAACTGCTCACTGCTGTGATGTTGGAGGGGGTGGGGGAGCTGACATGCACCTTGATGTAATTTTTATCTTCTTTATTTCCCCCCCCCCTCCCCCCCAGAGTGCCCAATTCTACAAACTGACCACTGAACAATACCAGAAGGCTGTTGGTGAAGTGGAGTCCAAGTTCAAGTAAGATCTAATATTACAGCTCATGTTCTTTTGAAAACTCTCTTTAAAAAAAACAAAAGAAATCTAATGGTGCCTTTAAATGTTATCTGTACACTTCAGTTCATCCAGCAATCATCAAGATACTTGCATCATTTCTCATTATATTGATCATTTTCATTTGAAATGAAGCAGCTCAGTTCGCAGCATGGGAGTGTGTACTGCTGCTGAAACTCGCTGCTCATGCTGTAGAGCTACGCGGAGGTAATGAGGTAGAACTTGCCCAGCACCCGATCATTTTATTTCCTTTTCCAAATGATGATTCGGAAAAAACAATCCTTAAAGTTCTGAGGGTAAACAGAAAATGCTGGAAACACGCATCAGATCAGTCAGCACCTGAAACAGAAAAATTCTAATAGAACTCTTCATCGGTGTGAGGGACTTGTTCCCAGTCATTAGGAATGAGCCCTGGTGGATGGTTCCAAACAAGATATCGAACTGTCTTTTTCTTTTCTGTCCTGGCTGACATGCTGTGTATTTCCAGCAATTTCTGCTTTGATTTCAGACATCCAGCATTCACTTCTGCTCTTAAAATTTTGCACCAGTTTACCCAAGTAAACAAGCATCATAGTTCAGCTGTGATGCTGTTAATGTAACAATATTCTTAGTTAAAGCCAAAATTAATTCGATTAAAACGGACTGATGTCTGTGTTCCTTCTCAGAGAACTGAAATTCCATTGATAGTTTATACATTGTCTACTGTGATTGGCTTTTCTGTACAATTTAAATCTTTCATATGCTATAGAATTACATGGAATCTACAGCATAGAAACTGGCCATTCAGCCGAAATAGCTCATGCTAGTGTTTATGCTCCACATGAGCCACCTCCCATTCTTCTTTTCGTCCAATCAATTTCTATTCCCTCGTGTGTATCCAGCTTCTCCTTAAATACATCGCACAGATGGAAAAATGAAGCAACTCCTGTTCACCTCTTTGTTCTTAATATCTGCAGCAAGGGAGAAAAATGAACACGCGGATTAAACATGTCTGTGGACACAGTAAATGTGGGTTGGGAATGGTACAGGCCAGTAATTCAATCAAATAGTTCTAATGATGCGCTGATTTGTGAGAGCAAAACTGAAGCCATCTGCGAACATCAGCATGATCCCAAGATTAAGCTATTGATTTACAAACTACCTGGCACTGAGTTTATTTGTTAAAATGTTAAGTCTATTATTTATATACATATATGTGAAGAATCAAGGCCCATAGTGCAGGACGCGTCCAAGATTGAAAAATGTAGGAGAGACGATGAGTTAAATCAAGTAGCAGTTTGGGTTTTAAAAGCTTGTGGATTGGAAGAGGAAGGAGAGACTGAAGAAGGTGCGGAGCTCCACATCTTTGAGGTTCTAGGAAAGAGTGAGTTAGAGACAGTGCAATGGATCTTGATTTTAACACAATGAGCATATGGGAGGACAAAGAACATGTCGGGTGGTGTATTTGAAGCTTAGGAGAAGCCAGAGAGGAAAGAAAATTTCCCAAAATACACAACTGGTAACACTGTTCTCATGCGCCATGAATGTGGTGCTACTGTCTTTTTCCTCCACTGAAATGAATAATTTTGTGCAATATCTTGTATGTTCATGCCATATTTGTATAAAAAGAAAGGTTGTATCATGTATCCAGAGAGCTAGACTTAATCATTAAACACAATCTACACTGACAGGATTTGATGTAATGTAAATCATAGCTGGGAAGAATGTGCATGTTAATCTCATAGTCAGACCTCCAGAAACAAGTGGGTCATTCTTGTGCACATAAAAACATTTCCATCATATAAAGGGTCAATTAGCTGTCTGGACCATCTGTCTGAACCTGACTCCTTAATGTAAATCCATCTTATTTAGTACCATTCAGGCTTCTGCTTTATGAGATAATATGTACAGTTGTAATTCTTTGAATAATAAAAGCACCATTAGGAATTTTGATATTTGTTATTCATCAGGGTTTCCTCAGATGTTCCTGAGGCAATCCTAGTCATTTTCATAGAAATAGCAATACGTGAAGAGCAATCTTTGTCCATTGTAGCATTGGATGATAGCTCTACAAAATAAACAGTGTACAGAAGAGAACTGTATAAATTAAAAGTTACATTAAACAAGGCAGCTATTTAGAATGAACCCAAATATACTGAATATCTGTTGATTCTCTTTCAAATGTTATTGTAAATTTCTAGAGTATTTTGTGAAATTTAATTGTGAAAATTGTATATATTGCATTTTTATATTGATTGTACTGTGCCATGCACTGTTAGGTACAGTTTTCCATTTATGCCAAATCCCTACTTCTATTGCAGAAATTGCAGAGTAAAGGTTGGGTAATTAGAGGGAAAGGGAGAGTCAGACATGCACACAACAATCTTAAACATGTGCATTGCTTGAGATAGACACTGAATCCTGATGTCGAAGAACCAGTAGAGCGAGAAAAGATCATTGAAGAGCCCAGACTGCTCTCTCCACAGACACTACATGATCTGCTCAGTGTTCCCAGCATTTTCTATTTCAGACATCCAGCATCTGCAGGATTTTTAAATTTTTTTTTTTTGTAATTATTTTTACGTGAGCCACAAAACCTTTTCATATATTATTTTCTTTACAGATTGTGTTTTGTTTTAGATATGGCTATTACAAACCCTCAAAATAAAAGGTTGGTTCAGAAGGTAGAATGTGTGGGTTAGGCAGTTGATTTTGAAGGTATTTCCCGAACAGCTATACATATCAGGAAATTCCCCAGAAGCATTGGCCTGCAAAACAGATGTGTCTACCAGATACATTAACAAGTAGCAGTTTGTCTGGAAATGAGCGAACATTCATATATGTTCGGATGACAACAAAGGTTTTGATCTGCTGTTTGCTTATGCGTGTGGCAGATTACGCTGAAGAATTAAATATTTTTCTTCATTTTATCTTATTTGATTCCAGCACCATTGGGGTATACGGAGAGAATGATCCCAGAATGATTCCTGATGTTCACAATCTTGTATTTTTTCCTTTGTTTAATCTTCTCTTTTGAAATGCTTTCTAAAAACAAAAAGAAACGCGTTGATAAATTTCTTAATTTCCATGAATTTTTGTCTTCAAAGAGTAGCGGAATATACAGTGGATGGCCAATTGCCCCTTGTGTAAAACTGGCAACATGCTTCTACCCATATGAAAATCTTTGTGTCCGTAGGAGTACAGCATTCCCACTTATTCTCTTAGCATGGTATTACCAATCAGATGCAAGAATAATATCCACAACAAATACCATTATAGTCCATACCAAAAGCTGATATTGGAAGTTTGAATACATTAAACCACTTGAATACATCTAACTTCCTATGTGCTAATGATTTATGTAACTTAAAATAATTATACTCATTTCAAAATGGAAGTTCCAAGTAAAATTTTAACTCATTTAACATTAAGTCAAATTAGGGAGTCAAATTATGAGCAAATCCGGTCAGAGGCATCAACCACCGCGGCTTATTCAATTCTATTTTATAAATAATGTTGTCTCGAAGCAATGTCAAGAGGTCAGCTAAATGTTTATAAGTTAAGAGTGCACTTTTTCCCCTAATTTTCTATTTTTTCCCTGTTTTCCCAATACAATACAGACATTGAAAATTCAAATTATTATTTGAACTCAGCATTTAAATATTGTGAATAATGACAGGAAAATATTTTAAAAGGTGTTGGATTAGTATGTTGCCTTCAATTTCCTAAACAATTCATTGTTTAATTATCATCATCCAATTCCTTTTTTAAAAAAAAATCAAGTGGTAAGAAAATGATTATGTATGCAGTTCAAATATCCAGCTTAATCCTGGTATTCTTTGAGCTAGGGTTCTGCATGCTAAAAATGCTGTACCTCTGAAGTCAAATGACTGAAAAGCATTAGCTTGACATTAAAATCTGATTTTCTTTTTTCCTTTTTTAACAATTCTTGGTCTGGTTTATGCAATAAAGATTGAAGAAATTATCTGAAGTATTAGGCTTTCAGATGGTTATTAAGGCAATTTTAGGGACTAAATTTTCATCAGGGGCTTGCTGTGTATTGCCTTCAATACATTCAATCTGTAACAAGCAAAGTGGATTTCTCAGTAGTTTGATTTGGAATTTCTCATGTATGGTGATGACATTCTGCGCATGTCAAATTCACAACTAACTGAAAATAAATGGCTCCAACTTAGAAACACTGCTAAACCAATGCCTCTGATAACAGCACACTATTTTAATAACAGTCAAAATAAATTTAAACAGTCAGAATAAAAGGATAATTTTTTTGTAGCTTTTCAATTTTTTTTTTGTAAAAGGCTTCAGATGAGTCTACCTGAAAAGCAAAGTGTATTCTACGACCATTTATTAGAGTCCTTTATTAAAATTTGATGCATGCATGAGATTCTGGGCTATTTAAAAATGAACTGAAATCGATAGAAAATCTGGATAGGTTTTTAAAAATGACCCCGTGCAGTACGGCAGTGAAAATCCCCAGCTTTCAGCAGGAAGCTTAATGAAGAAGAAAGCCCATCAAATCTGAGAGTAGATGCAAAGTGTGCTGGATCCCGGCATTCGAATCCTGAGAGAGCTGTTATTGCGCACAGGCCATTGTGATTTCATTTCCTGCACTTTATTGCTCTATTTTATAGGGGAATAAAATAGTCAAGTGTGATGTGTTTCAAATGCTGTGAATGATGGAGTGCCAAGGTGTATTATAATTAGCAGCATTGCCCAAACTGCAGCAGCATTAAGCAATAGATAAAGAATAATGCATACCTGGGACTCATTGTGAGGCAATGAATTACGCCGCAAACTGCAAAAAGTAACTGGAGCTCCTCATAATAAAAATCTTCCCAATGATGTTACATTACAGGCTTGGAAGCACTCTCTGGTATCCATGCATATTTTACTGACTTTTTCAATGTAATTTTATTTTTGTTTTCATCCAAGCTCGTACATTTTTTAATTTACTTCAGCTTTCGGAGGCAGGTTCAATCGAGCCATTTCAAAAGGGAACTAGACTATCATCTGAAAAGGAAGAATGTGCAGGGTTACGGGGAGAAGGTAGGGAAATGGCACGAGGTGAATTGCTCATTCGGAGAGCCAGTGCAGCCACAGTGGCCTCCTACGCCATAACGATTCTGTGAGGTAAAGCATGGATGTGATTTTTTTTTTTTTTTTGTAAAAATATACTTTATTCATAAAAAATCTTCAATCACATTCAAAACCATTTCAAAAACAACATTACAAGGGTACAATCCAGGTTAAACTTTTACAAAATGTATCACCAGGTGCATCAGTACAAACAATATTACAATCATTTACAGCCTTTCATTTTGATCTGTACAGCCCAAGGGGCTCTAAACAGTTCCCAGTCTCTCGGTGCGCTGTGGTAGAAAGGTCTTAGACAGCGACCCTTCCCCATTGCGCCTTTGCGGCAGCTGCCCCAAGCTTTAGTGCGTCCCTCAGCACGTAGTCCTGGACTTTGGATTGTGCCAGTCCGCAACAATCGGTCGGGGACAACTCTTTGTGCTGGAAGACCAACAAGTTTCGGGCAGACCAAAGCGCGTCTTTCACCGAGTTGATGATCCTCCAGCTGCAGTCGATGTTTGTCTCGGTGTGTGTCCCTGGGAACAGCCCGTAGAGCACAGAGTCCTGTGTCACAGAACTGCTCGGGATGAACCTCGACAGCAACCACTGCATCTCTCTCCAGACTTTCTTTGCAAAGGCACAATCCACAAGGAGGTGAACAACGGTCTCTTCCCCACCACAGCCACCTCGAGGGCAACGTGCAGAGGGGGTGAGACTCCTGGCGTGTAGGAAGGATCTGACGGGGAGGGCCTTTCTCACCACCAGCCAAGCTACGTCTTGGTGCTTGTTGGAAAGTTCTGGCGATGAGGCATTCTGCCAAATGACTTTGACAGTCTGCTCGGGGAACCATCCCACAGGGTCCACCCTCTCCTTTTCCCTCAGGGCCTCTAGGACGTTACGTGCTGACCACTGCCTGATGGACTTGTGGTCAAAGGTGTTTTTCTGCATAAATTTTTCCACCAGGGACAGGTGGTACGGCACGGTCCAACTACTTGGAGCGTTCCGCGGCAGCGTGGCCAGACCCATCCTTCGCAACACCGGGGACAGGTAGAACCTCAGCACGTAGTGACACTTGGTGTTTGCGTACTGAGGGTCTACGCACCGCTTGATGCAGCCACACACAAAGGTGGCCATCAGTATGAGGGCGATGTTGGGCACGTTTTTTCCCCCTTTATCTAGAGGCTTGTACATCGCGTCCCTGCAGACACGATCCATTTTCGACCTCCAGACAAAGCGGAAGATGGCTCGAGTGATCGCCATCGCGCAGGAGTGTGGAATGGGCCAGACCTGCGCCACGTACAGCAACAGCGAGAGTACCTCACACCTGATGACCAGGTTCTTACCCGCAATGGAGAGGGAGCGTCGCTCCCACATGCCCAGTTTCCTTTTCACCATAGCCACTCGCTCCTTCCAGTTTCTAACGCATGCCCCGGTCCCTCCGAACCATATCCCCAGCACCTTCAGGCCGTCAGCCCTGACAGTGAAGGGGACAAAGGATCGGTCAGCCCAGTTCCCAAAGAACATGGCCTCGCTCTTCCCACGATTTACCTTGGCTCCCGAGGCATGGATGTGATACTGCAGTAAAAGACTAGGTATTAAGTGATTGAGTAAATTTTTGAATTCTGTGCTGTGGTAGCCTGAAAGTTGTTTTGCATATTTAAGTCAAGGTGTTTAAGGTTTAAAAAATAAATATTCTGATGACAAATTGTGGGACAAGCACTTTTTGCTCAACTCATCTCCTGAAGGCACTGGCAACCTCACAGTGCCCCAAGTAAGTTGCTATTCTTCTTTTGAGAGTTGAGGCACTGAATGTCAACAGGTTATTCAACCATGTGGCAGCACCGCAATTGTGCCTGTTCCTGTCCTCAGCCAATTTTGCTTTCCAGTGATCGCTGCGAGATGCAGTAATCAGAAGCAGAAATCCTATCCAATTGTACCATCCTGCCGCAGTGTTTATCGAGATCTGCATGGCTCAGCTCATCACTTCTTTATCCAACTGGCCAATTGATCGAATCCCAACTAGGTTGTTTCTGAGAATAACTGCAGTACGCACACATTCTACTTTGTTGTCAGCCTTTTCAAACAATTTGTTAATACTTGTCTGTCTTTAAAAAAAAACACGCTTCTTTTACTCCTGCTACATTTGCGCCTTGCTTTTCTTCTTCTCTTCGACAGGCCCTCTTTGCTGCTTGTGCATGACCCCTTGCAGCCATGGGGCAAGGAAGGCCATCTGCTTTGAGGCTTTTGACAGTGGCATTGGTAGAAAGCACCAGAAGGCAGTTACAAGTTTCCCTGTTCCTGAACCTCTGATTAGCGCTTCCTGAGATTGATAATTCAGCATAAGGAGAGTGAATGAGGCATTCCACCATGTGTGACTGCTCCACTGTATAATCTATGCATTTTCCGTTTTTTAAAGAGTTCATTGGTTTCAGCCAATATATGGTAAACTAACAGGTTCTGTTTTTTTTCTCTCTGAACGTAAACATTATTATGATATTATTTTGACACGCTACAGCAGCAATGCACAGATTAGATTCCCCATAGTTAGATTAAGAGCAGAAACGTTTGATTGAAATAGTCACATTTCCTAAATGGATCCAAAAGTCTGCACAGAATGCTTGATAAAACGTGATAGTGCAGAAGAATGGCCAGCCTGGGTGCCGGTTTCAGCTTTTAGTGATTGATTAGATTCAAGGTTCTTGACCTCTTTTCCTTGTGTAATTGGTGAAATGGCTACTACAAGAAAGGAAGGCTGATTTAGAGGTTTTGTCACACCCTAGACCTTAGCAACATCCTGATAATTGCATTTCAGACAGAACCTGTTTAATGCAATTAAGCTTCTGATGCCTTTTTTTTAAAGTTCCTACTGCCAATCAAATTATAGACGTTACAACAAGCTTTGTTTAACTGTAGTTTCCATCAGGGGACGAATATGATTTCTGAGGGATGCCAATTGTGTTCAAATGATGAAATAATTTAGTCTGAGATTTTTTTTCTATTTTTTACTCAGACTTTTCGTGGGTATGTACTCTTCCAATAACTATGCCTTAGTAGCTACTTAATCCAATTTAATCCAAAAAAAATTAACAGATTTGTATTTATGGACAGGCTGTAATTCTAAATGAAAAAAATAAAAATATTACTCTCCATATTTTAAGTGGTTGAGAAACCGTTTCTCTTGGATGGGGTGAGCACACAATTTCACAGCTGCCTCTGATCCTGCAAACAGGGGCACAGTTTCCAGTAAGAACCATTGGATCATGAGTGAGGAGTACCTGTAATTTTTAAAAATAGAGCCCAGGAACATTGAAGCCACTCATTGTGTCCTAGCTACTATCAGAGTACAGAATGAAACTGAAACCATCCTGATCTTTTTGGGTAATTAATAACAGCTTGTTTGAGCACAATGTCTTCATGAAGCTTTCCGTGGAACTGTGATACATCTGCACACTTGTAAAACAGGAATTGGAGACAAAGCTACAAAATCTCTGCATGATTCTTACTGCATGGTGCCTTGATATCTTGGAGGGAGATATTCTTTTATTTTAGTATTCCAATCCTTTTGAACCTAGTCTGCATGACAAGAACAGTATGGTAAAATATTGATTGGTGCTATCCACTGCATTCTTGAGATGTTCACTGCTGGAGTTGAAGTTGCCCCGACCTCTCAGTAGCACGGTAATGAACGCATTCCACTCACAAAATCATCAGCCCCCCAACCCCTGTCTCGTCCCACACAAGCTGCAGTTCTACCCCAAGATAAAATTGGGGATGTAGATTGTAAATAAATACTAAACTTTTAATGAACTGAAGTAAAATTGATGCACCAAGTACTTTCATTAAATTAAAGGCAAAATACTGCAGATGCTGGAAATGTGAAACAAAAACAAAAAACGCTGGAAAAACTCAGCAGGTCTGACAGCATCTGTGGAGAGAAAAACAGAGTCAACGTTTCGAGTCCATATGACTGTTCTTCGGATCCTACTTTCATTAAATGCTGGGTTCATTTTGAAAATTGTCACTGAGCTATAAAAATAAAAACACAGCGCTGCTTCTGTCGATCAGCAGCTGCAGGGGAAGAAACACAAGTTAACAGCTCATGCGGAGTCTTCATCAGAACATACCCAAACCTCTCAATATTGCATAGAATTCACAACACAGGAACAGAGCATTCAGCTCAACTGATCAATGCCGATGGTCCAGATCAGCCTCCTCCCACCCCATGTCATGTAACCAAATTCTTCTATTCCATGCGCCTTGTGTTTATCTAGCGTCCCTTCAAATGCATCTTTGCTATTCACCTCAGCGACTCCTGTTAGCAAGTTCCACGTTCTAAACACACTATAGGTAAAGAAGTTTCTCTTGAATTCCTTACTGGATCATGAACCTTAATTTTCTCTTCTCAGATGATGATGGATGTGTTGTGTACTACCAACATTTTCTGTTCTAACTTCATCTTCCAGCATTTTTTGTTTTTTTTCTTTTTATTATTAGGGGTACAGCAATAAATCTTCCATGCAAGAGAAATAAAACTGATAACAGTGATGATAGCAGTAAAGTATGAATGCTAAAAATGTGATATAGGAAAAACAGGTGTTGTAAATACGCACAGCAGCATCACTGCATCTGAAATGTACAAGACAGGTGAATATTTTTTCCCCACAGATTTAGCTAAAAACATTAGCTGTGTTTTCTTTGCTGTGCTTTTCTTATTTTTTTTTCTAAATTGGTAAGTCAGGTCCTGCATATGATTCAGTGCACCTTCAGGCAATACATTGTGAAGTTGGTGAAACCCTTTGTCACACACATGTCTGCCTTCAAAATCAACAGCACGTGTATTCATTGAGTACCTTTAACATAATAAGGTGTCCCAAGCCGCTTCGTGAGAATATTATACCACAAGACTTGACATCAGTCCACCTTAAGGAGATATTAGAGTAAATGCCTTTAATGCCTCTTTAAGACCTACCACTTTGACAAAGCTTTTAGCCAAAGAGGCATTAAAGGAGGCAAGAGATTAAGAAAGCTGGAGAGGTTTGGGGCAGAATTCCAGATTTCATGGCAACTGAAGGCACAGTTGTCACTGGTGGACCAGCTAAAATCGGCATTGCTAAAGACGTAAGAGGCCATGGAGGGATTTTAAAACAAGGATGAGAATTTTAACATTGAGGTATTGCTTCAACTGGAAACCAGTTTAGGTCAGGGAACATGGTGGTGATGGGTGAGTGGGATGTGGTGTGAGTTAGGACAGGGCAGCAGAGTGTTGGATGACTTCAAATTTACGGACAATAGAATGTGGGTGGTTGTTTAGGAATCTGTCAAAGTGGTCAGGTTTAGAGTTAACAGAGACATGGATGAGGATTTTAGCAGCAGATTATCTGAGGCAAGGGCAGATTGGATGATGTTATGGAGGTGGAAATAGGCAGTTTGAGAGAGGCCATGGCTATATGGTCAGATGCTCATCTTGGCGGTTAAGTGCACAAAGGTTGTGAAAACTCGGCTTCAGCCTCGGATGGTTGCAGGGAGAGAGGTGGAGTTGGTGGCTAGGGAACAGAATTTGCGGCAGGAACCAAAGACAATAGCATTAGTTCTCTCAATATTTAGTTAGAGAAAATTTCTGCTCACCCAGTACTGGGTGTTGGGCCAGCAGTCTGAATTTAGAGGCAGTGCAGAGGCCAAAAGAGGCAATGGCGAGACAGAACTGGATGTCGTCAGCATACATTTTCTGGATGATTTCGCTGAGGGGCAGCATGTTGATGAGAAATCTGAGGTGGCCAATATAGATCTTGTAGGGACACCAGAGGTAATGATGCAGGAAGAGAAGTCATCACAGTTTAATCCCTCCACATTGTCACGACCCACTGCGGATAGTGCGCTGTAATATCAAGCCCCACCGGGGATGGTGCGCTGTAATATCAAGCCCCACTGCACCCCAAGCCATGACAAATGTGAAAAAGTTTGATCAAAACACCAGACTGCCCCAATTCTACCTAACTGTTTAATTTAGGTTAACAGAATACGAGCACCAGGTTTGTAAACTTAATAAGTAAATAACTGTTTATTGAACAAACTGCTGCTAACCAGTGGCAAAATAAATGTGAACTGCTAATTTCTAATTCTATGACCTAAACTCTACCCCTTCTTAAATCCCTATACACACACATACAAGATGCACAAAAACATGGATTTTAAGGGTGGGATAAAACAGTTCAATAGCACCAATTCCAGAGTACAGGATTTGATGGGTTGTTTTTGTTCGATGTCTTCCAAATTCCTTTCGGTTTTTGTTGATTACACGAGGTGGTCTTCCAGCATTTTCAGTATTTAGTTCACTGATTGAGCACTTGCCTTTCAATGTCTCTAACAGTGATTTTCCCCTTTGCCTCTTTACAGGGGTTTTCACAGAGAGAGTAGGTTATAGAGATACGAGGAGTGAAAAACAGTTAGCTATTATTGTGGAATCACTGGAATCTTACACAGGAAAGAGGCTTTAGGTCTTTTTCCTTTCAGGCTATGAGCTATTCTGCACTGCTCTCACACAAAACCTGGTCATGAGCCAATTACAACGTCGTTGCCATGCAGCTCCCTTGGTCCAGGACTCCTTTCTGGCACCATCCTGTCTTTCATGGCACGCCTCTGTTCCAAGACTGCAACATTGTATATATTGCTCATCCTATTCCAGTGGACATGTCTTTCAAGCTGCAGCCATTGTAATTTTAATCCACAGTCCAACAGAAATAAAAGATATGTTCCTTACAATGTCAAAGAAAAGGACAGTTGCAACCATCAGGGATAAATACTATTTGAAAGGTTAAGTTCATTATTTTGCATTGACTGTGCGTGTGCCATGCATTTTACCCGTCACACTGAGACAAGAGTTAATGAACCAAGGTGGATAGATGGAGTCAAGACACAGATCAGCCATGACCCAATTGAATGCTTGGATATGTTTGAGGAGCTCAGGGGTCTATTAACTGCAAATAAAATAAGCTTAGTCAATATACAGATGTTTGAAAATACCACTGCTACAGATGCAAAAGACATTTTTTTGAAAGGAAAAACTATTAGTCAATTCTGGATATTTATGATTTAGAGCCTGAAACTAATGCCCTTTTTCCTTTTCTCACAGCTCCTTCTTCAAACAATTGAACTCTGAATGAACTGAGACTCTGTTAATTTATCAATTAAGATTGTGGCCTTAATTGAAAATAGTTGCACCTCAGCATTAGCAGCATGCATTGTGCATAACATCCTGGCTTCATAATGAATCCTATCAGTTGGTTTACAGTAAGCATTGCCTCAGGAGGTTTACTAGTGAATTATAAATGATCTGCTTTATGGAGGGGGGGTTGTAGCAAGTGTGTGTAGTAATAATAAGTGTATTAAGTGTGTAGCAAGTTTCAGTTGCACTCAGTACTCAATGGAAATAGCCGAACTGCTAGTAGGTGATGCTCAGATTACAAGGTTTCAATTGGTGGACTAGGAGATCTCCTTTGTCATTGCTAACAAGGAGCAGAGGCAATAGGATACTATAGCAATGTCATCATGAGTGTCCATGTGTGGAAAGTTGTTGAAGAGCGCCATCAGATTGGAAAAGTTGACATGCTTGTGAAGTGAAATGGGCATCTTGGAACTGACGATAACTAGAGCCCATCATCTGGAATAGTGGAAGGCAACAGTGAGGGCCGTATATACAGAAGGGGATGCTCAATGGGGACAGAGAGACTCAAAAGGGAGAGGATAAAGTTATCGTAGGGTCACAAGTCTAGTGTAGCATTGAACGCCGAGAAGAATAGGGGCTCCAGGAACAGAGGCAAGAAAGAGGAGGCGTATAGGGACACGGGTTAGTGAATGGGTGATTGTTGGATCCTGGTCATTAGTTTAGTTGGACTAATGGATCTGGGTTGCTCGCTTGTTTTGGGATGGCCGAGTTGGTACCAAAGGCAGAGTAGATCAGCAGACAGTTCTTATGTAGAATATATTCTATTTATTTACAAAGGAACTCAGCAGCTACACTCGTGTGCTTACAACTCAAACCCTGTCTCTACATTACAGACCCTAACTCTGGACTACTCACTACTGACTACTCAGGTAGCCCGTGCTACTCTGCTATTGGATACTAAGATCATGTGATCTTCCATTGTAACATTCTTCTTAAAGATATATTACACATCAGATTACCAGAGTGGTAAAATATAATGAATAGCTGTATTATTCAGTTTGTATTTGTTTTCCAGAATTAACTGTGTGAGTTTATTCTGTGGGAGCAGTTTTGGAGGGTGACGAAACAATATGGCTGCCTGTAACACCTCTTCCTGTCTGTATTGATCAAAATCATATGGTTTTATGAACCGAGCAGATAAGTGACCGTTCTTTTCTGTGCTGCAGCCACATTGAAACATCAGCATAATATGAACCATATTAACTTACTTTGTGTCTCAGTACAAATGTTGCCATGTGAGAGGTCTCATGAAGATTGTTATTGAGTTGATCACCCTGCAGCTATACACGACAAGGCTCCAATGGCTACGCATTTCTTGTACTATGGCATAGTCCTATTCGCTACTGGCTCTCAACCACTGTTGCAGCATCCCAACCTGACCCTGATACCACCAGACAACATAGCCACCACATTGTCACTGCAGCGAAGTAGGGGCCAGTGAGTGCACAGCAGCTATGCTTTCCTCAGGCAAATGGGTAAATGTTGGGGCCAATTTATTTTCACTTGTAAGGCGTGTAAGATTAATCAAACTTGGGGGTTTCAATTAGTGCATATGGTCGGGAATACGGTACTTTTTTTTTAACCTAACAACATCAAACATGTTGTTAGAACCATTATAGCAAGAGAATTCCCTGATGGCTTTTCAACAGGCTCGAAAGCACCATGTTCATCTTTTAAGTCCATGATTGCAGTCATTAATTCCTAAACACCTTAATTGACAGTAGGTGCATCATGGCCTGCAAAGGTGCTGGGGAATACTAAAACCAAAGTACGTAGGAAGCAAGTACTACACCACTATCACCAGTGGGAGGGGTATAATTATAATGTGACAAGTTTAAGAGGAATCCAATGGAAAAAAGTTGAAGCAAAAAATCTGATAAATTAACTGGTACCAACAGGTAAAGCACATGGGCATAAGATTTTCAGTGGGTTATAAGTATGAAGATTGATAGCAATCAATTGTTCTGTTGCTAAAACTTAACCATTTAATAAGAACATAAGAAATAGGAGTTGGTCCCCCCGAACCAGTAAGGTCATGGCTCATCTGATTTTGTTTTTTAATGTCTGTTTTTGAAATTGAATTTCACAGAACGTGGACGTAGGTTTAACACAGATTTATTACTGGAAATGTCAATGGAGAGGCACAAATTTCTCCTGGCCTGGCAATCCTGGTGCTTTATTATTCAGAACACCAGATAACGGGTGCCAGAACTGCCTGGAAGGTTTGCTGAAGTCAATAAAAGTAACACGAGCAAGAGAATATTTGCTGTTGATATTTTGAGCTGCCTTTTAAAAGGTCAGGACGCAGGTAAACCAATTTACACGGTGTCATTTAAACCCCTAAATTGGGGTTTGTTAAATTCACAAAGTGGCAAATAACACTTGCACCAAGCTGTGACCATCTCCAACAAGAGAGAATTCAACCATCACCCCTTGACATTCAATGGCATTACCATCATTGAATCCACCCCCCACCACTCCACTATCAATATCCTGGGGGTTACTATTGAACAGAAACTGAACTGGACCAGCCATATAAATACTGTGGCTACAAGAGCAGGTCAGAGGCTAGGAATCCTGTGGCGAGACTTGCCTCCTGACTCCCCAAAGCCTGTTGACCATCTACAAGACATAAGTCAAGAGTGTGATGAGATACTGTCTACTTACCTGGATGAATGCAGCTCCAACAACACTCAAGAAGCTTGACACCATCCAGGGCAAAGCAGCCCGCTTGATTAACACCCCATCTACAAACATCCACTCCCTCTACCACCAGCGCACTGGTAGCGGTATGTACCATCTGCGAGATGCACCGCAGGAACTCACCAAGGCTCCTTAGGCAGCACCTTCCAAACCCATGACCGCTACCATCTAGAAGGACAAGGGCAGCAGACACATGGGAACACCATAACCTGGAAGTTCGCCTCCAAGCCACTCACCATCCTGACTTAGAAATATATCGCCGTTCCCTCACTGTCAATGGGTCAAAATCTTGGAACTCCCTTCCTAACAACACTGTGGGTGTACCTACACCACATGGACTGCAGCGGTTCAAGAAGGCAGCTCACCACCACCTACTCAAGGGCAATTAGGAATGGCCAATAAATGCTTGCCAGCGACACCTACATCCCATGAATGAATATTAAAAAAATTCACTTACAAGTAACCATTAGCTATATCTGCTGGGAACCATACTTGCCTGTTTATGCTCATGTTGGAAACCACTGGCAAGCTTGAGGGGCATAAAGCTAAAAGCCATCTCGTTTCCACCTTTGAGGAGGTGTTTGTGAAGTACATTTCCGTTTCTTCATCGCAGAACTCTGGTTTAAGTCTCTAACCCTGTGTTTTTGTGCGATTGCTGCATACAATTCCTGACAGGGGTAGGTTTGTTTTGTTGAACAGAGATGTACACAACATAAGGTCATCTTTCATTTTCTCAATCTTAATAAGGTGAAGTTGTCCCTTAATAGTTTTTGCAATGTAATCCTTTGAGAGCTAGAAACACAGCCTGAACAAGGTGCCATTCTGTGCAAATTTGAAGTATATAGCATTACTCTTTTTTCTCGTATCCAGCAAAGTGTAGAGTGTTTCTTTCTGGCTATAACCAATGAACTTGTCAGGGAAACATCAGATTCAATACATTTGCAAGCCAGCATTGTGACAAAAAATAAAAAAAATCCTGCATAAATCAGCTCTCACTGATTCTCCCCCGAGGACTTTCAAGACATGGTAAATGGGCAGTACAAAAGGAAAAGGGGCCTTTATCGTGATAACAGACTTGACCTCACTCTGTGAGATGCATCACAAAATAGCGGAGCCAAACACTAAGTATCTTAATAGTTGGTGTCGAAACATTAGCAAATCCTTTGGGAGAAGGTCATTCCACCAGCCCCAGGTTTTCCCAGCAGACTACTATAGATGATGAAACGATCAAAGCAGGATGCCAGTACATCATCAGAACCTCATTACACACCATTGTGCATACACAGCTGCTGCAGCAGCATTAGAAAACTTGGATTTAAATTCGTCAGGGCTCCCATTTGACTTTCCTTTCTTTTCGGCCTCCTCCTCATTGCTGAAAGAATGCTAGCGCACGCAGCCCTGTTTCCAGCCATCCCCTCCTCCCTCTGCTGGTTATAATGCCATCCATTTAACAGACCATTTGAAAAGCCTCATCAAGCCACCAGGGTCAGTCCTTTGGTGTGCATTAGGGGCTGACATGCTGTAATGTTGAGCTAGTTGTGATTTCATGGACATGTTTATGAAGATTGATACAGCTAAGGTTCAGTGTTAACTTTTTACTGTCACTGTCTGCATTAGAATGCTTGTGTATTGGTTTTAGCATTGATTTACGAAATGGCTGCTCCATGGCAGAATTATCATACCAGCCCTGTTGCTGCTTTCTGCAGAAATTATACAACAGCCATAAGAGTATCAAGCAATAACTATAATCATGTTCCTAATCATCCTCTTCCTGGGCTCCCCATTGATTTGCTGTGTCTTCAGAAATTGCAAGAAAATACTTGCGACAATGAGCCTCTCCGGCGATTTTTCATTGAAGGCAATTGGTCAGAGGGTTGCCACTAATACTAATAATGTTTGTCACACATTCATACTGCATTCCTCAGCCAGATACCGAGAATTCTGAAGCTCTATTAAATTGTAGATGAAGTGATTTGGAATTGAGAACGAGTGAGACAAGCAGTGAGCAAGCTGAGAAATATATATATACAACTGGCTGATACTTGAATTTTGAATAGGATCTCTCTCTCTCTCCCCCTCCCCCCCCCCCCCCCACCCCCTGCACTCCACCTACCCACTTTACGGCTGTTGAAATGGTAACTTAATTCTGTGAGTGTTATTGATGTTTTCGCAGCCCAAAGAAATGATGGCTAATGATAGAGAAAATAAAAATCATGCCTGTGTGTTATTGCTTGGTGCCCATTGGCGCATGGTATATTTTTAAAGAACCCTCCTGTATTAGATGGAACATCACCACCCAAATTTTAGCCAGCCATGAAAATAACTTATTAATCACTTTTAATTTTTTTTTGGACGTGATGCATGGTATCTTGCGAATTCAATTCGTAATATTACAGCCATTGCTGCTGTGATGTTTGTCTATTGAGTAAAGAGTTCAAGTGCACCTGCTTTTAGGGCCACTCATACCCCTCCCCATTCATTAAAATGACATTATGATTGCCACTAGAATTTAACTCCTGTACTCTACAGGTCCCACTAAAATGTTCTGATTTCACTTTTGCTCCTACCTTTTTTAATTGTTCTCTCTGCTCAATATTTACTTATTTGGATGAAGTGATGTCCTGCTGCTTGCTTCGGGATGTTAATTGTCCATTAATTGTGTTTAATTCTAAGTAGGTGGTGGCCATTAACTTGTGATTTACTTGTGTCCCTATAAATGTGCACAGGAGGTGTCAGCTGTGGCTCAGTTCATAGCACCCTCGCCTTTGAATCAGAAGGTTGTGGGTTCATGTCCCACTCCCGGAAACCAAGAACTGTGAATGTACTCGAAAGAGTTACATGCGATCTGTTGATAACTCAAAAGAGTTAAATGTGCACAGACTGCAACTGTGGTTGTTGGATTTGCAGGTACTTGCTTGTAATCTGTAACTGTGTCAATAAACACTGATAAAAGTGTTTTACTCAATTTCACTCCATTTATTTGCTTCACCAGCTGGCTTTCTGGAGTATAGCATGGGAGCAGAGGACGGTTGTACAAAGGTGAAGGTTGGAAGCTAACAAAAAAATTTTCAGACAGAAAGCTACTTATCCTCGTAGCCATTGTGGAAAATAGCAGAAAGCAAGTGTAAATTGTCAGGGTATGATTACCTTCCAGTGTTCTCGGAGTCAGACTCATATGATCAGTGTAAGAATTAAAACAATATGTGGACGTGGGTTATGTCCCCACCAAAGGGAAAACAAGGTTTGGCCTTGGTGTTGCCGCTTCCAACAAGGCGTAAAATCAGAAGTATTTTGTGAACTGAATGCCAGTCAGTAGGATAGTGGTGAGGATTTTGACCTACTATTATGAGGCATGGCCAGAATTTGAGAGATTTTGGAAAACAGATGGTCATTCCATGGAGGAATATATCATGGACTTGAACAGATTGTGTAATTCAATTTGGGGATTCACCTATGCCCCTATAAATGTGCACAGACTGGCCTTTGTATTGCTGGATTGTGTTGCTATGTCTCATATGTTATACTTGTTTTAACTAGTGTTTGGTTCTCAAGATGGAGATCCTGTTGGATCAGATGTCTGCTGCCTTGAAAAAATTCCTGGGGAAAGTAATTTCCTTCAGCTATTGTGGAACAAATGGGACATTCTGCAGTAAAATAAAGAATAGAGAACTCGATGTCTTATGCCCAACTATCTTCAGCTGCTTCATCAATAACTGTACCTCCATCATAAGACCAGAAGTGGGGAGATTGATAGATGACTTGCAGAGTGTTCAGTACCATTCCCAACTCCCCAGATACTGAAGCAGTCCATGCCCACATGCAGCAAGACGTGGACAACATTCAGTCTTGGGCTGATACGTGGCAAGTAACATTCATGCCATTTGAGTGCCAGGCAATGACTAAGTGAAATTTTAGCCATCTCCTTTTGACATTCAGCAGCATTACCATCACTGAATCTCCCAACAAACAACATCCTGTGAATTACCATTGACCAGAAACTTAACTGGGCTAGCCATATAAATACTGTGGCTACAAGAGCAGGTTTCAGAGACTTAACTCACCTCTGGACTCTCCAAAGCCTGTCCACTACCCACATGGCACAAGTCAGAAGCGTGATGGAATACTCTCCACTTAACTGGATGAATGGAGCTACAACAACACTCAAGAAACTCAACGCCACTCAGGACAAAGCAGCATGTTTGATTGGCATCCCATCCACCAACTTAAACAGTCATGTACTCCACCATCAATATACAGTGGCAGCAGAGTGTACCATATACAAGATGCACTGCAGCAACTTGTCAAGCCTCCTTCAACAGCACTTTCCAAACCCATGAAGGATAAGGGCAGCAGGCACATGGGAACACTGCAACCTGCAGGTTTCCTTCTGAGCCACGTAATATCCTGATTTGGAACTATATCACCATTCCTTCAGTGTATCTGAGACAGTTCCTGGAAATCCGTTCCCAACAACACTGTGGGTCTGCCTATACGACGTGGACTGTCGTGCTTAATGAAAGCAACTATCAACCACTTTCTCGAGCATGGGCAAAAAATGTTGGTTTTGCCAGAGATGGCTAAAATTTCACTTGGTCATTGCCTGGCACTCAAATGGCATGAATGTTACTTGCCACGTATCAGCCCAAGACTGAATGCTGTTCATATCCCATGGATGAATAAAAGAAAAGATTGCCAGATTTCAAAAGTGGTCCAGATGCTAGATGCAGGTGTCAATACAATGGAAGGATTAAAGAATGGCAGAATGAGGATGAAAGCACCTTTAGCAGACCTGGCTATTAAAGCAGAATTGAAACAGCAGTGATACACAAATGAATCCCAAGAACACCATAGAAACAGTTAATGGATGCGTCAAGCATGATTCAAATTATCATTATTTGGAAAACAGCCCAAGGACAAGAGGCAAGGACTTTGAAATGACAAATGAAGAAGAAAATTTTGAGGAAGAGGGTGAAGATAATGATGAATCTGAATGAATTGTATTGGTCACAAGGATTGCATTCCTGTGGTGATTGTGTTGGTTGTAGACTCCTTTAACTATGCAGTTCTGAATAGTGCTTCTGCTTCCAGAGTTTGTGGACAGATGGGCTAAAATGTTATCTTGATTCACTTAAGTATTGGGGATTGATGCAAGGTTAGGGAATATAAAAGTACTACTTTCTTTATGTTTGGTGATGCCAACATATTGAGATCACTAAAGAGAATTGTAATTCCACATAAAATAGCTGGTGCAAACCATTTTATAAGTTCTGATATAGTCTCTAGCGACATCTATGCTGCTGAGTAAATCTATGAAATGGCACAAATGAAACTTGACATGGGGCATAAGGGTTAGATGATAGCGTATCCCTAGTTTTCCCAGAACCCAGAATTTATGCATTGCATTAAAGGTCCTGTCAATAGCACAGGGTCTTGGAATATTAGGTCCACTACCTTGTGGTTTGTTATAAAATTCCATTGATGCTTCTAACTCACCCAAGCGAGTATTTTTATTGTGTGTGCTTTGGGTACTGAATTATTGTAGTCTATGCAATCATGCAAAAGCATCAGAGCTGAGGCCAATCCCAACCAGTGAACAGCCAAATACAAGCATGTTCTAGCAGTTGATATCGGTGATGAGAGGAAGAACCCTGGTTTGACTATTTAATTCCCAAACCCAGGGGGAAGGAGGCCATTGTTGAGCTACTGCTAATGCCCAGCTCAAATCACCCAACTTGTCATGTATCCCGGATCAGCCTGTGACTTTCTTGATCCAAGTAGCTCCATGCAACACCAAGCAGTATTTTTATCCGCAAGCCATCCAAAAAGCTGTAATAATTTTGATTTGATTTTTAAACATTTTCTTCCTGCTAAGGAAGTGAAACTGTGTCTGCACCACTGACATGCAACCAGCCAGCATCTGCAGTGAACTTGTGCATCACAGCATTAATAACTACATACAGCATTACATTTTAAATGCAACACTTAGTGCTGTTCTGCAAATCCCACTAATCTTATTAAGAAACTAGCAGGACAAATGGTTTTCGGGGGCTTTTTGTAAACAATCCATTTTCGTTCTGTATGACTTAATTTATTTAACATTATAAATACTAATACCAGAGTCACGCAGATTAGATTTCCTGTTTTCTTTCCTGAACTGCTGCTGTATGTAATTTATGTTAACTCATGAGAAATGTTGTTAGGAACTGGCACTCTTATTTTTTTGGTGTGGTGGTTCACAATACCTCCTGGACCTTGAGAAAGATGCAGGAAAAAACTGCCCAGTATTCGGCAGTAGCCAGGGATTACCTCCTTAGAATGTGCATCCAAGAGGACAGAACTTCTCAAAATAACCTGATTTGTACTCTGATCGTTTCACCAAATAGTTTACTTTCTCTTTTCCCCCACCACCACCTGCCCCCTCAAATTTTCCCCCTCCTCTCCTTCGAGGGCTGACTCATGCTGAAATGTAGTTCCACAAGCGTCCATCACCTGCGTTTATTACATTGCGCTACATAACATTTACAGCACAGAAATGTGCCATTTGGCCCAACTGGTCCTTGCTGTGTTGATGCTCCATACAAGCCTGCACTCATCCTCCTTTGTCTAATCCAATCAACTTCTATCCCTTCGTCCCTCACGTATTTATCTTGATTCTCTTACAAGCAGCTATGACTCCATGCAACTGCAAATTCCACATTCTAACCATTCTCGGCAAAAGGTTTCTCTTGAATACTTTATTGGATTTATTCCTGGCTATCTTGTATTTATAGCACCTAGCGTTGGGTTCTCCCACAAAGGAAAAATATCTCCTGTATGTCGACCCGACCAAACCACTTCATAACTTTGAAGGCCTCAATTAGGTCACTCCTCAGTGTCTTTTTTTCTAAAAAAAAAACAGAGCCCAGCTTGTCCAGTCTTTCCTGATAGTTATAACCCCTCAGTCCTGGTATTATCCTTGGAAATCTTTTTTGTATCTTTTTTAGTGACTCAGTATTCTCTTTTATAATATGCAGATCAGAACTATGCAAAGTCTAAGTTTGGTCTAGCCAAGGTTCACTACATGCTTTTCAATTCTATTCCTCTAGTAATGAACCCCTCTAATTAAGGAGCTTGGCTTTTTGGTCTCAAGAAGAATCGGGGAGAGACTGGGCATTTTTGCAAAGTAGATGACAGCTGAGCAGCAGCCTTTCTAGAGGTTTGGGAGCAGATCAAAAGACTACATTTTCAGAACTGCGGAGCACCTAACAGGGTAACTGACAGGTAACTTAGGGTTTTGATCACAGTTCACTAACCTAATTTTACTTTTTAAGGTTAAGTATTGTCTGTGGCAACCCAAGAAATTGCATTTAACCTGTACATTTGAAAGGTCAATTGCAGTTTGGTAAATAGTTTGTAAATGTTAGACGTTGGGGAAAAAGTACCTGGCTATCCAATTCTATTTTCTTGAAGCTTGTTTTGCATCAGTGATTAAAGTTTGATGTCCAGAGTGTGATTCATGCACAGTAAATGCAAGACTTCTTTCGAGGCAAGACACTGCGAGAGAGGCAGGAGCTAAAATAATACACAGAACCAAGGTAGACTGGGATTGAGACTGAAAAGAGGTGCCATTCTGCACATATTTTCAATTCATACTGCTGTGACAGCCATAATGTTCTACTTTTGTAAATCTGTGCTGCCAAAGAGGTCCAGAGCTATTGATCATTGCAAATCCTGTACAAGATGCATCATTTCTTTATAATTTTGTTTTAAAACTAAAAAGTAATTTTGAGAACTAAATTCTGCTGTGAATCATGTAACAATTATTATGTAGATACAATAATAATAATTACAATAATACAATCACTACTGTGCTTAGATATTAAACTGCTAAGTCCTAGACCTGAAAGCATATTGAACTAACTTTTAAGCTTATAGGGAGTATATTGTTTT
Organism: Cetorhinus maximus; assembly: GCF_964194155.1. Lineage (NCBI taxonomy): Eukaryota > Metazoa > Chordata > Chondrichthyes > Lamniformes > Cetorhinidae > Cetorhinus > Cetorhinus maximus. The sequence goes on along the minus strand of NC_135890.1, from coordinate 15,242,935 downwards.
ATTTTTATTTCTTCCCCCCCCAACCACCCCACCACCCCCCTGCTCCTCTGATCTAAGCACTGACCCTTGCTATGCTCCTGTTCCTTGGGCTCCACTCCAGTATCTTGCCCAAATGAGTGTCGTTCGCACATGAGCCCTGATACTATGTGTAAGCAATGCCATTCAACCACAAAAGGCATCAGAGCTGAGCCTGATTCTGTCCACCCCCAACAATCGCGCACTTACTTCCTAGTGAGGATTCATTGTTCAGGAGTAACTAATTATTTCTTCACCTCCTTACGAGCATAGCAATCCACTTTGTTTTTCCTTTAAATCACAGATGCTCCTCAGTGAGCACAAGGGCTGTAATTCAATCTCTGGATTCAGATGATGCTGTAATCAACTACTGCCTTATTCATGCCATTTTTGACATGTGAATTTCCCAATTAAATTACAGCCTTGTTACATGCTTCTAAACCATCAATTATATCCTTGCAAATCTTTCAGCATTTGAAGTGTTCGTTGATATGTTTGAAATGAAAGGATTAATCTCAGTGATCAACAAGCAAGCCAAGCTATATTGTCCACATTCTATTATTTTTGTTAAAATTTAATTTGTTGCGAATTTATCTGCACCTCATATAAATAAAAGTAACTTAACTTTGAGTCACAGAACTTTAAAGGCTGCCTGTTGATGTGTGCTGCAGCATCTGAAACGATCCTGGGTCCCACATTGCTGTTTTGTATTCTGGTTCTTTTCCTTTGACTTTTGTTGATACTGAAGTAAAGGTTAATGCCTTTCAAATGGTGTACAGTGTATGCTGTATCGCGAGTGCCAATGCAATCAGATCTGATCTTGTCTAATGATTCATACAAACAAAAACATTGGAGTTGCTTTGCATGGAATTGCTGCATGCCTTTTTCTGTTTGCAAAAGAAAACCAAGGGTAAGAACATGCCGCTTGTTTATTGAAATGGGCGTCTTAGCAGAAATACCCTCTTTCATTTTCCTGCGAGTAAGCCTGTGCATTATGACTTGGATAGCAAGTGGATGAGATCAATACCTTCTGCACTCCTTGTACAGTTCTTCTGAATAATGGAGGAGTTTGCTGGAAGGAGGTGTAGAATGAGCAATTTTCATGACTGTTTTACCAATGATTGGTTTGAGTTTGAATGTGGGATGTGGTTATGGACTCTTAGTATTAAGTGGTTAAATCATGTCCAATGGGAATGCACGAATCATTAAATGGCTCCTGGTTTCTGGAAGCCACTTTTCACAGCACTGAGTTCTGGTTAATGTCCGGTTTCAATAAGCTTTTAATTTTCTAGGAATGTTTAACTGATTTGGAAGGATTCAGCGAGTGCAAGCTGGTGATGTGTTCTTTGTTCATCAAGTGCAGCTGTAAAACATGGTTGACTGTGAATGTGAGAAACAGTCCTACTTCAAGCCTAAATGTATGGATAACTTGTCCTGGAGTCATTTAGTTTAAACATCCTTGATGTTTGTTTGTTTGAAGAAAATTAACTGATATTAGCAATTAGCTTTCTACCAACTACTGCTGTTCATGCCTCTTTTGCAAATATAAAAATCAAACTATCACAAAGAGTTATACAATAAAGTAGAAAAACACAAGCATTGTGTGAGCTAAACCACTTCCCTGTTGACTCAACCCACCGCTTAGGTTTGATTACTGTTCATTCAGCACCTTCTGGCTCAGTCCTAGTCCGTTCTCTGATTGTGCTTTCAGCGCTTGATGTTTAAAACAATCAGTATTTCAATATTTTCCTTCTCCTACCATCTATATGCTTCATTCAGAACCAAACTTGATGTCATTTAACGACCACTTCTTCTTGAATTACCTAAAATCCATTCAACTTCGGGGTCCTGCGCAATGCACCATTTACCTTCACCCAGGATTCACCAATGAAAACAAAGACCCCTCCTTGCCCCCCTCCCCAGAAGCCCTGGCAAGTTACCTAAGAACTAGCTGAGCCTAACAGACCAGCAAGATCCCACCTGCAATCCTTAGTCAGTGCTGATTTCTTCCTGGGTGCCAGTTGAGGAGGTGCAAAACTGGCCAAGTTTCCCGCTCCTGATCACTGATTCAGCAAAGCCCACTGGAAGTGCCCTTGTGTGGGCATCTGATGAGGTCAGGATTCATCTCAGTTGTGAAGACCCCAGCAACAAAGTAGCCTGCTGATGTCCATTTCCTGGGCTCATGGGTGAAGACTAGGTTATTAGGAGAGAACCCCTGAGAGCAACTGACAGAAGTGGAACGAGAAAAAGAATATTTAAAATGAAGGGAGATAGCAGATAACGAACAATGTTTATGATCAACCTTTTTAGCTCATTTTGAAAGTGTGCTGGCAAGCACTTTGCTGGCAATAGATAAAATATTTATTAACTGGGCAATTAACTCCTATATAGAGCTATGACACTGACATTTACTTAATGATTTAGAATTCTGCCCAATTACGTCTTATCCAAAGAACAGAATAAATCTAACCTACCCAAGGAATGGAAGGAGTCATCAGTTGTACTATCAATTGATACTTAGTACTGGTAAGAAAACAATTGCTCAGTTCAGCTATCGCCAAAAACATTTGGCTCCAAACCTCATCACAGCCTCGATCCAGAGATGGGTGCAGAAGCAGAACGCCAGAGGAGAGGTGTCAGTGGCTGCCCTTGCCATCAGGGTGACAGTTGACAGTCTGACACTGAGGGGTGCTGGAAAACTCAGAAAATGTGGGTCAAAGGGAAAATCTTCAGTGGCTAGAGTCAAATCATCCTTTACACAAAAGAAGGTGGCTGTGGTTGGTAGTGCCTCAGGATGGCGCTACAGAGTTCCTAAGGAAGGTATTGTTGGCCCAATATTTTCAATTCCTTCATCATCATTCCCTCAGTCATATGGTCAGGAGTTGGGTCTGTACACTGATAATTTCATAGTGTTCATCTCCATTCACTGCTTCAGATAATGAAACAATCCATTCCAGCCTACCACACAATGTGAATGAAATTATGGTAAGTGGCAGGTATCTTGGGCACCTTATAAATGCCAGGTAATGTTGATATCGAGCTGTAGATGGTCCTCAGATCATCACCCCCAACCTTCAATGGCACCACCATAGCCTATCGGCCCACCATTGACCAGAAGCTGAACTGGATCGACTATATCAACACTGGCTACAACAGCAGGACAGGTGCCAAATACCCAGTGATGAGCTGACCTTGACCTGTCAAAGCCTCCCTACCATCTACAAGGCTGGAATTGGAATTGTTATAAAGAACCTCACTCCTTGCCTGGATGCGTGCAGCCACAATAACACTTCAGCTCAGCACCATCCACAACAAAGCAGTTTACTTGATTCGCCCCTCTGCCACTGTCTGAATATCCAATCCCTCCACCGCTAGCAGAGCATGGCTTCAAGATGTACAATCACAGAATGAGGTGCAACAACTCTCTGAGATTACTTCAACAGTTACTCCCACCCCTACAATACAAAGAAGGACAAGGAATAGTAATGTAATGAGAGTGCAATCACCTCCACGTTTCCCTCACTTTGCACACCACTCTGACTTGGATATCTATATATCGATACCCTGTATACTTTATAGCTGTTTCATGGTACAGAACTTCAGTATTGCTGAAAAAAGACATTTTGTCAAAGCTTTTCATCTTGCACAGAAGACAATTCACAAGAATACCAATGTAAGGGAAAACAACAAATTTATACTGCATTAGTGTGCTGATTAGTTGGCAAGTTGACTGGCAGAGGCATTGCCATAGAGAATGTACCAGTTGATGGTGACTGACTGTTACCTGCCAAACATTGTTGCAATTTAAACCAGGCAGCTTGACTCTGATTGGTCAAGGCATTGCCCTGAGGAATGAACCAACGAATGGTTGTCACTTATTTTGTTTAGCTGAAACAGGCACAATGTGTTCTTTCTGTCCTCAAAGAATAGGACCCTGTGTGTTAACATATGTAGCTTCCAGTACACGCAAAAGCGCCACACTGCGAGCCCAACTTACCATGTTAAATTGGTTGTCAGCGTAATTCTCAGCACACTGAGGATTATTTAGCACATGTCCAATTGCAGAATCACATCTAATGTTGGACACTGTGTTTTGAGTTTTACAAGCACGGGCTGGTTGGGTAGACTCTGTACCTTGCCATTGTGAACAGTCGAAGGGACATGCTATCCGCCAGTCTTTGGGACGTATGGTCTATATTTGCGTGATAGGCTGAATGATGTGGTGTATGAATTCCAGTGCCAGTGTGATGCTAGGTATGTAGGCTGTCCAAATTCCATTTGGAATAATGGCCAACATTAGATGTGAATCTGCGATTGGACAATGTTTGCTAAATAAACCTCAATGTGTTAAGAATTACACTGACATCTGTCATGGGGAAATGTTAGAAGCTATTATTAAGAAGCTATGGCAGGGAACTTGGATAAGTTCAAAGTAACCAGGGAATCAACATGGTTTTGTGAAATGGAAATTATGTTTATCCAACTTATTGGAGTTCTTTGAGGAAGCACCAGGTGCTGTGGATAAAGGGGAACCGGTGGATGTACTGTCCTTAGATTTCCAGAAGGCACTTGATAAGGTGCCACATCAAAGGTTATTGCGGAAAATAAAATCTCATGGTGTAGGGGGTAACATATTGACAAGGATAGAAGATTGGCTGGCTAATTGGAAGCAGAGAGTAGGCATAAATGGGTCTTTTTCAGGTTGGCAAGGTGTAATGAGTGTGTGCCACATGGATCAGTGCTGGGACCTCAACTGTTTACAATTTATATAAATGACTTGGATGAAGGGATGGATGGGATGTTTGCCAAATTTGCTGATGACACAAAGATAGGTAGAAAAGTAAGTTGTGAAGAGGACAAAAGGAGGCTACAAAAAGATATAGATAGGTTCAGTAAGCGAGCAAAGATCTGGAAAATGGACTATTATGTAGGAAAATGTGAAATTGTCCCATTTTGACAGGAAGAATAAAAGAGAAGCATAGTATCTGAATGGTGAGAGATTGCAGAGCTCAGATGCTTGAGGGATCTGGGTGTCTTAGTGCATGAATCACAAAAGGCTAGTATGCAGGTACAACAAGTAATTAGGAAAGCTAATAGAATGTTATCATTTATTGCAAGGGGAATTGAATACAAAAGTAGGAAGATTATGCTTCAGTTGTACAGGACATTCGTGAGACCACATTTGCAGTACTGTGTACAGTATTGGCCACATTATTTAAGGAAGGATGTAAACATGTTGGAAGCAGTTCAAAGAAGGTTTACCATCTAATACATGGAATGGGTGGGTTGCCTTATGAGGAAAGATTGAAAGGCTAGGCTTGTATCCTCTGGAGTTTAGAAGAGTAACATATAAGATCCTGAGGGGGCTTGACAGGGGATGTGGAGAGGATGTTTCCTCTTATAGGAAAATCTAGAACGAGGGGTCACTGTTTAAAAATAAGGAGTCGCCCATTTAAAACAGATGAGTTGAAATTTTTTCCTCAGTGTTGAGAGTCTTTGGAACTCTCTTCCTGAAAAAGCGGTGGAAGCAGAGTCTTTGAATATATTTAAGGCAGAGGTGGATAGATTCTTGGTAAGCAAGGGGGTGATAGGTTATCGGGGGGTAGGCAGGATGAAGATTTGAGGTTAATATCAGATCAGCCATGATCCTATTAAATGGTTGGGCAGGCTCGAGGAGCTGAATGGCCTTCTCCTGCTCCTTGTTCCTGTGTTCAACCACTTCACTGCCTGGCTCGGCCATGCTGTATTGGAAGCCGTGAGTGGGAGTTCGATATTTCCCGACAAGTGATTGGGGGAGTAGGGGGCTGAGGCGTATTGTAGAATAAGCAAATGAATTGCAACAGATTCCTTGCTGTGCCTTTGGCTGCAATTAACACTTGACATTCCGGGCCAAGTAACAGGCAGAGGAAAAGGTATCTGCTTTCACCTTAGTGCTAAATGGGAATTGAAATTCAGTCCACCCTAAATACCATCAATGTTGTTATCAGCAGCAGCCTCTTTACATTGCTGATCTTTCAAGCTAATTGTTCATCCAGACCTTTTTTTCTTTGTTTCCTTCCAATGCTGCCAAAACTGTTCACACTATGCGAACACATGGCTTTCAGATGGTCATTATCTAAACCTTCAAGTTGCTCAGGGATTTTCCTGGCCGCCGCCCTCCTGAGCAAGGACCCACATTTCTCAAATTAATTTTGGTTCTTGCCATGTCTTTTGCTTTCAATCTCCTCGCCTTGCATCCCCTCCTGGGCCTTTTCCAGAGCGTGCAGGACCTGCAATATAAGACAGCCCCCACTACCTAGATTGTCGAGCAGCTCAGAATAAATTTTCACCTTTCCCTCTCCAAATATGTATCCCGCTTCCCTTTTTAAATGTAATGTGGATTCTGCTTTTGATGGAGCATTCAATCTCCTTAACATAAAATTAATCTTCCTAATCTTTCTCCCTTCCCCATTCAACTCGTAATTTCAAATGAGCTTTCAGCGGTTGTCAGTAGCTGAAAAAATTAAATCTGTAACACGCATTGTTTAAATTTTTCAAGGACACCAACTGAATAGAAATTAAAAAGGATTATGATGTAACAGTTTTAAGGATGCTGATGATCACTCTCCTTAATGGTATTTTTTTAGAATGGGAATTATAGAAATATAGTTTTTCAAAGTGCCTCTGAAGTGCTGTGTCCCAGCAGCAGTTTATTAACATGAGTAAAAATTGACTGGGTCCATTTGCTTGTTGCTTTGTTACTTCCGAATATTGGAAAACAGCTGATAACTATAAGTGGCTCGTGCATGCGTGTAGTTCACGTCCGCCTGGGATTGAACTGACTCCATCTCTGGTGCTCCTGGACGTTTGCTCTGATTGCTGGATTGAACTGGTTTCCATGTGTGGACAAACAGATGGAACTATTTATCATTAAGCGTCACAGTGGGAATTCAGGCGTCTTGTGCCTAATACCCCGTTTAAACTGGAGCTGTAAATTCACATTTGTGCTGAAATTGCAGCTTAATGGCAATAACTAGGGAAGTATGAAGAGTGGGAGAGCCATGCTCCCTGCCTGGGTTAAAATCTCCAACCTTTTTTTTTCTTCCCTGGGGCCCCACAGCAGGCAATTGGCATTGGACTGATATAATTAGCTTTGCCTGGTAGAGCACCCAATTCTAATCTGCAGATACCAACTATAAATGAAAAAAATAGGTCTTTGTAGGTTGCTTATACTTAAGTAAAGGATACTTGAGAGTGATTACAAAGTGGTAACTTGTCCGATGGGTTCAAATGATTTTATGTACAAATGAATTGAAATCCAGGTGATGAAATCATAGAAACAAATAATGAGGCTTCAGCATTTTGTAGCCGACTTGTGTATTCCTCAGTGAGATTACTGATCTATAATCGCTTGGATATCAGATCACATTACATGCGCGTGTGCATGCTTTACTTCTTGAAATCCTGAGCATGAGCAATGATTAATTTTCCCTTCCCTGCCCTCCTCTCCCTGACTAGCCCTGCCTTAAGCTAATTGCTTCACCACAGCTGAGGTCAACAAGCTTAGAACAGGCTAGTGATCAAACTTGGTACTTTCAAAATGCTGTCACATGGTAATTACTTGTTGCGGCCTGGACAATCAGAGAATCGGTACATATTTAGTTTTAAGATTTTGACTTCATGAGCTGACTTGGTGCAACACTTCAGATCAGTATGGCCTCAGCAGATCATGTTTTCACGGCATTGAGTTTGTAAATGGCACTAGTTATTTACTGAATGCCCAAATGCAATGTTTGGTGTGTGCGCACTGCATTGGTACTGGCCTCTGTTTAGGGAATGTCATGTCTTTACGTGAAAGGTGTTAGCTTGTATGAAACCTTTGTATGATCTAATATTCCATCACTTGTGCTAATTCTTTTGTTCACTCTAATCTAATCTTTCTTGCACTCCATTTCTTTTCCCCAGGAGGTACGAGTCACAACCCATCTGTGCTGAGCTGCAAGAGGATGTCCTCCGTTGCTACCAGAAGAACCAAGATCAGACTCTCAGCTGCTCTGCTTTGGCCAAGCAGTACATTCACTGCATTAACTATGCCAAACAGGTGAGCACAATATTGTCGGTCACAAAGCTGGACATGGGCAGGGAGGAATTGGGCCAGAGGAGAGGAGGGACTGGTACTTGTGGACCTTAATGAACTGAGCTTCTGCTCTGAGCCCTTTTTATAACCAGTTACCTGTAAAACTGGAGACCTTTTTAGCTTTATCACTTCCCCATCAAAACACACTTTTTCTTTTTAGCTTTTTATATGCCTAAACTCGCAAAAAAGGTCAACATGTAATCTTTCCCTGATGACTCACTTTATAAATTGACAGGATAAGATCTGGTGTGGCTGTACTGCCTTCCATGGTGAGAAAAGGCTTTGCTAATACTCACTTTCGAATTTCACCATGAAGGATGGCCATTTGGACAGAGTACCAAAGGACTGTCTTTTCTATTGGAGCTGTACAACAGTAAGAATCAAGTCAGTGCCTTCCTGACAGGGGATGACTCAAGAAAGTGTTTTTATATAGAATTTACAGGATAGCAACAGACCATTTGGGCCAAATGGTCTGGGCTGGTGATTGTGCTCTACACAAGTCTCCTCGCATCTTATTTCACCTAACCCAAGCAACATCCTGCTCTTCCTTTCTCCTGGTACAACCCCGTCCTCTCCCAGTGCTGGTGCCAGTATATTTAATATCTATCTCAGTGAAAACGTGGTCCTTCAAGTGATAGTAGAGCTCTGCTTCTTGTAAACGCTTGCAGGACAAAGATTTTCAATTACTGTATTAAACTAATTTTCAGCAGTGTTATTTTAGCACTACTCAATGTCTCTCGTTGCACTGAGTACGATGGAGTTGAAATGATCTAAGTGAGGGAAGCATAGAACTGATTGTGACCTAAGTAACTGAATGTGTCATCATGTAATTACTGTGGGGAACTGGAAGAAGCAGTTTACTGAGAAATAAAGTCATGCATTACTTGAATAAAAGAAGAGAGTCAGAAAATGTATAGCACATTTGTCTTCATTTGTAAAGAATGTGTACCTTTTATCAGTCAGAGACACTTTTTTTCCTCCTGGACAAGTGTCCAATATATTTTTCAAAACAGAAGGGGAAGAAAAACAAATGTGTGGTTAAGTATCTTATTGGCCAGCATCTTGCAGTAAAAATAACGGTGAGGTTGATTCGGACTTTGTGTCTCTCAGGAAGGACTCCTCAATCTCATTGGTTAAGGAGATGCAGCATTACGTGCCTCGTTCCTACAGGTCCAGGAACCCATGTAGAGGGACCATGATGTTTTGAAATTCAAATAACGACAAAAGCTGTTATAAGTGCAAAAGCCCACAGAAAGTTTGTGAAAGTGTAATGAACATAAGAGCGCCATTTATTCATTGCTGATCACAAGATCCAGTCGGTTATTGAATTTTGGCTTTGTCCCAGCCTGTATCCCAGCCCTGGTAGGAAAATAGGAAATGATTCAAAACAGGGTAATCTGTTGAATATCTGACTGCTTACAAGTAGACTTAAATGCAGCAGTACTTCAGCAAATGTTCATTGTGTATTGGCATTGATTATTGGAAAAAGAACTCTTTCATAAGAGTAAATAGAATTAGCAAATTGTTACTGAAAGAAACAATGATTCTTACATGGGAACTGATGTATTTTTGACTATTTGGTACATCAGATCTGCTCTACCATTTTCTTGCCATGGCACCTCATTTTATATCAGTCCTCCTTATTTTCTCTTCTCTACACCTCTTACAACTTTTACTTTCAGATAAGATTGTAGTCCGAGGTCTCACCTGTCTGCTCAGTTCCATGCCAATTTCCCATTCAAGTTCGAGAAGGAAATCTCCTGGTGTTGTGTTCAACTTTCCTCCCTCAAACCGACACCGCCAAACATAACCGCTCATTGAGTCATTTATTTCCTGTTTGTGGTATCTTTACTAGCTGTCTCAGTTGCCTGTTTTACAGCAGTGAACACTTCAAAAGTAATTCATTTGCTTAAAGCAGTTTGGGCAGTCATAAGTAAGAGAAAGTGACCGTATAAATCAAAGTTATTTCCTTACTGCCTAAGTGCTTACCTATTTTTTTAAGTATCTCAATTGATAAATGTGCTATGTTGGTGTGTTCACGTCTGTGCAACCATTTGTGTTTGTTTTTTTGATTCGTTTATGGGATGCAGGTATCGCTGGCAGGGTCAGCATTTATTGCCCATCCCTAATTGCCTTTGAAAAGATGGTGCAGTCTTTGTGGTGTAGGTATACCAATGGTGCTCTTAGGAAGGGAGTTCCAGGATTTTCACCAGCACTGGTGAAGAAACAGCAATATAATGCCAACCTGGGATCATGTGACTTGAAGTGAAACTTGCAGTTGATGGAGTTCCCGTGCACCTACTGCCCTTGTCCTTCTAGGTGGTAGAGGTCGCAGGTTTCGACGGTGCTGTCAAAGAAGCCTTGGCGACTTGCTGCAATGCATCTCGTAGATGGTGTACACAGTTGCCACTGTGTGTCAGTGGTGCAGGGAGTGAATGTTTAAGATAGTGGGTGGGATGCCAATCAAGTGGGCCCTTTAGATGGTCTCAAACTTCTTGAGTGTTGTTGGAGCTATGACCTTTCAAGCAAGTGTGTGAAGTAATTTCTGAAAATTCTTTTAACCAACTTAACCCCTTGTTCAGGATTCCTTAACTAGAGAGGAGAGTTGCTCCTAATGTACCTTTCAATCCCTCTTGTTTTAAACATCTCAGTCAATTAACCTCTTAACCTCCTCATTACAAGGAAATATTACTCGAATTTACCAAGTTCTTATCACTACATTACTGATGATATACTGGTGAATCATCACCAGATTTTGTTCAAAGCCAGGAAGCCTTTCCCAAAAGAAAACATAATATTCCACAATTTTTGTTTAATATTTCTGCTATTTTAGGGCAAATGATTTGGCACAGCATGATGACAAATGGCTTGCCCTTGTTAGTTTTTATTTCCTGCTCATTTTTTTTTTCAGTTTACTTGCATAATACACCATTCCCTACATAAAGTATAAAAAAACAGAAGAAAACATGAAATGAGAAAAAAAACCATTCCACCCGACAAGCCTGCAGCTTGCACAGACCAATTGCAATCTACCCTTCCTCCAACAGCTACAGACATTCAGACTAAGAGAATTGGCAGGCAAACTGTGGCTAATAATGCTCTGTAACGAGCAGCAGCATCATATACCAGGGTGATAGGTGGCTTCCATTTGTCCCCCACCTCTGCTTTGATCATGTAGCAAACGCAAGACAAGTTGGGGATAAGAAGTGATCGGTTGGCCCAATCTGGGTCACCCCCCTTTTAAAACATCATCTCTACCATCATAGTACGCAAATTAATTTTACATTTACTTTGCACCATATTCCACTTATGTTCTCCTTTTCATTCTAAAGCACAAAAGCAAGTCTTTTTTTTTTCCTGCAGCAGGATGTATACATTGCCAATCGGCTTAATGAGAACTATAAAAGGTTTATTAGGTGAATGTATTACATTTATTAAGATCGATTATCTTAATGGAAACAGGGAGAGTGCAATAGGCTGCAAGAGAGTACATTCCTGAAAAATCAAACAATTGGTTGAAAACGACATGGAAACCTTTGATAGTCTATTCTTTTGCTCTTTTTATAATCCTGTTTTCCTTCCTCACTTTAGAGCCTACTGGGTAAAGGAGGTTAAAACAACCTGCCACCACATCAAAAAGCCCTCATCGTCCATTTCAACAACGGAATATCTTTCAGGAGCAGCCAAAGAAGCTCAGCTAAGCATCAGGACAATATGGGAAAGAGGAAACAAAAGGCCATTGTCACCACGGCAACAGCAAGCACCCTAATTTAATCAGTGGGGATATGTTCAGCCAGGTTGTAAATGCCTTAACAACCTGTCAGGCTTATAGTCCTACCAGAAAAATGTTCAGCTTTTCTGTAATTGTTCTGTCCTATGACATTAAATTGAATATTTTTGTTTTGTTTCGTATGAGGCCTTTGAAACATTCTAACAATAAAATGCAATTAAATCTGTCTTTCAAAGAACAAAATGCAGCATGCTTGTCCTAAGCTTTGTGGTTCTGGTAATGGTGTCTGGGTATTTGATATACAAAATGCCTTCAGTTATTTTGTGTGTACATAATTTCACAGTCTAGTTCAATAGATTTTTGTTTCTAAAGCCTTTTGGTGATCAGCATAGCAGACAGTGTTTGGACATTGTGATTTTGTTGAACTGAACTAGCATAACTCCATTATATCTCGAGCCACATCTGAGCTGCTAAAATCACAATTCAAATCAAGAATACCCTTTGCTGTGTATGGGCCTGGATCTTGTGAAAAGAAGTAACCAACTAACCTGGTCCAGAATCACCACCAGTAGTCTATTGATCATCCTAATGGTGAATACAAATTTAACATCTATAAAAAGTTGCTTTGGCCTCAGTCTGACATTAAATTTGTGGATAGTAAATTGGGAATTATGGCCCAAGCTGACTGCAAAGAGAAATGGAAAAACTCGGCTTCCTCCAGGGAACCTTGCCTTGCTCTGGTGGCACATTGAAGACTGAAAATAGGTCGAGGAGGATGATGAGTGGCATTTTACCACAATTGCAATATCACAGGTTATTATTGTATCTTTGCTAACCTTCTGACTCAGATCTACTCCCAACAGAGCCACAGCTGACACTGTATGGTGCTTAACAGATTTGGAAAATGTGGAGGGACCTGTAAAACTGGGTCTCTACCCCTAACGTGCATGATATTGGTTTCCCAGGGACGAGTGATGAAAGTTCCTGCCTGGAACATTCTAATATGCAAACAATACAGGTGAGGCATTATAGCACATTCTCCATTTCTATCTGACCTTTTTGCCCGGCTCACGTTATTCTGAAAAGATGCCCATCTAAGTGGGTGAATAGAGTTGCTAGATGCTAAGCAGTGGAGAGTCATTGAAGAGTCGTTTGTGATCGCTTGTCTTTTTTCTGCTGCCGTCTAAGTTCTCACAAGCCTTTGGACCCATAGTCTTCATTTGTTTGCATTTTTTTTGCACCAGTGCCAGGAATGTTGTTTTTGGGGGCGGGGGGGTGAAGGGGGGGTGGGTTTCCTCTTGGAGATCCCCATATCTGACATACTTAAAAAATGTGAAGACGGATGACAGGCAGGTCAAGCTGCACGTGATCTGCCTTGTGTGCACCTACTTTCACCAGACCAGTGAACATGATTGCTGCATACTCTGGTGGTACATGCAGGCCCCTTGGCCCATAGACATAACTAATTACTATGCTGAATGGCTCTTCAGCAGCACCCCAATCCCAGCATGATACTGCATGAAAGAAGGCATGCAGGGGTGATCATCAGGCAGCGAAGCCTAATTAACTGCATTCCCCTCCACTATTGCCTATCTTTTCAAACATTGTCACAGCTACCTGGCAACAGATAATGGAAGGTCGCTTGGTCACGTTCACCATGGAGTTTGCAAGGTAGTCACTATACCAAGTCAACTACAGATTCAAGTGTGTTCCTAATCCTTTCCACGCATGTTGCAATACACATTTATGGGACTGGTGCTTTGGAATGCCACAGGATGGAATCTTCTTTGTAACCTCCGAATGCTACACCACCAAACAGGTGATTCGATGCTGGGCTACTCAAAGTCGCCTACAGTCTTGGGGGTTTCCTTTACATTTATTGTTGTTAATCATTTCTTAAGGCCCAGGCCTTTTTGCCTTGCCAAAGACCACTAACGAGTTGAGAGATGCATTTCTGTACCTTCCCGAAGGGTTTCATTGTTCCTGTCACCCTATTGTCACACTTGATTTTAATTGCCCGCTTTACTTCAAAACTTTCGCTTACAGTTGCGCTCAGGTTTCTGCTCTCACCTACCTTCGCAAACTTACAAATAATTATACAAATGGACTGACCCAGGAAATTTAATTACTATTCGCACTTCATCATTCCGACAGACCAGCCCCAGTTTGTAACAATCTAGACTTATTTACACTTGTAAACAAACATCGGGCCCATTTATTCTCTGCCGTTTGTACTCTATGATTATGGGTGGATTCCTTGACCTGCGCTCTTGGCACCTCTTACAACTTTCTCTTTATAAAAAGTTGTTAACGTATCTGTACTCTTGCCCTCTATCTGTTGTCTGCTGCTGACCCACTTTATAGTTTGTCCGTTCAGTCCTTCAAGCCTGTTAAGGACAATGCAGTTCATTCATCGCTGATCTGGATCTTAACTGCCATTTCCCCACTTTGGATTTATGTCGCTTAATACCCATCCCAACAAAAAAAAACATCAGTCTGAGTTTTGAAATGTTTATTTGACCTGGCTTCTACAGATTTTACGGTGCTATGAAGGAAACTGGCCTATCTATATATTTTTATCAGTTCTGGCGAAGAGTCTAATACAAAACAATGGTCTGTGATTATTCAGTTTGGATCTGTGCACCAGCTTTGCCAAAACCGGTTTCCTTAACCTAAAATCGGGGAACCCCAAAAATATGGGTGCACAATTCTACCACTGGAATAAGAAAAGCTTAATGACTATAGGTAAGCCCAACTGTACATTTTCTGTGTTTTCTATCAGAATTTCAGGTTTGCACTCTTTTATCTCAGTTCTCATTTCCGATGTGAACAGCAAAAAGTTATTCTCACGGCTAACGACGAAATACAAGCACACTGAAATAAAGCGTTAAAAAATGGGGGTGAAATCAATTAATCCCAATCGTCTACCACCACTGCTCGCAACACTCCTGACCTAAAACGTGTTAAAATGTTAGAGTTTGGGTGTGGCCGCACAGTTTTCCATAGAACCGGAAAATCATAAATCACAGCTTTTGATGGATTGGGAAGTTTTACAGATCATTGTTACTTTTCCCAATTCAAAGAGGTCATTTGAGAAGTGTTTGGCCAGTGTGGGGGTGAGGGAGAGAATAAAAAGAGGATGGCAGGAGTGGAGGGGCTATTGAAGCCAGCCAGGCTATTGAAGTAACCAAGGACGTTATGCCGGCCAGAGCCTCTGTCTTTGTTTCCTCATGGTTTGATCTACAGCACCTATACAATCACTTTGGGCTAAACCTATGTATTCATTACAAATCATGTTAATTTCTTAGACTTAACGCTGCAGTTAATTTAAAAAGCACTACTTTTTTGATATGAATTCGTGACCAGACTACCATGTTGGCGCCCATTCAAGATGTTAATTTGATAAACCTTGATCAAGTTCCTGAATGGAAGCTGTTGTCATGGTCAAAAACACATCACACATGGGATTTTAATGTGCTTTAAAATTACAGTGTCACAAATAAGCATTCTAAGTGCAGTATCACATTCAAACACCCTATTGCGAATAGAAATTAGATTCAACCTCGATAAACCAGCACATTTAAAATCACTACCCTTTTAGGCTAAAACGTAAGTTTTCAGCCTGAGGACATTGTGGTTTTGATATATTTTTGGATAAGGATTCAATTTTTTTTCCCTATCTGGTTGGCTTCAATAGCCCCTCCACTCCTGCCATCCTCTTTTTTTTTCTCCCCCTCACCCCCACACTGGCCAAACACTTCTCAAATTACCTCTTTGAATTGGGAAAAATAACAATGATCCGTAAAACTTCCCAAAAATAAAAGCAAAAAACTGCGGAAGCTGGAAATCCAAAATAAAAAGAAAAATACCTGGAGAAACTCAGCAGGTCTGACAGCATCTGCGGAGAGGAACACAGTTAACGTCTCGAGTCCGTATGACTCTTCAACAGAACTAAGGAAAAATAGAAGAGAGGTGAAATATAAGCTGGTTTGGGGGGGGGGGGGGGGGGGGGTGTCGGTGGTGGGACAGGTAGAGTTGGATAGAGGGCCTGTGATAGGTGGAGATAACCAAAAGATGTCGTAGACAAAACGACAAAGAGGTGTTGAAGGTGGTGATTATCTAACGAATGTGATAATAGGTGACATTAAGGGTAGAAAGCAGGACGAGCAAGGTACAGATAGCCCTAGTGGGGGTGGGGTGGGGTGTAAAACTTCCCAATCCATCAAAAGCTGCATGATTTTCCAGTTCAATGGAAAACCGCGTGGCCACACCCAAACTCTAACATTTTAACACGTTTTAGGTCAGGAGCTTTGTCCTGCTAAGCATTACCAGCCTTTTCTAATTTTCTTTCAGATTTCTAGCTTTTTATCTAACTTTCTGGTTAGCTAGAGTCATCTTTATTTCTATTGCATGAGTGTCAGCCATGGCTCAGTTGATAGCACTCCGTCACAAGGTTCTGGCTTCAAGCCTCACTCGAGGGCTTAAGTACAAAAACTAAAGCTGACCGTCTGGTGCGGCATGGTCAGAGGTGCTGTCTTTTGGGTGAGACGTTAAACCAAGGCCCCATTTGCCCGCTTGAGTGGATGTAAGAGGTCCGATGGCACTATTTTGAAGAAGACCAGGGGTGGTGCTACTGGTACCCTGGCCAATAATTATCCCTTCGATCAACATCACAAAAAAAACTAAATATGGTCATTATTCCATTGCTATTCATGGGGGTTTGCTGTGTACATATTGGCTGCTGTGTTTCCTGCATTACATACATGCACTTCAAAAAGTACTTCATTGGCTGTAAAGCACTTTGAGCCATCTGGTGGCCGTGAGAAGTGCTATATAAATCCAAGTCTTTCTTTCTGTAACCAGTTGCTGGTTCGTGGACAGCCTAACCTCAATCCCAGCCAATTACTGGATCTCGGCAGGATAAAGCAAAGTCAACTTTAACTGAAATTAAATGTGTTTCTTTTTAAGGGTAGAAGCTCAATACTCATTTCCATTCACCACCCAGTGTTGTGTCATCAGCCGTCGCTCGATTCGAGAATGACGCCCACTCAGGATCACAAGCTCTGCCACGGGCCTTCATGTAACTGAACAGGCCGATTCTCGACCCGCAGATCTTTCAGTACATGGAGCAGGATGCCCCACGAGATAGTGGGATCCGGAGTGCAGGATTTGCTTCCTTTCATTTCCATCTCTGCCACTGCTCCGCCTCACCATTTAGGCTCAAGACATGATGCAGCTCGAAAGACAAGTTGCTGCCATTTTGAACGATTGGTGGCAAACTCCTCCCAGTTAATTAATGTCAATGCCACTCCACTTCAAGGGGAGCTTCAAAATGGCTTTGTAGCATTTTCTTTGTCCTCTCCGGAACACTGGCCATTTAAGAGTTGAGAACGCAGGACCTGACGGGGATGATACCTCTCAGCCATCTGGAAACGGTGTCCAGTCCAGCGTAGGTGAATTTGCAGGAGTTTTGCCTGAATGCTTGTGGACCTAGTTTCTATAAGGACACTCACATTTGTTCAACGGTCCTCCTGTTGAGTCTGGAGGATGTGGCGAGGACATTGCTGATGGAATTTCTCTAGCACATTTGCACAGTCCAGGTCTCGCTGCAGTGCAGGAGTGTGGTAACGGCAACTACTCTGTATGCCAGGAATTTTGTGGACTTGCAGAAGGCTTTGTTGTCAAACCTCGTTGACATAGTTTGTAGAAAGTTGAGCTGGCGCAACTGATCCGGTTTTGGATCTCCATCAGTGGTGGCCTTTTGAGAGAGATGGCTGCCAAGGTGTGGGAACTGCACGGCGTGTTCCAGAGTGTCTCCAACATAAATGGGAGGTGGAATATTTGACTGACCAGGTCTCAGTTGATTTGAGTTTTGCTTTGGCAACATTCAAGGACAGGCTGAGTCTCTCACATGCATAATTGAAGAGATCGAGAGTGGCTTGCAAATCTGGCGCAGAGTGGGCAACGACACTGCAGTCATACGCAAACTATAAATCTTGTATGTCTACGGTGGTCAATTTAGTTTTGGCACGGAGGCGACTGAGATTGAAGCATTTTCCATCTAGGCGATATTTAATACTGACACCAGAGGGCAGTTGATCTTTGAGGTAAATTACCACTGTCAGATTGTAAATTGTATGGGGGTTTTCACACAGCCTTGCTTGACCCTGGTTTGGATTTTGAAGTCATCTGTTTCAGATCTCCTAATCAATCCAGCTGTAGTCATATCACCATGAATCAGTTGCAGGATTGTGATAGTTTTTTGGACACCCAAATCTCTGGAGCACAATACACAGAGCCTCATGATTTACTGAGTCAAATTAGCAATGCATACATAATACAGCCCTCCATGGATTGCCGCCTTGACATGGTGGAGAGGCTTGTGTACTCTGATGATCCTTTGAGTGTTGCTGTAGGGAGCTCCTTGCTCCTGATAGGGGCACCCATGGCGGAAAGATCAGGAAGAGGTGCCTGACAAAATGCAGTCCAAAAAGTCCTAAACGACAGAACAGGTGAAGGAAGACTGTGCATCCCACAGGCTGCAGCGGTGAAGTGGGCCTGGTTTTTTGTGGTTCAACACATCACCAAAATCTGATCACCAACCTGTAAAGATCATGTGAACAATGGCGGCTCCCCAAGATCCCCACGTTAAACAAAGTCACGTGCAGGCTCCCACCAGGGTTCATTTGCCAAGTCCTGTGGCAATGAAGAATTGGTGACAGGGACAGGGCTTTGAACCTGGAAGACTCTAATGAAGAATCTGCACACAGATTCTGACAAATGCATAAAGGTTGTTGGACACCTGTATTGGAACAGAGGTGTCTTTGGGCAGCAGCATCTGTGACTGAGCAGCCATCTTTAGCATACCATCTGTTCACCCCAAATAGGGAAGGAGCTAGAAAAGGTGCCCTAAAATAGGCTGTCCCATGTTCTCCTGGCTGGGGAACCACACCCTGCAGGATCACCATTTTTGTGGTCAAAGAAAGAAAACTCTCAATTTTGCAATTTGGAATGTTAGACCATTCATGGATAATCTCAAGAGTGACCGTCCAGAAAAATGACTGCAATCGTATCATGTGAGCTATCAAGACCGCAAATTGACATCGCTGCCCTCAGTGAGATCCGCTCTCCTGGGGAGGGGCAGCTCAAAAAAATAAGCGGGGGATACATCTTCTACTAGAAAGGAAAGGCTGACAGAGTTTGTTTTGCCATCTGGAATAGGATCTTGAATGCACCGTCAAAACTCCCCAACTGTAGAAATGAAAGGCTCATGACACTTCACCCACAGCTCAGCCATAATCAATAGGCCACCGTCATCACTTATGCCCTGACCGTTGACTCTGATGAAGATGTTAAGGAAAGGTTCTACTCTGACCTTGATGAAGTCCTCACTGCCATCCCAAAAGAAGAAAAGACCATCCTTCTGGGGGATTTTAATGCCAGAGTTGGCCTTGACTCTGATGTCTGGAGAGGAGCAGTTGGGAAAAACAGTGTAGGAAAAGCCAATGTAAATGGTGCCATCCTGCTGACAAAGTGTGCTCAGCAAGGCCTCATTATAACACCTTCTGACAGAAGGACAAATACGAAACCTCAAAGCGTTGGCACCTCCTGAATTGTGTCATTGTTCGGGTCAAAGATATAAGTGATGTCTGTATCACTCGGCTGGGGGACTGATGCTTGCTGGACAGACCATCAACTTGTTTGATCGGTGATGAACTTCCACCAATGCAAGATATCACAAGAACCAAAGGTCAAAGAGAAGAAGATTAACGTCTCAGCCCTAAAACAGTTCAACCGAATACAGGAATTCACAATCGACGTGGAAAATCTTCACACATCCAACTTAGTTTTGGAAAGTCAACTGTACTAGACTCCTGTATCCAGACCATTGGGTTCAAGCATTGTTGTCAATGGGGCTGGTTCGAGGGAAACTATGCAGAAATACGTGGCTTCCCGGAACAAAAACGAACAGCCTTCATTGCCTGGCCGAACAACCTAAGGTCACAAGTCAGGAAGGCAGCATTCCAACAGCTCAAGGCTGACACCCAAACACAAATCCAGAAGATAAAAGACAAGCAGTGGGAAGAGAAAACCCAAGTGATCCAACAATATGCTGACCGTCATGATATGCAAAGCCTTTTTGAAGCCACCAGGGCCATCTATAGACCAGGATCAAATGGACAATGAGGATGCCACGCCATTCGTCAGTGCTGGGAAGAACATTTCCAACAACTGTGAATTCACAGTGGCAGCTGATACTCTCCAGGCTACACCCCAGTACCTTGTGATAGAATCCATGGGTGAAGCACAATCGATGGGAGAGGTGCAATAAGCAATCCAGCGGATGATAAACAACAAAGCCTGTGACCCTGATGGTATTCCAGCTGAGGTCTTCAAAGCTGGGTGGACTGTAGCTCACATCCTAGACTCCATGCACTCATCCTTTCGGATTTGGGAGGAAAAAGAATTACCCCCCACCCCTAATTCCAACTTCATCAATGTGACAATTGTATCTTCAAAAGGGAGATAAATCAGGCTGTGGAAGCTATATAAGTATTCCCCTCTTGTCCACAGCAGGGAAAATCCTGACACGCATTCTCCTGCATCGCCTACTTCCTGTGGCTGAGGAAATCCTCCCAGAGACACAGTGTGGCTTTAGGCCTTCCAGAGGAACCTCTGACATGGTCTTTGTGCCAGGCAATTTCAAGAAAAACGTCAAGAACAGCAGAGTCACATATGCATTGCTAATTTGAAATAACTGTACTTAAATTCACTTGTCAGTCTGTTTTCACTAAAAAATATTTGACACTGAAACATTGGAGGAAGCTGGAGGACTAATCCCTTGGTGTCAGATGTCTGAACAATGATGAAAGACTGAAGAAACTTGGACTTCTCAGGTTTGAAGGATTTCTATATAAGTAGATTTGAGGGTCCTATATAAGTATAAAAGTTCGTCAATTCTATGGATAGTATAAGTCCAGACAATTGCATTAACTTAAATTATGAGACTAGGCAAAGAAACATGGGCTCAAACAAATGAAATTTAGGGCTGACACCAGTAAGACCTATTTGCACAAAAACAAAGAATAGACTTCCTGAATAGAGCCGTGAAGATTAAAACTTTGAAATCTTCTGGGAACCATTAGATGCAGTATTAATAATTTCAGGGTCATTCTAGGTGGATGAATTAAGATGGGACGAATAGTCTCCCTCATCCATAACTGACTTCTGACTTGTTTATGAATCATGGTGCTATGTTGTCCCTGAACCATTCCAAGTACATACACTTTATAAGAATGCCATTGATTTGGGGTACACTTAAACCGCAGAATTATAGATAGCCATTCACAGAATGTGCTTTATGAGAGGTGTTCCTCCTTTGCAATTATCTAATGAACTGTCTACTTGCTCCAATAGTTCAGTGCTGTGTGCCAGGAAGGTACAATCCCTGCTCTGTTTTGAGTTGACCAGACTAGACAAAGTATCAGCACCGTTGCTACCACCGATCTCTAACCAGACCCTCTCCCACACTTCATAGTATGTATATGTGGTTGCCATGTGATTGCAGATCTGACTCAGCAATTACTTAACTTGCCCCCTGCCTGCCCCCACACACATTTGCAAAGGCATACTAACACACATTAGCAAAAGTAACTGGAAAAACTCAGCAGGTCTGACAGCATCTGCGGAGAGGAACACAGTAGACGTTTCAAGTCCGTATGACTCTTCATCAGAACTGATGAAGAGTCATACGGACTCGAAATGTCTACTGTGTTCCTCTCCACAGATGCTGTCAGACCTGCTGAGTTTTTCCAGCTATTTTTGTTTTTGTTTCAGATTTCCAGCGTCTGCAGTATTTTGCTTTTATCTAACACACATTAGGTTAATGCAAGATGAATAACCACTTGGGAGTGGTATTGGGAGGCTACTGAAGGCAATTTTACATTTGAACATTGCAAACAGCCCTGACTTGTTTCAGCTGCAGTAGGATCAGCTTTTTCATGGTCTCCAGCTGCTTCTGCCTAGCAACTAATGGAAAACAGCGCTGGGTGTAAACACAAGTAAGATGAAATCCACAGGTTGCAAACTCTTTCCTGCAATAGCTTTGGAATTCAAAGCCGATATTTTTTGAGACAGTCCCTAACTGAAAAATATACCAAAACTTCAGCTTTCTGTGTAAGAGTGGGTGTAACCCAGGAGTCCTGGCTGTGACACCAGATTTCTGGGATATCAGCCTGTGACCTTAGTTTGTTAGGGAAACGGAAGCTGATTGAAAGCCTTGTGTCTGTTTTTTTCCCTTCGAAATCAGATTTCAGCAGGGGTCAGAGCAGAAGAGACTGGTGTGAAGATCTGTATGAGTGAGGCAGCTAAAATAGAATGAAAAATGAAGTTTGGCAGCAGGAATAGTGAAATAAAGTTACTGCCGCTGCTTCAGTTTTTACCAAAGTGGGCCATACTGGGATGTTATTGAGTGGTTGGATGAAGGTGAATCTGGGGAGTCTCTGCCATATGGACTGTTGTGAACCGAGCTGAGGAGGTTCTGCAGAAGCAATCCCTTTTTGGCGATAATCATATCTGAGGAACTCAGATGGAGTAAAGCTATTGTCGTAAACAACTTGAGGAGCAAATCCTGAGTGATAAAAAAAGAGTTGAACTCCACCAGAGGAAGATAGAGTTGTGAAGGACTTTGGGACTGCATGTGGTGCCACTTGTGTGCTAAGAGGACTGCCCCCCATAAATCCGTGAAATGTATCATTGTTGTATCAGCTATTTACAGTGTAATTTGTAGCTTCTATTGCATACAATTTGCTCGTTAATTTATGTTTCATTCTTGTTGATTTTGGTTTACTTGTTATTAAAGTAAATGTTATAAAAGTGAAATCTTGTCCTTTGGTTTCTTCCGGTGGGGTCATATGCTAAGTTTGGTGCTATTGGTCTCCACAGGGACCATAATGCAAGTGAAGAGCGTTGTTCTCCTGAGCTAACGGTGCTGTACAAGAACAAGGTAATTCCATCCCATGGAATTGTGCTCCAGCATGAGTCACTGCTTTTCAGAGCAGGAGGAGGCAAAATTGGCAATTTAAAAGAAAACAAAAGATACCTGCTTTTTATGTAAAAAAAAAGACCCCTCCATTCGAAAGTTGGGAGATTTGCTCTTAATTTTTTTGCTGGTTTGTCCTTGTGAAAGCAATTCAAGGTTTCTCACCTTGTGTTGGCTGGCATGAATGGTGGCTGGAAGGCTGATGAAGAAACAATTACATTTGGATCCTTCCTCCATTTCAAAGTGTCTGTCAGGAATCCAAATCAGGATCTCAATATAGTGAAATGTTTGTGCAATAAATCTACTATGGTGCAACATGACTCTTTTGGGCAGTACTCTTGAAGCTTTGTGTTGTCAGACCATTTTAAAGGGAGATGGTGGTGCAGTGATAATCAAAAGGCCCAGACTAATGCTCTGGAAACATGGGTTCAGGATTCACCATGGCAGCCGGTGGAATTTAAATCCAATTGATCAGTAAATCTGGAATAGTCTCAGTAATCGTGACCACGGAGCTATCATCGATCGTTGTAAAAACCCATTTGGTTCACTAACGTCCTCTGGGAAAGAAAGCTGCCGTCCTTACCTGGTCTGGCCTACATGTGACTTCAGAACCACAGCAAAGTGGTTGACTCTTAACTGTCCTTTGAAATGGCCCAGCACGGTTCAGTTCAAGGGCAATTAAGGATGGCAACAACCGTTGACCTTGTCAGCGACGCCCACATCCCATGAAAGAATCATTTTTGAGCCTCTGTCTTCAATCTGCAACATAACTGAACTAAATGCCATAGAAAAGAAATAAACTTCAACACCATTGCCGATCAGCTATTGTTATACCACATGTACCAGTTTGGGCTTGGTACCTCCCTGGAGTGGCAGCATAGCAGGCATGATCGATTGTTGTAACTCCTGCATCTGCCCTGGACCAAGGAAAATTGCAGCTCACACATGTGCAAATGTCACTCACTAATTGGTTAAACGTTTCAAGTTAACAAAGACAACCGAGACTTTGCTAAATTTGAAAAGAAAAAAAGTTAAGTTTGATCTTGCATCAATTGTCTCTGTTTTATTTGGAAAACTTTCACATCTAGTTATATTATTACAGCCTGTGTCAAAATTGCTTCGTGTCAACAGGAAACAAGTGATCCAATATGAACACAGGGATAGTGAATAGACACTCCCAGACTTCCTCCACTGATCCCCAATGATAAGTCAGGTAATTTGCTGTGTTGTGAAGACCATCATATAACATGAAATAATTCAGCTGCTAAAACAAAGCTGTGATCTTTTAGTGACACGAAGTCTAATTAACACTAAGTAAACATTAGGCATTGTGAGGGTGTAATTGTTTTTCAGGTTTTCAGTTCACAACCTTTTTTTTTAAACTGTTTTAGCAAGGTCACTCAGTAGCTACAGATAATCTGATTCCTCTGTCAAATTACGACCTGTGGTTCTTAAAACTTCTCTTTTTGAAGTGTGACTGAAATTTGAACGTGCCACTTGCAAAATGACAATCAGAAAGTGCGTTTTTATATTGTATATCAAATGTATAAAGCATGTTTTATTGCATTGAAAATTGTATACTATGAGTTGAATATAGTATTGAGTTGACTCAGCTGCTAAAACCTTAACTCTTGCTCCACAGGCTGTGGGATCAAGGCCCACACCAGGAATTGAGCACATAGTCTAGGCTGATATTCCAGTCCAGGACTGACACAGGTGCTGTCCTTCAGATATAAAACTGATGTCCCGGTCAGATGGAGCTAAAAAGACATGTTATGTAATGTAATGTGTTATGAAAATATATCTGGGTTGATATACTAGAAAGACTGAGATATTAATAGGCCAAAGCACCTTCTTCATTTGAACATACCTTCTGATCTCAGTTTTGTCATCAATGCTGTGTGGGTGAGGGAAATATTTTTAAATTGTATGCACTTGTGTAGTTTGAATGTGGACCCATTAGAAAGTGGATTGATGATGCCCAACTTGCACCTCACTTAAGACCCTTGCAGCTGACGTGATGAAGAAACTTCCAACCCATCAGTGTAGGCTGGATTCAAATCCAAATTCCAGAGTTTAAAATACCACATGCAAATTTATCATGCCACTCAAACCTTTAATGTTTGACATTTCTATTGCTAGCGTGCCAAACATTTTTAAGAGCTAATACTTTAGAACTCTAAATGCCTTCATAATTACTGTACATGATGCACACAGCTTTAATCTGCAGAATTTTAATCACCTAAATTAAGAATTGTAATTAACAGCTCCAACACTCCCCTGGAAAAGAGCCATGGTGCAAGTTCCACAACATCTAAATATATTAACTACTGAGTTCCTCATTAATTACTGTATGTAAATTATGAGTTCTCCATTTTCATGGTTTGTCTGTCATGACATCTGTGCTACAAATATAACTTTGTACCTTTTAAGGTAGGAAAACATCCCAAGTCACTTCACAGGAACATAATAAGTTCACACCAAGTCAAAGAAGGAGATGTTAGGATAGGTGACCACAGTGTTAAGTTTTACGAAAAGTCTTAAATGAGGAGAAATGGATGAAGAGAGATGGAAAGGTTTTGGGAGGAAATTTGGAAATTTGTAGCCTTGACGGCAAATGATTGCCAATGATAAGTTGAAGGAAGTGGGGACGCACAGGATAAAGAGATGGAGGAACGCAGAATTTTTGGAGGGTTGCAGGATAGGAGGAGAGATAGGGAAGGGTGAGGCCATGTAAGATTTTAAACACAAGGATAAGAATTTTAAAATTGAAGTGTTGGAGGACCAGGAACAAGTATAGATCAGCAAACACCGGTGAGACAGGTGATCAGGACTTAGAATATGGGCAACATAGTTTTGGAATAGCACAGGTTTATGTAGGGAGGGAGATGGGAGGGTATCCAGGAGAACATCATCAACAGGATTCATATCTGGAGGCAACTAAATCATGGACGAGGTTTTCAGTAATAGATAAGCTGAGGCAGGGGCAGAGATGAGCGATGTACGGAGGTGAAAGTAGTCGATCTTTGTGATTCAGAGGATATGGGATTGGAAGCTCAGCTCAGGGTCAGAGAGGATGACAAGGTTGTGAATAGTCAAGTTCAACCTAAGACAATGGCCAAAGAAGGGTTGGAATCAGTGCAAGGGAACAGAATTTGTGGCAGGGGCTGAAGATAACGACTTTGGTCTTGCCAATGTTTAATTGGAGTAAATTACAGCTCAACCAGAATGGGATGTTGGACAAGTAATCTTATAAAACAGAGGCAGTAGAGGCTTCGAGAGAGATGGTTGTGAAGTAGAACTGGGTGTCATCAGTGCACATGTGAAACCTAATGTCATGACTTCAAAGATATTGCCGAAGGGCAGCATGTCAGTGAGGAACAGGAGCAGGATAAAAATAGATCCTTTCAGGAGTCCAGGTGAAGCAGTGCAGGACAGTAAGAGGAGCCATTTCAGGAGATTCTCTGGCTATGACTGGATAATTAAGAGTGGAATGAAGCAAAGGCAGTCCCACTCAATGGGACAATGGAGGAGAGGCTTTGGAAGTGGATAGTGTGGTCAACCAAATCAAATGCCGCAGAGAGTTCAGAAATATGCACCCTGGTTGCAGTCACAGAGGAAGTCATTTGTGACTTTGATTAGAGTAATTTTCAGTACTGTAGCAGGGGCAAAAACCTGATAATTGAAGAGATAATTGATAATTCCTGTGGGAAGGATGGGCTCAGATTTTGGAGGCAACACAGTCAAGGACCTTTGGAAAAGGAGACTAGAGATGGGAGAGTAGGGTGCAAGGAGAGAGGGGGTCCAGGGTAGGCCTTTGAGGAGGGGGTTGTTGATGGAAAATTTTGAAGTGAGGGGGGACAGCTCCTGAGGAGAGGGAAGAATTCCAAATCAGCTATCATAGGTCCCAGGAAAGGATGTTGGATGCGAAGGATTTTGAACTTTTTGAACACAGACTTTTTGGTGCCTGTCCATAAGGAGGACTAAGTAAGGCTTATGGGCCAGTGACTGTCAGAGTTATAGGGAACAATTCTTCCTTCCAGCAGAGAAATCCAGTGTACAGGGATATAATAAAATTAGGAAGTGACTCCAGGAATAATTATTACACGTTAAGAATAGTGAGGATGTGGCATGCACGTAAGGCCATAGATTCAGAATCAACTGAGGTGTTTAAAAGTACAGATAGATACTTGAAAATAAGGGAGTTAAAAGCTTGAAGAAAAGATAGAAAATTGGGTCTAAGTAGCTAAAATGGATAAAGCTTTAAAAAAAATTAGCAGGGACAGTTTGCCGGATAAATGACCTATACCTGTTCCTATATGAGTTAGTTGATTAATTTCTTACCTTATTGTCAAGCCTCTTGGAACATCGCATACTGCAATTTGCATGATTATAGGATTGGTCTCTGAGGTGCAAAAACTCACTGATAATCTCCCAGTGGACTTGGCATTAATTTGAGAAAAGCAAATAGATGGCATTGTGCACTCTGTAAAGCTATCGCAGCAGAATATACAGGATTCAATGTGGGCAAGGTCCAACAAAAACATCCTTCCAACAGTGAAGTGAAGAACAAACCACCCTTCCAAAACTCGCTTGTAGCAAGTCACCTAATGGTTGAAAAAACATATTGAAGGGAGATTATAGGTCAGAATTTTTTAAGATGGAGGAATTTGATGCAGGGATGAAAATGTTCAAATTGAGGCATTGTTAATCAAAGCAACCAATGTAGGTCAGTGAGCATATTGGAGTGAGGGAGGGTGGGGGTGGGTGGAGACAGGGCAATGATGGGTGAAAGTGACTTGGTGCAATTTAGGGTACAGGCGACAGAAATTTAGAAGAGCTCAAGTTTGTGCAGGGTGGAAGTTTGGAGGCTGACCAGGAGAGCATTGGATTTGTCAAGTCCAGAGGTAACAAAAGTATGGATGAGCACCAGATAAGATGTTGTAGGGGGCAGAGTTATACAAAGTTATAGAGGTGGAAGCCGGCTTTCTTGCTGATAGAGTGGATATGTAGTCAGAAGTTTATCTTGGTGTCAAATACAATACCAACATTATGAACTGTTCTCAGAGAGTCATCAAGGAGAGTGTTAGATCCAATAGCTAGGGCACAGAGTTTGTGGCAGAGACTGAAGAAAATGGCTTCAGTCTTCCCAATACTTAGTTGGAGGAAACCTCTGCTCATCCAGTACCGGATGTCAGATAAGCAGTCTGACAAAACAGTGGAGGAGTCGAGAGATGGTGATGAGGTAGAACTGGGTGTTGTCAGCATACACGAAGCTGACATGTTTTTAGATGATGTTGTCAAGGGGCTGTATGTAGATAAGAAATAGGAGGGTGTCAATAATAGTTTCTTGGGGATTTCAGAGGTAGCTGTGCTTGAGCAGGAAGAGAAACCATTGTGTGTGGTTCTCTGGTTATGGCTGGATAGATAAACATGGATCCAGCTAAGTGCATTCCCACTCAACTGGATGACACAGGAAAGGCATTGGAGGAGGATAGTGTGGTCCACTCAGCTCGGAGAAGGCAGGAAAGCAGCAAAGGCAGCTGAATAGATGCCCTCAGTCTCATTAACAAGTTCTCAGTAATAAAGAAGTCCATGAACTCCACGCACTTGTTGGAAGTGAGTTTGGAGGAGGTGGGGGAGTGGAGTTATTAATGGAGAAGAGAAGCCCAAAGTCATCTTTGTATTCCAGAATGACCCTGGAACAGTGAACAGTTTTGGCAGAGGATATCAGGATCTGATTGTGCTTTATGTGGTTCAGCCAGATCTGCACTGAATGGCAAAACCAGTGGTCAACACTCATGTCTGCATCCCTTGAATTTAAGGAAGTAGAGATGAGGGCCACACCAGGCTAATGACTAGGGCGGGAGAGTATAATGGCTTTAATAAGGACAAGGGCATCAAAGGCAAAAGTGAAGATGTGATTGAGCAGATTGGTAACTGGAGAAATGGTCACAATGATTGGAGAGACAAAAGCTAGACACAGCTTATTTTAAAGTGCAGTTGTAAATCACTTGGGGAAGAGTTTGTCCCCTGGACAGACACAGAAGGAAGTAGGAGGGGGTTGTGAGGGGGTTGTCAGCTAATCATTCATGTTAAAAAAAATCATAAATAAGGGAGGTTATAGATCGTGAGTTTTTAAAAGTGGGACATTACACAAGTGTTTGCAAATTGACTGTGTGTGAGGAAACCCAGGTTTTCTAACCACTGTCTAACCTCCAAGGAAGGTCACAATTTGTAGGCCTCGACTGAACATCTCATCTGAAAGATGGCAGCTTCCCTCAGAAATATGTTTTGGGAACTACTTTATCCTTCTTACTCAAGATATTTTCATTTCATATTTTAGTCTGCTCTCATAGATGAGTCCTAGTCCCTAGTGGCATAAAGAATTTCTGCACTGGCTTTGATATCTACATAAGTTTTGATAGCATGTCTGCGGTAATGAGCAGAAAACCTTTCTTCAGATTTTGTTGGCTAGTGGACTTGTCCTGTGCCTCCATTAGATGTGTCTCATATCATCTGAGAAACAGTAAAATTTCCCAACAACAGTCCAACTTTAGCTGACAAATAAATGTAATAGAAATGAGGTTACAGGTAAATAAATAGCAGCAATATAATATTTATAATAGAATATGTTAACTCTTCAAAATAAGGAAGATAATAAATGGTTTTTAACTTTGTATCAAACAATATTTCATCATTACTATTTTATTTGGGTAGTTTTTTTTTAATATTCCTAACATCTGTTGAAGCTAACTGGATTAGTTGCTTTGAAAGTTGAGAGTAAAGAAACTGATTATCTGGTCATTATCGCATTGCTGTTTATGGGAACTTGCTGTTTACAAATTGGCTGCTGTGTTTTCTACATTACAACAGTGACTACACCTGAAATCAAGAGCTGTGGGACACACTGAGGTTATAAAAGGTGCTATATGAATTCATTAACCATTCTGACTAGTTTCTTTGAAATTTGCACACTGATCCAACCTGTTGAACAGTTACTGGGGACATGGGTTTGAATATCTGTCCACTAAATTCTGTTACGGCTGGGATGGGAGGAGTGCGCAGCTTATTTAGCCCTACTACGCCACAGAATTAGTTTAAATGGTTAATTCACTCACCAAAATGGCCAATTAATTATCTTCACTACTGTTAGACCCAGAATAAATGAAACTTTAAGCAGGCTTCTTTCAATAAACTCAGAATGATTGATTTATTATAAAACAAAGCTTCTTTTTTTGAAACAGGTTGCAAGAACTGGTTAACACACAATTTGTAACCCGTAAGTGTAACCATCCATCCCTCTTAAAATTCCCTAGCGCACGCACGCATGCACACACACACACACACACACACACAAAGAGACAAACAAATAGGATCTCTGCAGAGATGGCAGTTGAAGAAAAAACTTTATAAAAAGGATGAAGTTCGTGATGGTTTGATGCTGTCGATCTGGTGCTCCCTCATGTGACAATGGGTCACTAGGCCCTGTAGATGCCTGGAAGCTCTCACCAATGGAGCTTCAGCATGGTGGAGAGTAGGGCCGGATCAGTCCTTCTTGCCTCAGCCTCTCAGGTTTCCAAATACAGACTAGTTCCCCTGAGATTAGGATACCTAGCTGGATACTGATACCCACAGAGATAAAAACAAAAAACTACTGCGGATGTTGGAAATCCAAAACAAAAATAGAATTACCTGGAAAAACTCAGCAGGTCTGGCAGCATCGGTGGAGAAGAAAAGAGTTGACGTTTTGAGTCCTCATGACCCTTCCGCAGAACTTCCAGCTCTGCGGAAGAGTCATGAGGACTCAAAATGTCAACTCTTTTCTTCTCCACCGATGCTGCCAGACCTGCTGAGTTTTTCCAGGTAATTCTATTTTTGTTTTGTACTGATACCCACACTATTTCAAGCAAGGCAAGGAGAGTGTGAGTTGGGCAGCTTTCCCCCTTTTTAGTTCATTCCCAACGGAGTTCAAAACAACAAGTTCAAAACATAAATCTCCTCTATCTGGTGATTTCCAGTAAATCACCAGGCCTTTGCCCTTAAAACGTTTTTTTTTCCCATTAATTAAAGTGATTGCAGTTCAAATAAACAAATAGCTCTCCTCCACAATTGCCAGGCATGCTTGGTCCATTCCAAGATGAATTTATGACCTTTTTTTTAAGAAAAATCCAAGTCAGCTCCCAAGTCCAAATAATGTAATGTTCTTCCAAATTTTAAAAGAAAATATAGTTCTTGCAGATATGGTTCTCACAATTCAAATAGGAGCTGCTACTCGTGCACATAATTGAACAAATCTCACAATATGTTTAGTTTTTATTTTTAATTGAATGTGCTTCTTTCTCAGAAAAAAAGAACCCAAAGCAAACTGCACTCACACCTTCGGTATAATTTTAGGTCAGGAACATGATAATAAACATAGCTGAGTTTTAACTTCCTATTCATTGTCACTTTTACTCTTCATCTAGTTTCAGCTTGGCAGTGGCTTCACTTTTGTCTCTGTAACCTTTTCAGGAACTGTGCATCTTGTTGCAAAGTTTTCACTATAATCACACACAGCCTGTGATTTTCTCAGTAATGCCAGGTCACACATGACAGCTAGTAGTAAGAGATCTGTTCAAATGGATAGGGTGTAATTACTTATGAGAGACTACTTTTCAAGATTTGTTGAAACTGTAAAGTCATCACCTAGAGACTGCAACTGTTTTGCTAGCTTTGATTGTATGGTGTAGTGGTTTATCGGTGGGTGTCGCCTGTTCAGTTGATGTGAGAAGCCTAATGTAGCACCCGAGGCAGTAATTTCCTTGTGTGAATGTGTGCTATCAGTTGGGGAGGTTGAGGGTGGTCTCTGGTAATTGCCTGGTTTCTTCTACTTCCCCGCTCTCTCCATTTTGAATGTGGGAAAATTATTTTAATATGAAATAAAAGACGCAAGACTTGCATTTGTATGGTGCCTTTCGTGATTCCAGGACATCCCAAGGCACGTTTTTTAAAAGTTATTCTTGCATGGAATGTAGGCAGGGCCAGCAATTATTGCCCATCTCTAATTGCCCTTGAGAAGGTGGTGGTGAGTTGCCTACTTGAACCACTTCAGTCCATGTAGTGTAGGTACACCCACAGTGCAATTAGGGAGGCAGTTCCAGGATTTTGACCCAGTGACGGTGAAGGAATGATGATGTAGTTCCAAGTCAGGATAGTGTGTGACTAAGGGGGGAACTTCCAGGCGATGGCATTCCCATGCATCTGCTGCCCTCATCCTTCTAGATGGTAGACATCACGGGATTTGGAGGTGCTGCCAAGGAGCCTTAGCAAGTTGCAGTGCATCTTGTAGATTGTACACACTGCTGCAATTGTGCGTCGGTGGTGGAGGGGGGCGAATGTTTAAGGTGGTGGATGGGGTGCTAATCATGGAGGCTGCTTTGTCCTGGATGATGTCGAGCTTCTCGAGTGTTTTTGGAGCTGCACTCATCCAGGCAAGTGGAGAGTATTCCATCACACTCCTGACTTGTGCCTTGTAGATGGTGGACGGGCTTTGGGGGGATCCAGAGGTGAGTTACTTGCAGAATTCCCAGCCTCTGACCTGCTCTTGTAGCCACAGTATTTATATGGCTAGTCCAGTTCAGTTTCTGGTCAATGGTAACTCCCAGGATGTTGATAGTGATACTTCACGGACAATGAAGTATTTCTAAAGTATAGTTGCTATTGCTACCTAGGAAATGTCACTGCCAATTTTCCCTTGAACAGTAATGTGATAATCTTTTCTTTAGTAATATTGATTGAAGGATAACATTGGCCAGGACACCCCTCTTCTTCTTCTTCAAGATAATGCTGTGGAGCTTTTTACATCTAAAAGGCAGAGCCCTCTCCATATACTGGAGAATTCAACCTAGATTTTTGTGCTCAATTATCTGGAATAGGACTTGAACCCACAACCTTCTAACTTAGAGACAAGAGTGCAACCAACTCAGCCACAGCTAGTGGCAGTTTTGGACCTGAAGAAATGCATAGGTTTTGAAGCCGAGGAAAAGACCTGAAGCCTGACAGCTCCCAAAGGAGGAAATTAGTCAACAGTGCTTGAAGGTACACATTATAAATGTAATAGCTCCATCCTTAGCATCATAGTAGTTTATTACAGTAGCATTGATATCATTGCACAAGCTGAAGTGACAAACTAAGGTGCACTGAATTATGTGTAGCTGCTGGCACTATAAGAGTTAACATTTTGTTATGCATCCTCTGCCAGAGTACGACAACGATAGGAAGCCGGACTGCCACTGAGACAAATGATTAAAATATAGTGTTCCCACAGCATAAGCAGGGGATTTTCTGGGGACTGGAGTAGGATATTAGCTCCCAGCTCCTGGTCCTGAATAAATCATGCAAACAAGAAGCTGTTCAATAGCAGGAAGGAATGCAATGGTCTCTGTCTTCACGCAAATGGAATAAATGATAAATGTTTCTACTGGTGGGACTGGCCATGTGTCATTCACAGCTTTGTCAGTGCGCACTCATCAGGTCGGACTCACTGTGGAGATATTTATCAAGTGTCACAAATGTCCTTGACATTCATTCATTCATTCATTCATTCATTCATTCATAAATTCATCAATTTTGTTGACTCATTCTTTCTCACTCTCTGTGTCTATGTGTATTTGTAGATGTAAATTTGTCCCCACTGAAAGTCATACATTTTTTCCTTATTTCTACATAACCCTTTGGCTACATAACTATAAATTATAATTAAAAATAAATCTATGGCAATTTGGGACCAGAGTGGTAGAGTTGGTTGCAGCAGAGAAATCTGCAGTACAGGCTGAGGAGGTGGGAGCTGCCACACTGGAGTACTAAAGTGCCACCACTGGCGGGAGGGTGTAAGTGCGGTGTGACAAGTTTACATTTGGAAATTTCTATTATAAATGTGCATATTAGAATTTCTATTGAAAAAGATGATGATAGGAAGCGTGTGCAGATGTAGAATTGTTCATACGTTATGGGTATGAACTGTTTGTCCACAGATCTGTGGCAGTGCCTATTGTAAGTCAGAAGAAATACTTTTTTTTAATAGCAACGGGCGTGTAATGAACAAACTGTGATGGAAAATGGTAGTGAGGAAGTGTTATTGTTAACACATAAGATATTTACAGAATGCATGTTTCCTACATTGCAACAGTGACTATACTACAGAAGTACTTCATTGCTGTAAGCATTTTAGGATGTAATGTGATCTTGAAAATACCATGTAAATGTTATATAATTTCTTATTTATATCTAGATCTATATAAATATATATTGCCTATGCACAGAGCTAGATTTTTTCAAATTTAATTCAGTGTGTATTTTGTATCCATAAAGCAGCAGTACCTTATTATTATAAGTTAGGTACTTCCAATCTCATGCATTTTGAGCGTCGTAGACTCCTAGGTCAGGTAATGCACAGGTAGCTACAGTGCTCACATTTATTTTATGGGTTTAGAGTTGTGGATTATATATTCAGAGTTCCAATTAGAAGTTTCAACTGCAGCAAAAATGTTGTTGCCTGAATGGAATCCTTTTTCTTAATTCTTGTTATTAATGTCCCTTTTCTTAAAGGAATCAGTAATCTGGGAGACTGCAGTGGCACACAGAATTAGGGTAGCCTATGCTCAGTCGATCAGGAATGTATGAATTTTGGAAGAGAAGCACAGATTAACCAAATCATGTTCTATCCTTAGTTTTTGGATTTTTCTGCAATGGCGATTGGGTCACTAACTCTGGTTGGATGTATTCCTGGAGGTTTCATAACACAAATTCCTTGTCTTTAACCCGCTCTGCCCCCACCATTGGTCTCCCAACATAACCAACACCCTTCCATGTCAACTGGATGGCAAACTGGCTCTCACTCAACAGGTTTGGGTTATCCTTGACTGTCAGTCAAACTGCCTCTTTAACGCATCTGCAATATTTTTACAACTAAGAAACGAAAGTGTTCAAAGAAAATTAAATTAGATTTTTTTTTTAATGTCCCTATGTTCAGCATCTTTAATTCTTGGGGATTCCAGGACAGCCCTGGAGAGTTAGCAAATGGGGACCCTTGCAAATATTCACACATTCCCAGGAAGGGGCCTTTATCGTAGATAGTGAAAGGCAAGGCTAATTAACTAAGGGACTTTGTCACTGTGACAGAAACCATTTATTTTTTTGTGTACAGCAATAGAAATAAGTCAACAAATATAGAAATCTGAGTACTTTGTAGATCTACTGGCATCTGGGAGTATAAAAACATATGCCTTACTACAATAGGAGCCCTGATGAAAGGGCATCGACTTGAAACATTAACTCTTGTTTCTCTCTTCACAGATGCTGCCTGGCCTGCTGGAGATCTCCAGCATTTTCTGATTTTATTTCAGTTTTCAGCATTTTGCTTTTGGGTTAATTTGGATTGCCCGGAGTCTCCAGGAATTCAAGACGCTGCTGCGAGCAGCCCAGGAAAGAATTATACAGGCAACAATCATTTTTTATTTCCTCTGAGCCGTCCTGTCTATTTGTTATAAAGATAGCAGGTATGGAGTGCAGGGCTGCTTGACCGACAGTCTAGAATCATCCAATCAGGTAAGAAAGAGTCCAACTCACTTTCCAATTGGAGTAAGGGACCATGAGGTTTGACATGTTAGGTAAGCAATGATGGGAACGCTGGGGGAGGGCCAATCAATTAATGGCACCTCCAGGATTATGTCCAGCCAGAATTGGTACCTTACAATGATAGTAATTAATATTATATCATGTCTAAATCATTTTAATACATGCAAACTATACCATGTACAAAGAATGGCTCAAAAAAAGCAAAATTTTGGCAGATTTGTCAGAACATTCCAGAAAGTGAATTTGCAGGACGCAACTGGCAGGACCATTTCCTCAACTTTTATAAATTTCAATTTCAATTAGTAACTTGCTTGCCAGTATCTGCAAAATGCATGAGAACTTAGAAGTGGTTGTGGCAATCCATCCATGGGTCGCATAACTGGAGAACGCAAATACGCAAGAGGTTAAGGACACAAAATTGAAACCTTGTTGAACGAGTTGTTCATTCAAATAGAAAACCATAGCTGGCTGCTAATTTGCACATTTGTAAACATATATAGACATGTTTATATCTACTACATTTATCTACTACCTCTTGCAGGAAGCTAGAAATACACTCACACACGTTAAGTATTTAGCTTGTAAGGAGATAAGCGTAAAAATTACTGTGAACATTGTTATCTCTCAGCACTTATGTGATTGTATTAAATTCCTCTTTGCCTATTTTAAATGAGTTAATGTACCCTCTAAAAGCAGACAGAGAAATTTAATATGAGTGCTCCAAGCGTTCATGTACTTAGATCACTCACTGTAATTTTCAGACTCCAACCAACAATGCCTTCGTTAAAAAGTAGAGTGCAGTTTGTTTGTGGTATTGGGTCAAATAGATCATAAAATCCACATTTGATCCACAGAGTGCCTCAGAAGGAGCACCACAATTGGCCTCAGCACCCCTGAGGTATGGAGGTCAAACTAAAATCATTCAGGGTCCCCCCTCATGATCACTGTGGAAGGGCCGTACATTTGTAGAACTTTCTCCCAGCAAGAGTCAGCATTAGTAGGAGAGTCAAATTGGGAAAAAACATGAAAATAGTTACTCTGCTCTCTAAGCACTAAAATAACATTTGAATGTTGGAATTACAACAGTGCTAGTCAAGACTTGATAGAAGTTTATGAAAGATTCATTGGTTCATCATCATAAAACATGCATCGCTTTTATGCAAATATTGTTAAAATTGCTTAAATTGACCACAAAAACCATTGTGAGACTTGGGAGCAAGCAATACATTTAACAGGGGTGACAGAAAGTGCTTTGAGATGGTCATTGTAAGTCGCTGTATTTCCTGAATCCAAGGCCTGAGTGCCAATGTCAAGAATGTTACACAAGGGAAAATACACCAGGATGGGGATGGAGAAGAATAAGCATATTGTACACTATCTGTGAAGATAGACGGGCTTTCTCTTGATCTCACCTTGTCAGGCTTGGCCTGTAATAATGACTAGTCAATAATTGCTTTATCACATAGTGCTTTTCATTTTGTTCAAATTCTTCTTGAATAATTTTGTTTCATTGTCATTTTTATTTTCTGATGGCAAGTGGGTCAATAATCAGAGGTCATTGATGTAAAACAATTGGCAAATGATCTAGAGGGGAGATGAGAAGGAATGTTTCCACTCGGAGAGTTGTCGAGGTCTGGAAGGCTCTACCTGAAAAGGTGGTGGAAGCTGATTCCATAACTAATTTTAAAAGGGAGTTGGGCAGGTACTTGAGGGCGAGGAACTTACAGAGTTACGGACGTAAAGCAGGGACGTGGGACTAATCATGACTATTCTTTCAAAGAGCCAGCACGGTCATGACAGACCAAATGGCCTCCTTCTGTGTGGTAAGTTTCTACAATTCTATATTAGAGAAGGGAATGTGCAGCCTCTGTGAAGAGGTGTGAATGCTTACATCCAGGAAATGTAGAAATAAATCATCTTTTTCATGAAATAAAATTTGAGCAATGCTGTGGCACAAGTCTATTTATTTTTAACATTTGCTTCCTCTCGTTTAAGCACCTCCATAAAACCCATTTCTTTTACCTTTACCTCATGTCTCTGTGAAGCCAATTGAAATGTTTTTTCTACGTTATAGGCATTATATAAATGCAGGCTGTTAAACAGTGGTCAGAGGAAATATGAACATATTAAAGTTCTGTCCTCAAATACTACCTGCAGTAATTTGTGTTTTTAATTCTTTCAATTTCTTTGTAACATACTTCCCGGATAGCTACATTGTAGATTGATGAGTTATGTTGGCTGGGTCACGAATTTAAAAGTATCCTAGGAAGAGATAAAGTTTGCCAGTCCCAACACAGCTGTCCTTTTTCATAGATCAACCCCACCAACTGCGTGAACAAATAATGTGGAAATTGATCACAATCTTGATTTGTGGAGACAGTTGTGATGAACTTGTTTAATGCATCAATCATTTCCTGATCCTCTTTAATATTTTCCCCAACTTATCCTTTAAGTGGCCCATCTGGTCTTTAGCACCCGGTCTATCGCTCATTTAGCTAACAGAGCAGCTCCTTGGATCGCTTTTGCTGCTGACTGCAAGTGACGTTGATACTAGCCTCTTAACCTCTCTTTTTATTGACATATCTATGATGCCCAGTGCTCGACTTTTTGTTTCTTCTTACCTTTTAAACCTTTGCATTTTGGGCTTCAGGTTCGTTTTGGCTATTGCTCCTAGTTCTGCTGTCTTTCTCTATTTTTACTGAAGCCAAATGTATTTTCTTTGCATGTCCCTAAGGAAATGAAAGTAGGCAGGAAAGCGTTTTTTGGTCACTCTCAAACACTGGTTCAAGAGTGAAAATGGCGGAGACCTCACAGCAGAGGACATGCCTGCTTCCCTGAGCAGAAGATGGCACACGACATTTGGGGAAGTGAAATTAACAGGGAAAAAAACTGAAGAAAGTACTTTTGAAATGGGGAGTGGAGTAGGGGGAACAGTGTAAGGAACAGATGGTTGCAAACATTCCTGGCTGCTAAGCTGTCATGGATAAATGGTAGAGCCAACATTAGTGACCAGATGGTGAGACAAAAGCAACATGGAAGGTGTCTGGGTAGTTGCGGTTTTGAAGGAAATCTCACGTCAATGCCAAAAATGTACAAGAGGAAAATCTCGCCTTTGAAAAAGAAATCTAGAATATATGGATTCTTGATGAAGCGTTTGTCAGATGAATTTTAAAGAAAAGACTCTGCTCTTTGTAGGGGCATGTGAATGGATCCAGCATCTGTCACCCGTTACAATGGGAGATACCAAATCCTTTGCCTTCTTGGATTTTAAAACCTACCTCTTTGACTAAGCTTTTGGTCATCTGTCCTCATTGTCCACAGTGTGGCTCATTGTCAACTTTTGTTTGATAATTGCTCCTGTTAAGTGTCCAGGAGCATTTTACTAAGGTAAAGGTGCTATATAAATGCAGGTTGTTATTGGGTTGAAATGTTGGTATTGGTCCGATTCACGGTATTGTACATAGGCAGATCTTGGTTAGCTCGGATGGCTGGTTTGTGATGCAGAGTGATACCAACAGCGTGGGTTCAATTCCCGTACTGGCTGAAG
Source organism: Cetorhinus maximus (assembly GCF_964194155.1). Taxonomy (NCBI): domain Eukaryota; kingdom Metazoa; phylum Chordata; class Chondrichthyes; order Lamniformes; family Cetorhinidae; genus Cetorhinus; species Cetorhinus maximus. Next base: position 15,203,868 of record NC_135890.1, on the reverse strand, counting down.
CCATCTATGAAGGCCCCGCATTCTCAGTCTCACCCCTCGCCTGTGGTGTGGTGAACCCCAGGTTAAACTCACCACCAGTCGTCTGCCTCTCTAATGAGAGAGCAGCCTATGGCCCTCTGGGACTAGGGTGACTTTCAGGCAGATCTACAAGCTCTCTCTGAAATTGGATGATGGTAAACTTACCAGTGGAGGTGGATGCAGATCATTGTGTCCATGAACTCTGTCTTCAGTGTTGCCCTCACAAGGTCAGAGCATTAACATACTTCCAGTCAGGCACCTTGGTCAGATGGTCACCTTGGCTCAGGTGGAGAGGGCTTACCAAATGCAGGGGGTGGATATCCATCAAAACAACAGCTTTTACATGAAGGGGACTCCATTGATTATCAACAATGTCTGTGTGACTCGTTCTAACAGTGTCGACCGCCAATGCAGATCCATTCATTTCAGGATCTGCAGAAGTTAGTATTGGGTAAATTAAAGAGCATGGGCAGAATTTTATGGCACCGGGACCAACGGAGGTTCAGGGTGATACAGGGACTAAATGGCCATGGTACCAAATCAAGTTCTCCTTTTAGTTGGTAAGCATAGGGATTGGAACCTTGTGGCAACAGCATAAAAATGAAGTCTGATATCCATGTATCACAGTTTTACATAGTCATTGAGACTGTGCCACACACCCCGCAGAGTGGCAGGCAAAACAGGCATTTTCTTTAAAGAGAGAGCATCATTCAGAGAGAAAGGGGGTGAAAGTGGTCGATGCCAACAGAGCGAAATGAGCTGTTAGCGAGTCGACAGCCAATTTGTCGCTGTGCACAATCTTCCTTCCACTGAAGTTCACAAATGATAATTCAGACGCTTTTTGGAGACTCATTTCCATATCTCTCAATCACTTCCACTTGGTCTGAAGTTGGAAACCTTGGCAATATTTTCCAAGTCAATTGAAAATTAAAACTGATGTGGTGAAAAATCTTTTCCAGATTTGATATGAGCCAATTTCGCATTGCTGGGGTGGACCAGCTTCACCACTAGACAGTCACCATGGCTCCTTGACAGAGGCCCAGGAGCAGTTCCCTATTTTTTTATTTCAGTCAGTGCATGACCCAAAGAGGCACAAATGAGCAAGAAGTGAACTCATTTTTGAGTTTTGATGTAGAGGACAACCGAAAACAATAAGCTGCCTTTCTCTTTCATACATTGACTGACCTGCTGTGCATCTCCATCACTTTCTCTTCAGTTGTAAGGGTGGCCGAGTTGCTACTATTAATGCAAGAGTTGATCTGCAGCCACTTCTTGGGTGGAAACAGCAAGTTTATTTACAATATACTCAGCAGCAACTACACGTGCACTTTCAACTCCAAATCCATCTCTACACTGACTGTTGAGTTAGCCCACGTTACTGACCTATTGGTTACTACCAATCATGTGATCTTTCCTTACATCTATTACTCTTAAAGGTACATTACCACTAAATAAAACCATAATTATGACATTCCTCCCCCTTTAACTCGGCTATACATACTATATTTACGAGTACATATTTTTCAAGACAACATAATATTTACACTGGGTAAGGAATTTACAAGTTCAATCTTTCAGGTGGTTTCCTGGTACATGTGGAACTCCACAACTTCAGATTCTTTGTCAGGTACCCCCTTTTCCGGAGTTGCCTGAACATCAGGTGCTTCGGTGGGCAATTACAGCTCTGTATCCTCAACTCTTACAGGAACATCAAACATGTCAGTCCTGGGTTGAGTATCCTCAGCAGGAAATATAGACCCGGTCATGATCACTGGTGGAAACAAATCTTGGTGATTTGACTCTCCCTTCCTTAAATGGTCCATATGTTTCCAGATGATCCGGCCTTCCACCTCCACGTGGTAAGATAGAGGTTCAGTCACCGCACTTATTTCACCCGGTAACCGCTTGGGTCAATCCCTGAAGTTCTTTACATATATCATCTCCCACACAGTAAGATTCCTCTTGTGACTATGCCAGTCATGTCATTTCCTAGCTTCCCTGACTCTTTTCCACCTTCCCCTCTAAATTCGGCATTATTAAAGGCAATTTCGTCCTGAGATGGTGTTTCAACAATAACTCGGCAGGTGTGACACCTGTTGTTGTGTGAGGGGTAGTCCTGTAATGAAAAAGAAAGCATGCTTACTTGGTTGCCAAGGAATCACCAGTTAGCTTTTTCATGCCTGTCTTGAATGTTTGAACCGCCCTTTTGGCCAGTCCGCTTGAGGAAGGGTGATATGGTACAGTTTTCACATGAGTGATATCATTGAGGCTGAAACTCAGCACTCATAAATGCTGTGCTGTTATCGGAAACGACTACTCCTGGTAGTCTGTGAAACTCTGACGTAGTTTCTCAATTGTAGCGGCCAAAGTTGGTGACTTCACCTCATATAACTCCAACCGTTTTGAATGGGCATTGATAATAAGCAGAAACATTGTTCCCAGGAAAGGCCCAATGTAGTCAATGTGAAACCGCACCCAGGGTCTACCTGGCTACTCCCGTTGGTGTAATGGAGCCATCACTGACAACTTTTTCGGTTGCTGACATAACATGCAGTTCTTTACTAAACTCTCTATTTCACCATCCATCCCAGGTTACAATAGATAGCTGCGTGCTATGGCCTCCATTCGGGAAATTCCTGGATGGGCACTGTGCAGTTCAATTAAAAGTGGCTCCCTTCCATTTGGAGGAGTTATCACTCATGCTCCCCACAATAAGATGCCATCCTGGCTGGTTATTTCATGTATTCTGTTGAAGTACGGTTTCATTTCGTCAGTTACAGGCTCCTGTGACCAACCATGCAACACTTATTCTCATACTTGAGGTAGGACTGGGTCCCGACTTGTGTAGTCACTGATCTGTTGATCACATACAGGCGAGTAATCTAAGAAATTTAACAGTAAAACAGGTTCCTGTGGAACTGGGACATGCTCATCATTTTCCTGTAAAGGCAAACGACTAAGGGCATCGGTGTTTGCAATTTGATTGCCTGGGCCATGTACGAAGGTGTATTTATATGCTGCCAGAGTTAAAGCCCATTGTGGTATTCTTGCTGAGGCTATGGTTGGTATAGACTTGTCCTCAATAAACAATCCTAGCAATGGTTTGTGGTCTGAAGCGATTGTAAAATGGCAGCCATGTACGTACTGGTGAAATTTCTTGACACCAAAGATGATGAATAGGCTGCCTTTTTCTATCTGTGAATATCCCTTTTCCACTGTGCTGAGTGTTCTTGATATGTAACCTATTGGCCGTTCCGTGCCATCATCCATCTGATGAGAGAGCACTGCTCCCGCTCCTTAGGGAGGTGCGTCACATGTTAGCACCAATTTTTTCGTCTGGTCATAATGCAGTAATAGATTGGATGAGTGCAACAATTGCTTCACCTTTATGAAAGCTTCTTTCTGGGGTGCCTCCCAAGACCAACGTTGGTTCTTTTGGAGTAGAGAATGCAGGGGACCAGCACTGTAGACAAACTGGGTAAGAACCGCCCATAATAATTGATAATTCCTAGGAATGATTTGAGCTCTGAGGTGTTCTTTGGCGCAGGTGCCTCTCTTATGCCTCTCACTTTCTCCTCAACTAGGTGGAGGCCCTGTCATTCTACCCAGTGACCCAAAAAGATTATCTCCCTCGCTTGGAACGTGCACTTTTCTTTTTTTAAACGCACTCCAGCTTGCAAGAAACATTTTAAGACTTCTTCTAAGTTTGCCAAATGCTCTTTTTCAGTGAATCCTGTCACCAATACATCGTCTAAATAGACTACAACCTGGGCAGTCCATGCTGTAAGCTTTCCAATGTTCTCTGAAAGATGGCACAAGTGGAGGACACACCAAAAGGCAATTGTGTATATTGGCACAATCCTTTGTGGGTATGAATTGTGACAAATTCCTGGGAGGTATTATCCAACTCTAGTTGTTGATAAGCATGACTAATATCAAGCTTTGTGTACGTTGTCCCTCCTGGCAGCTTGCTATACAGCTCTTTGATTTTTGGAATGGGGTGCCTGTCTAGCTTAGCTACTTAATTAAGCATCAGTTTGTAGTCTCCACAAATCCAGACGCTTTGGTCGGATTTAAGGATAGGGACTGTGGGTGCTACCCATTCTGAGAACTGAACAGGTTGTATAATGCTCAGTTTCTCTAGTCTGTTCAGTGCAATGTTGACTTTTCCTCACAGGGCATATGGCACCGGTCTTGCCTTCATGAAGCGAGGGGTTGCTTTTGGATCCACATGAACCTTGGCCTGCAGGCCTTGGATTTTCCCCAGCTCATCCTTAAAGACAGTGACATACTTTCTAAGTAGCTCTGGTAGCCCACTTGCTCTCAACTGGAAAATTTCAGCCCATTCTAACTTAATTTCCTTTAAACAATTTCACCCCAGGAGGCTTGGCCCTTCACCTGCTACCATCATCAAGGGTAGCTTTTCCGATTGGCTTCCATAATGGACAGTTACTCTGCTCATGCCTTTACTTGAATGTATTCAAGTACCCATATATGTTTTTAGGTTGGCAGTTGTTTCTTCTAAACTTAACTGATGTTCACCATTATTCAAATGCCTGAAGGTATGTTCCCCAGTTACTGTAGTGGAAGTTGCTGTGTCCACTTCCATTCTAACAGGTTTGCCAATTACCTTCACTGTGACAAATATTGGTTCTGTCTTTCCAACTTTCAGATTAAACAATGAGTAAATATCTGAATTTATTGTTTGAGGCTCTTCTACATTGTAGATTTCATTGGGCTTCTTCTTTTATTTACAAGCTTGCTTGAATCTTTCCTTGCATTGCCTCATCATATGCCCATTTCTGTGACAATAATAGCATTCAATTTTTTTAAACTGCCAATCGCTAAAAGACTGCTTGTTTCCACCTCTATTAAAATTATTCTTCGATTTCACTGCTAAGTTATTTTTCTTTATTCTTCAGCTAGCGGGGGCTGTTTCTTGTTTTTCGGCAATGTCTTGCATTTTTCACACCCTTTTTGGCTGGGGTTTCCCGCCCGATGTGGAGGACAGCACCATTTTGCGCACCCTGTATTGCTTGTGAATCTCTTACTGTGCTTTCCATGGCCAGCGCTATCTCTAGCGCCTTCTTGAAATCCAGATTCACTTTGGACAATTATCTTTTCTGAATAGTGTCTTCTTTCACACCACACACTAAACGATCTCTGGCATGTCGCTTAGAGTCGTAACGAACTCACAATGCCCTGTCAGCTGCTTCAAATTTGCCACATAGCATGCAATTGTCTCACTCAGAGCCCTATTTCGCAAATTAAACCTAAGCCTCTGCACCGTGATTGAGGGCTTTGTTTGAAAATGACCCTTCAAGAGGTCCACCAATTCTTCACAATTTTTCGAATCTGGGGCACTGGGTGCCATCAAACTTTGAATCATACTGTAGGTTTTGCTCCCACAAGCACTCAAGAGGATTGCTCTCCTCTTCATTTCCCCCATAACCTCGCTCGCTTAAAAAAAGCACATGAGGTGTTCTATATAATGAGACCAATCGTCTTTGGCTGGCTCAAAAGGATCAATTCTCCAAAATTGTGGAATTTTGAGAGACAATAACTTCTTCAATTCTAATGGCGATTGCTACTTACAATCGCTGCGCAAGGTACAGTGCCGATTTTTTTCTAACTTGATTTCTTCTGTTCAATCCTGTTTTATCCTCCTCGCCAGTTTGTTGTAAGGGTAGCCGAGTTGCTACTATTAATGATAGAGTTGATCTGTGGACACTTCTTGGGTGGAAACATTAAGTTTATTTACAATATACTCAGCAGCAACTACACATGTGCTTTCAACTCCAACTGTATCTCTACACTGGCTACTGAGGTAACCCGCGCTGCTCTCCTATTGGTTGCTACAGATCATGTGATCTTTCCATACAAATATTATTCTTAAAGATTCATTACACACGAAATAAAACCATAATTACTATATCTTCTTATTTTGAAATTTCATCATTTCTGGTTTTCCTTTTATCTGCACATTTTACACTGTTTGATTAGTGGGACTGAGAAGATGAAGAGAACAGTTGGGCAAAGGATATGAGTGTTGCCATTAACAGGAAAAGTTATTCTACTGTAATATCTATTTATGTATTTAAAGCTGTCAGACAAATCAAGTTTCCAGAGGGATTTTGAGTCATAAGAGATCAATCTTTACCGAATGAACCCCACTCCATCCCAAGGCAGTACCGCATATTGATTCTACTTACTGTGTTATTGCCCGCTATATCATTGACACTCTGTGTGGCTCTACCTGCAGGCTGTTTCTCAGGCTTTATATGATTTCTTTGACATGACCTCATTCGTTTTTGTTTCTAACATTGAGTTTGTGGCATTTTGGAAGCAAGGAATATGTTGTTGATGAGATTATGTTCAGGGAAGAAACTTTTGAAGGATGCTGAAGGTGATGGAACAGTGCAAGAAAGTGGCACTGTGGTGCTCAATGCATCAATTGGTGTCTATAGCATTGAATTTGCAGGGTTGATGGCATTACCATATTAGGGAAGAGTGATGGTACTGCTGTGTAATACGGGAGTGATTGCATTACCATAATATACACAAGTGATGGCACTGCTGTGATATACCAGACTGATGGTACTGCCGTTTTGAAAAAGAGTATTGGCTCTAGCATATGGTATAGGAGTGATGCTTCCAGCTTATTTTATAGGAGTGTTGAATCCACCCTATTGTGACAGAGTGGATGGAGAAAGAACTGGTGGGGAAGAACATAACTGGAGGCCATCTATATAAGATAGTTACCAAGAAATCCAATAGGGAATTTGGAAGAAACTTCATTACTCAAACAATGGTGGGAATATGGAAGTTGCTGCTGAAGGGAGAGGCTGAAGCAAATAGTATAGATGCATTTAAGGGGAAGCTAGTCAAGCATATAAGAGAGAAGGGAATAGAGGGTTACACAATAGATTTAGGTGTGGATAGATGAGAGGAACCTAGAGTGGAGCATAAACACTGGCATAGACTAGCTGGGGCCAAATGGCCTGTTTCTGTGCCACTTATCCTATGTATGTAATCCTATGCATAGGAGTGATGTTAGCATCATATGATTAATGCTATTATCATATAGTACAAGAGTAATCACACTGCAATGTTGCTTTTGCTTTAGTTAACCTCTGACTTAGTTCTTCTTGGGGAGGAGGAGGAATTTCTTCCCTTAGATGGTGGCAAACCTTTGGAATTCTCTACCCCAGAGGGCTGTGGAGGGTCAGTTGTTGAGTACATTCAAGGCAGAGATCAATAGATTTCTAGATATTAAAGATATCAAGGAATATGTGGGGAAAATGGCATTGAAGTAGAAGATCAGCTATGATCTAGTTGAATGGCGGACCAGGTTTGATGGGCCAAATGGCCTACTCCTGTTCCTATTTCCTATCTTCCCTATGTTCAAAAAGAGAAAATAACATATCAGGTTGCCTCCCCTACTTATCCCTGTCTCCAAATGATCTTGCCAGAGGTAACTGGTGGTGTTGGGAAAACCACCACCTGTAAGTTCCCCTCCAAGCCACTCACCATCCCGACTTGGAAATATATCGCCGTTCCTTCACTGTCACTGGGTCAAAATCCTGGAACTCCCTTCCTAACAGCACTGTGGGTGTACCTAGACCGCATGGTCTGCAGTGGTTCGAGAAGGCAGCACACCACCACCTTCTCAAGGGCAACTCGGGATGAGCAATAAATGCTGACCTAAACAGCAATACCCACTTCCCATGAATGAATAAAACAAAGGTCAAACTGGGACAAGTTATCTGCCTGGCAGTAGTGGGTAATCACTTAGGATCATTGCATCCACGTGTGCAAATTGGGATTGTCCTGTCCTCCTGGGGCTGCTGGCTGACTGTGGTGCCAGAAAGGTATGGCAATAATCAGAGGAGATTTTAATCTATGTAGAGACTGGGAGAATCAGATGGGCAAAGGTAACCTAGATGAGGAGTTCATAGAATGTTTTTGGAATAGTCTCTTAGAACAGCATGTTCTGGAGCCAACCAGAGAGCAGGCTATACTAGATCTGGTATTGTGCAATGAAATAGGATTAATTGATAACCTGATAGTGAAGGCACCCCTAAGTAGCAGAAATCATAATATGATTGAATTTTACATTCAGTTTGAGGGGACAAAGAGTGGATCCAAGACTAGTATTTTAAACTTAAATAAGGGCAATTATGTGTGAATGAAAACAGAGCCAGGTAAAGTGAACTGGCAAATGGGGTTAAGGGATAGGTCAATAGAGATGCAGTGGTTGACATTTAAAGGGATATTTCAGAAAACAGAATAGGTTCCAACAGGAAAGAAAAATTCCAAGGGGAGGACCCTCCATCTGTGGTTAACTAAAAAAGTTAAAGATAGTGCCAAACTTAAAGAAAAAGCACATAATTGTGCAAAGATGGGTGGCACATCAGAAGATTGGACAGAATATAAAGAACAGCAAAGAAAACCCAAAAGGTTACTAAGGAGGGGAAAATTAGAATACAAGAGAAAGCTAGCTAGAAATATAAAGATGGATAGTAAGTTTCTATAGATACTTAAATAAGAAAAGAGTTAACAAAATGAGCATTGGTCCTATAGAAAGTGAGTCTGGGGAATTAATAATGGAAAATAAAGAGATGGCAGATGAATTGAACAGGTGTTTTGCATCGGGCTTCATTATCGAGGATACAAGTAACATCCCAGAAATAGCTGTAAATCAGGAAGTGGAAGGGAGGGAGGAACTCAGGAAAATTACAGTCACCAAGGAAGTGGTACTTAGCAAATTGTTGGAGCTGTGAGCTTACAAGTCCCTGGGTCCTGATGGACTTCATCCTAGGGTCTTGAAAAAAGTGGCTACTGAAATAGTTGGTGTGTTGTTTTCATTTTTAAAAAATTCCCTGGATTCAGGGAAGGTGCCAGTAAATTGGAAAATAGCAAATGTAACTCCTTTATTCAAAAAGGGAGGGAAACAGAAAGCAGAAGCTATAGGCCAGTTAGCTTAACATCTGTCAGAGGGAAAATGTTGGAAGCGATTATTAAAGATGTAATGGCAGGGCACTTGGAAAAATTCAAAGCAATCAGGTAGAGTCAACATGGTTTTGTGAAAGGGAAATCATGTTTAACCAATATATTGGAGTTCTTTGAAGGAATCACATGTGCTGTGGATAAAGGGGAACCAGTGGATGTACTGTACTTAGATTTCCGGAAGGCATTTGATAAGGTGCCGGATCAAAAGTTATTGCAGAAAATAAAAGCTCATGGTGTAGGGGGTAACACATTGGCATGGATAGAAGATTGGCTAGCTAACAGGAAGCAGAAGATAGCCATAAATGGGTCCTTTTCTGGTTAGCGGGATGTAATGAATGGTGTGCCACAAGGACCAGTATTGGAGCCTCAACCTTTTTCAATTTATATAAATGACTTGGATGAAGGGACAAAGGTATGGTTGCTAAATTTGCTGATGATACAAAGATAGGAAAGTTAGCTGCGAAGAGAACCTAAGGAGGCTACAAGGGGACATAGATAGGTTAAGCGAGTGGGCAAAGATTTGGCAAATGGAGTATAATGTGGGAAAATGTGAAATTGCCCATTTTGGCAGGATGAATGAAAAAGAAGCATATTATTTAAATGGTGAGAGATTGCAGAGCTCTGAGATGCAGAGGGATCTGGGTGTCCTAGTGTATGAATCGAAAGGCTAGTATGCAGGTATAGCAAGTAATTAGGAAAGCTAATAGAATGTTATTGTTTATTATGAGGGGAATTGAATACAAAATTAGGGAGGTTGTGCTTCAGTTGTACGGGACACTGGTGAGACCACATCTGGAGTACTGTGTACAGTATTGGTCTCCTTATTTAAGGAAAGATGGAAATACATTAGAAGCAGTTCAGAGAAGGTTTACTAAACTAAAAGCAGGAATGGGCGGGTTGTCTTATGAAGAAAGATTGGACAGGCTAGGCTTGTATCCACTGGAGCTTAGAAGAGGAAGAGGCGACTTGATTGAAACCTTTAAGAACCTGAGGGGTCTTGACAAGGTGGATGTGGAAAGAATGTTTCCTCTTGTGGAAGAATCTAGAACTAGGGGTCACTGTTTAAAAATAGGAGGTCATCCATTTAAGAGGTTAGTGAGCCTTTGGAACTCCTTTCCTTAAATGGCAGTGGAAACAGAGTCTTTGAATGTTTTCAAGGCAGAGCTAGGTAGATTCTTGATAAAAAAGGGGGGTGAAGCGTTATCAGGGCTAGGTGGGAGGTTATAGTCAGATCAGCCATGATCTTATTGAATGGCAGAGCAGGCTCGAAGGGCCGAGTGACCTACTCCTGCTCCTAACTCACATGTTCATATGTATGTGTGGCCCTATGTTCTCAACTGGACAGTGAACTTAGAAGTGGGCAATTCAGGAGGCTGCCTCCTGGCAGGTTTCACCAGCAAGTGCCCTGATGAGATGAATGGGCTCAGGGCCCCCATAACATCCTCACACTGGGGTCCTGAAACCCCCTCCTGGAAAATTCGGCCCTACCAGTACAGTTCAGATGTAGATTAAAGCTCTATCTCAAAAATGGCTCTTCACCCTGCTCTCAGACCTACTCCAATAGACCATTGCAACATTTTCCAATTCCCACACCAGACCTGCAGGCCTCTGATTTAGATCCTGATTAAGTGCCAATCAGGCAGTATTACACTTTCAACCTGTTGAAAAGCCAAGGGCAGCTTCCAGTTCACAAAGAGGATTCTACAATGAAACAAACAATGCCCAGCTTCATAGCCATGAGTTTACGTGTCTGCTTGACTCAGTTGATTGTACCAGGGCTTGAAGGCATAATGATGCTGACACTATCGTGCAGTACTGAGGGAATGCTTGGATGAGACCGTACAAGGGAGCATTCACCCCTCTGGTAGTTTATGTGGATTTTATGCACCTTGTTGCACTATTCAAAGTTCAAGGGAGTTCTTTCAGGCTCCTGCAGCATCCCTGAACCCTGCTACCACTAAAAATGGAGAGTAAACAGTTATTCATCTCATTGTGAGAGTTTGCTGTGGGCCACACAAATACTGTGGCTACGAGAGCAGATCAGAGGCTGGGAATTCTGCATCGAGTAATTCAGCTCCTGACTCCCCAAAGCCTGTCCACAAGGCACATGTCAGGAGTGTGATGGAATACTCTCCACTTGAGGAGTGCAGCTCCAACAATACTCAAGAAGCTTGACACCATCCAGGACAAAGCAGCCCTTTTGATTGGCACCATATCCACAAACACTCACTCCGTCCACCACTGATGCACAGCAGCAGCACTGTGTACCATCTACAAGATGCACTGCAGGAATTCACCAAGGCTCCTTAGATAGCACCTTCCAAACCCACGACCACTACCATCTAGAAGGACAAGGGCAGCACATAGATGGGAGCACCACCACCTGGAAATTTCCCTCCAAGTCACTCACCATCCTAACTTGGAAATATATCGTTCCTTCACTGTCACTGGGTCAAAATCCTGGAACTCCCTTCCTAACAGCACTGTGGGTGTAGCTACACCACATGGACTGCAACGGTTCAAGAAGGCAGCTCACCACCACCTTCTCAAGGGCAATTCGGGATGGGCAATAAATGCTGACCCAGCCAGCGAAGCCCACATCCCGTAAATGAATAAAAGAAGCCCTGTGTTTCCCGCTGTAATGTAGACAGGGAATTTTCGTGGAGCTGTTCCCGTTGCTCCACCGTAACTTGGTCGTAAACGTGGCTGAAAAGTGTGTAAAGAGGGTTTCTGGTGAAGTTACGGGGACAGAGCGGGAGGGGCTCTGAGGAAATTCCTGGTCACCATCGCTGCTTTCTAAAAGTACTTCATTGTGGGAAGCGGTTTGACCTGAATGCAATAAAGTGTGACACAGTTGCAAATGTTATTGAATGGATTTTCATAAGATTATAATTTCATTGGATTGCCTCTGACATAAACACAACCGTGTTCAAGCATAGTATTGCCTGGCATTTTCCAGGGTCCAGATACTGCAATATTGAGGAATGCAAACAGCTGGTGTAGTAGCAGATGAATTAAAAAGATTATTGTGTAGACTGATCTGATGACACTCTCCATTGAACTCATCCCTTTGCACAAAACAGCTCAGCTTTGATCTTGAAACATTCCTCAGGCATAAACATCAATACAGACTCATTGATACAATAATTGATATCCTGCACATTTCTTCCAGCTGGGTGCTGAAGGTGACTCTACAGTAACAGTGTGAATGGAAATAAGACGTTCAATTCCTCCCTTCATCTCTTTGATGTTGGTTGTAATTGCTCTTCAGAGCGATGCTGGATGGACAAAATGGATTGGTTACAAACGGCTGCTTATCAACACTTACAGAATGGGAAGGGAAGATTGATCAAACAGCTCAATGTGAGCCCCGGATCAGAAGCCAAGATCCATGGGATCAAAGACAAAAATGGGACACTTTTATTAAAAGATTTGTCACATAACCATGTTACAAGAAAAAAGAAAGACTGGCCTTCATATATAACCAAATACTACCAGTGATACGGCAGTTCACACGTAACTTATCATCAGAATGGTAAAAGCACTATATAAATGCCATTTATTTTCTTTAATTATTGAACACTGCATTTATTTAGCAGTTATGCAACTCGCCACATATTTTTTAGACAAATACCTCAATTTTCTACCTATCTCTGTTGAAAGTGTAGGCTTGTGCCAGGGTACGCTTTCAGAGGTGTCTACCAGTAGGTAACTCACCTGAGTGAGGTTACTTCATATCTGGATCAGGACAACGAGGCATTGAATGTAGATGAGCTATTCAACCATAGATTTCATCATAGCCTCGCCTGATCCTGTCTTGGAGATCAGGAATCCTAATTGATTATTCTCATCCACCACCAATGTTGCCTCCAATTTCTCTTTGCTATGCCCAGTTGGCCTGTTGCACTGCACAGACCCTTGAACACTGAGGTACAGCCACGTATGTGCGCATTTAAAGGAGTTGCTGCTTGTGCGCGACCTGTTTCCTCCATGTGGCACATTCCCATTGGCTGCGTGGCTGTGCACCCGTGCAGCTTAGAGGGACAACTGCCTCATGCACCATTCCCTAGCCCAGATCACACTGAATCATAGGGCAGTCTTTAATGTCACCCTGGTGGGAGGTTTGGAGGAGGGAGTACTTTTAATTAGGTGGGAGGGTGTGTGGTGGGAACTCCACCTCCTACTCACCTTCCCACCTCCATTTGATTAAGTCCAGGGCAAGAAGACTTGTGGATATTAATTGAGGCCCTTAAGTGGTGTAATAAACTTAGAATGAACGATAGGTTCCTTGTAAGAAACAGTAAACTTTATTTACAGAGCTCCTAATGACACCAAATGCTGGAACCAAGACCAAGGCTAGAATGCTCCGCCCCTAAGATTACCCAGTTTAGGGCTGATTCTTCTGTACAGTCACATGATTCCTATAACAGCATGAAAGGTTTAACTTATAATTACTACATTTCTCCCCCTTTAAATTTTTTTTTACCATTCTTATTTACAAAGATATCTTAACCCTTATCATTTACAAATATATACAGTTCATGCAATTATAGATTGTCTTTGAGGTGGTTTTCTGATTCGGGTAGAGCGGCACAACTCTACGACTTGAGTTTCTTCCATTGGATCGACTTGATCAGGAACTGCGGCATCGGGAACACCCTTAGACAATGGCAGTTCAGAATGATTTACTTCAACAGAGACATCAGGTATGTCTATTCTTTGTTGACCTGGCACCTCAGGGATCAAAGGCTCGACTTCAATTTCAGTTGCAGTAACTGGTTGTTGGAGTGTGTCTCGATTTCTGATTTGATCCACATGTTTCCTAACAATCCTATTTTCCACTTCCACTTGATATGACAAAGGTCCTGTTACAGAGACTATTATACCAGGAACCTACCTCGGTCCAGTTGCAAAATTCTGCACTAAAACTGTCTCTCCCACAGTAAACTTTCGGTCTTTACTGCGAACATCATGATTCACTTTCTGACTACTCGGGTTCTTCTCAACCTTCCCCTCTAAATTAGGGAATACTAGACTCAATCTGGTACGAAGGCGGCATTTCATTAGCAATTCCGATGGTGTTGAACCTGTGGTTATATGAGGAACCGTGCGATAGTTGAAAATAAATCTTGAAATTCATATTTCTAACATTCCTTCGGATGGTTTCTTCATGCCTGTTTTAAAGGTTTGTACTGCTTTTTCTACTAGCCCATTGGATGAGGGATGATGCAGTGCTGTTCTGACATAGTAATCTCATTTATGTTCATGAATCTCTGAATTCCATACTAGTGAAAGCAGCACCATTATCTGACACAATAACTTCTGGTAGGCCATGTAGACTAAAACATTGGCACAGCTTTTCAATAGTTGCACACGATGTAGGTGCTCTCACTTCACACACATCCATCCACTTTGAATGTGTGTCGCTGATCATTAAAAACATGGTACCTAGAAGTGGACTAAAAGCTTCTTGAATTTTATGAAGGCTTCCTTTTTGCTGTGCCTTCCAAGACCATCTGTGGTTCTTCTTCAATAAGTTTAAAGGGGTTAACACTGTAGATAGATTAGGCAACAAGCGACCGTAACAATTTATCATGCCCAAAAATGACTTGAGCTCCGTGACGTTGACAGGAGAGGGTGCTTCCTTGATTGCCCTGACTTCCTCCTCTAATGGATGCAATCTTTGGGCATCCACTCGATGACCCAAACATGTGACTTGAGTTGCTTGGAAAGTACACTTCTCTTTCTTTAACATTCGACAGCCTCCAAAAATCTCTTCAGAACCTCTTCTAGGTTGGCCAAGTGTTCTGCTCCCATTGACCCTGTAATCAGGACATCGTCCAGGTACACTATAACTCGGGGAAGTCCTTGTAATAGGCTTTCCATGGTTCTTTGGAAAATCACACAGGCAGATGACACACCAAAGGGTAGGCATGTATATTGGTACAGGCTCTTGTCTGTGTTTCTGGTGACATACCCTCTTGATGTGTTGTTCAGCTCTAGCTGTTGGTATGCATGGCTCATGTCCAGCTTAGTGTAGGATCTTCCTCCTGCAAGTTTAGTGTACAGATCTCCAATCTTTGGGATTGGATATTTGTCTAATTTAGCAGCCTTGTTTACAGTTAATTTGCACTCTCTGCAGATGCAGATAGTTTGATCTGGTTTCATCACAGGCGCTGCCCATTCTGAAAATTGGACTGGCTGGATTATTCCAAAAGGCACAATTCCGCATCCACTTTCTCCTTTAAGGCATAAGGCACAGGTCTGGCCTTAAAGAACTGGGGTGTTGCTTCAAAATCCACGTATATTTTAGTTTGTAGACCTTTTATTTTTCCCAACTCATCTTGGAATACGCTGTCATATGTTTTTTTAAATGACTCAGGAATTCCTCTTGTTCTGACTTGAAAAATTTCTGACCACTTAAATTTAATTTCTTTCAACTAATCACAGCCCAGAAGGCTAGGTCCGTCACTTGTTACAACAATCACTGGCAGCTGGGCTGTCTGTTGCCTGTAGGATACAGGCACAGAGGCAGTGCCTTTCACCTATATTGCCTCTCCAGTGTATGTTCTTAGCTGGGCCGTGGTTTGGTCCAAACTTCAATGGCTGGGAACCTTCTCTGAGGTACTTTAAGATGTGTTCTCCCACCACTGTGGGCAATGCTCCTGTGTCATCCTCCATGACTAGAGGCTTTTCATTTACTCGAAGGATAATGGTGATTGGTTCCATTTTTCTGTCCTTAAGATTGTATAGAGAATAGATTTCAGCATCAGCATGGTTCATCTATATTGTGCACTTCATTCATCTTGGCCTCCTGTCCAAATTGCTGTCTTGATATAGCCCTGCACGGTTTTACAACATGCCCCTTTTTGTGACAGTAGTGGCATTCTGCCTCTTTAAATCTGCAGGTTTCCGGTACACCCACATCGGTAACACTTTAACTTCTGAATTACTGGTGCGGTGCTTCCACTATTTCTTATTGTTTTCAAAATGGTGGGGACTGTGCCCCGCTTCACCGTTGCCTCCCTGGTCTTCGTGCCACAACCGGTGATGGGTTCCCGCCCTAACTGCAGAATGGCACCACGTTGCACACTCAGCAAAGCCTGCGAGTCCCTCTCAGCACTCTCCATTGCTAGTGCTATCTTCATGGCGTGCTTCAGGTCTATATTAACTTCTGCAAACAAACGGCTCTGAATGGCATCTTCGTGTATGCCACAAACAAAACGATCTCGCAACATGCTGTTTAAAGTTGCAGCGCTCCGTTAACCCTTTTTACTTTGCGATGTGCATTGCGATCGACTCACTGGGGGCCCTTACTCTAGAGTTGAACTTGAACCTTGACATGATCACCGATGGTTTAGGATGAAAACGTGCCTTCATGAGGCCTATTAGCTCGGTGAAGGATCAGGAATTTGGCACGTTCGGAGCTGTCAGACTATGGATTAGGTTATACATTTTGCTCCTGCAGACACTGAGGAGAATTGCCTTCTGTTCCTCCTCCACCATTATTTCATTCTCCACTAGGTAGAAACCTAGGCGCTCTATGTACTGATTCCAGTCATCGATGGATGAGTTGTACAGGTCAATTCTGCCAAAGAGTGGCATTGATGGTGAGTATACTTTTCTTTCTTCCCTTAAGAATCGAAATACTCACATTCATGAGGTGAGGTGCAGCGTTGGAACTATTTATCCTTGTCTCCAACTGCAATAAACTTGGAGTACAGGGCAGGTTTCTTGTAAGAAACAGTAAACTTTACTTACAGAGCTCCTGTTGAAGCTACATGCTTGTGCCGAGACCAAGACTGGAAAGCTCCACTCCTTAGATTACCTGCGCTTAGGGCTGATTTGTCTGTATGGTCACGTGATCCCCATAACACTGTGATAGATTTAACTTACAATTACTATGCGGATAATTAATGCCCACTTAAGGGCCTCGCTCTGCTGCCGTTGGTATTCAACCAGCGGCAGGCAGGCGGGGGAGTCGCCACTCAGGGAGCCTGAAAAGCAAAACTCTGTTGGGTTTTCTTGCAGACTCCCTGGGAGGGGGTGGGGGTGGGTGGGGGGGGTGGGGGGGGGGGGGGGTGGTGAGTGACCCTAGTTCAGAGGCATTCGGTGCCTGCTCAAGGGATCAGACATCGGGAACTGCTAAGAGGCACCCCTTGCCCTTGCTTTCGACAGCCCCCTGTACCCCCAACAACCCACGGCCCCGATTAAGATTTTCTTTTCCTTAGGCACCGCATGACGTTTGAGGCCCCTATGTTCCACCTGAAGTGGCCATTAAAATATAACATTTCAAATGTTGTCATTGTTCAATTTTTATGTAAGCACTCAGGAGAGGGGGTGAAAAATAAGCATTGGAAATCCTCTGCCATTGCTTCAGTTCTGAAGGGGAGAGCTTATCAAAAGGGCTTTAACCTGACATACTGGGTATCACAATTGACAGAAATATTTGAAATATGGGCCCAGGTCGGGATCGGAAACCCTATTTCTGACCCTGACCAGACAAAAAAAAAATGTACATTTACCTTCCTCTTGACTGAGAATGCAGGAGCACAGAATCAATCATAAAGGCTCTTTAACCTGATTTGTTCTCCTGTTCTCCTGGGTAACAGTGAAATTCGGGAATGTCAGAATGTCTGTTAAAATATCCTCCAGATTTGGGAAGAATTTCATAATATTGTCCCATAACCTTGTTATACTTTTGCTTATTGTGATTATATGTAACTGAGAGATGATTTATTTCCATCATGGACTTCTTAGTAATACTGGTGCAAGGGATGAGATTGAGTTTCTGGTGCGCAATGTATCTAAAGGCCTTGAGGGTTGGACCAATTTTATTCTTGGAAACCAATGATTTTTAAAACTTTTATGCCTCCCTTCTATTGCCAAAAGGGACAAGAACGGCAGTAAAAAAAGAAAACCATTTCTTCCAAATTCCCCTCCAAGTCACAAACCATCCTGACTTGACCAGATATCAACATTCCTTCATTATCGCTGGCTTAATATTCTGGAATTTACTACCAATCTCCATCATGGGCGTATCATCAGCAGAAGGAATTTTTAAAAATTATTCATTCAGGGGCTGTGGGATTCGCTGGCAGGGTCAGCGTTTATTGCACATCCCTAGTTGCCCTTGAGAAGGTGGTTGTGAGCTGCCTTCTTGAACTGCTGCAGTCCATGTGGTGTAGCTACACCCACAGTAATATTAGGAAGGGAGTTCCAGGATTTTGACCCAGTGACAGTAAAGGAACGGCGATATATTTCCAAGTCAGGGTGGTGAGTGACTTGGAGGGGAACTTCCAGGTGGTGGTGTTCCCATCTATGTGCTGCCCTTGTCCTTCTAGGTGGTAGTGGTCGTGGGTTTGGAAGGTGATGTCTAAGCAGCCTTGGTGAATTCCTGCAGTGCATCTTGTAGATGGTACACACTGCTGCTACAGTGCATCGGTGGTGGAGGGAGTGAATGTTTGTGGCTGGGGTGCCAATCAAGTGGGCTGCTTTGTCCTGGATGATGTCAAGCTTCTTGAGTGTTGTAGGAGCTGCACTCATCCAGGCAAGTGGGAAGTATTTCATCACACTCCTGACCTGTGCCTCGTAGATGCTGGACAGGCTTTGGGGAGTCAGAAGGTGAATTACTCATCGCAGGATTCCTAGCCTCTGACCTGCTCTTGTAGCCACAGTATTTATATGGCTAGTCTATTCTGGTCAATGGTAACCCACAGGACGTTGGTAATGGGGGATTCAGTGATGATAATGCCTTTCAACTCACGGGGTGATGGTTGGATTTTCTCTTGTTGGAGATGGTCATTGCCTGACACTTGTGTAGCACGAATGTTACTTGCCACTTGTCAGCCCAAGCCTGGATATTGTCCAGGTCTTGTTGCATTTGGACATGGACTGCTTCAGTATCGGAGGAGTTGCAAATGGTGCTCAACATCATGTAATAATCAGCAAACACCCCCACTTCTGACCCTATGATGGAAGGAAGGTCATTAATGAAGCAGCTGAAGATGGTTGGACTGAGGACACTACCCTGAGGAACTCCTGCAGTGATGTCCTGGAGCTGAGATGACTGACCTCCAAAAACCACAACCATCTTCCTTTGTGCTAGGTATGACTCCAACCAGCAGAGAGTTTTCCCCCTGATTCCCATATACTCCAGTTTTGCTAGGGCTCCTTGATGCCACACTCAGTCAAATGCGGCCTTGAATGCAGTGGTTCCTACCATTAGCGCTTCAGGGCAACTAAATGTGGCCTTGCCAGCATCAACACGTTTTGAAAATAATTTTTAAAAAAATTCCCTGGATCATTGGGGCCCACTTTACTTCAGCAGTTCCCCATCCTGACCTGGTCATGTGTCCGGGGAATGGCTTCTATATCCATAAATGGCTTCTATATCCACCCCAAATATTTAATTAGGATGATTACGTGAGGTGGCTCAGGATTAGAGACACAGCCAATGGTCAGCATGAAATCCCACCAATGGAGGAGCTGTTGCATTTACAATGGACAGAAAATTCAGGGCCTCATTATCCAAAGGCCTGGCCAGGTTCATGAACAAATATTTTGTGAGTCCTGTTGCCTACTTTCAGCAAGTCTGGTATTGCCTGACTTTCATAATGATCCTAGTTTTCCTGCACAGACTGAACAAAGTCAAGAATGCAGTTGTACAATTTGACAACACTCCCAATGTCAAACTTCACCTTCTGTAAAATAATTGAATCTTTTCACCTGTGTCCCAATTACATCAGGTTCCAACTTCTCTCTTTCAAGGAAAGTATTTTTTAGTTACCTAGATTTGCTGCAACTCATGTCAAAGGGCCTTGGCAGCATCTTCTTGAGCTGACCAATGAGTTGCTGACAAATTCCTTACCGTCAAACCTCTAGCTTTAGCCCCATCAAAACCATTATCACCTCTCCAGATGCACTGTCAGAATCTCTCAAGGATATGTCAATTTCAGAAGAATGCTATAGAACAAATTGAAAGAAGCATTGTGCAGCAAGAGTGATGCACAGAGCATACCCACAGCAACCACATCCTCTTCTATTAAAAAAATCAAAATGATGAACCTTTGTTGCAAATATGCCGTCAATACTATTTTTGTTACTGCGTTAAACACAATTGTCTCTATATCTGATAATATCCCAGAAATTTTATGTTATTCTTATCACAATTTTTAACCCATGCTTTTATTCTCAACATCAGAAGCCGACATTTATGATGGGAATTTCATACCTAGCAACAATGAGCTGTTGTGATTCAGGCCTCCATCCAGAAGATGGCACCTGCTCTGTTCATCTCCAACCATCTTGGGATGCAGCAACACCTGTAAATTTGCTCTCTCCCATTGCAGCCTTTCCCTCAGAAGATTAGGAATATTGTCAATCTTTAAAACATGTTTCATACTTCTTGTGAATTATTTTTAACATTATACATAAAATATACATATATTCATTTGTGTCCTTCATCTCCACGTTCATTTTCACGTGGGGCTTGGGTCTCTACTCCTTCGCTGCAGTGGCAATTCCACAAGAAATTTCCGACAATGTACCAAACACCTAACAGTGTGTAAGTGCCACGCCCACTTTCAGTGACACTTTCACCATCACCCTTTCTCACCACACCTTATTCATGACAGCCCTATTGTTATAAAATAGCATAGGCCTAACTCATTGAACAATGCTATTGAGACGACTGGTACCTATCTATACCTGTGATATATTAAAATCCTGGCCTAGAAATTCAGACTGTGTTCCTTTTTCCAGACACCAACCAGGCCCAAGCCGCCAAAATGGTGGGCTGGAAATGTGCCATCCATTATATTGGTGAAGAAGAAAAAGTAGGCATCCAGGGTCCAGGCTAATCCCTTTGCATGTACAAAATCGAGGCCTAAAACTTGAGGCCCTCATTGGTTTTCTCTGAGGTCGCCCGCACCTATTGCACTCAGTAAAACAGACCACGTGCTACTGAAAAGGTGAGTTTTTGATATTTACTTACCTGAATGTGGAGCCAGGAGGAGCAGCGGGACTTTTCCTGACCCCACATTTAAAGAATGTGGGGTCTCCCATTCTTACAGATCACTGGCATTTCCATCCTGAGATGGCCTCTGACCTACCCTGTGGCCTGATATCTCCCCCATGCCTAGGCCTTCGATTCAGTTACTCGCCCAAACCCTGCAGCTTCTTATTTCTCATCAACGCAACCCCCCCCCACCCACCCCCCCACCTTCTCACTTACCCAAGAGTCCAGTCTTGGTTTTACTCTTCACTGGTTGGCTCCATTGTGATGAGGCCCTGTTGGCTTCTGATATAGGGTGATCAACCTGACACGTCAACTCTCCTCCCTCCACAAATGCTGCCTGACCAGCTGGGTGGGGTTTTATGGCCCCATCGCAGCAGGGGCGAGGTTGTATAGTGCGGCGAGCCATTCAAAAGTCCATTGACTTCGCCAGGACCAGTAAAATTCCACTGACGTAAAATTCGGCCCGCTGAGTATTTCTGTTTTTACTCGTCAGCCTCTACATGTGCCAATGAGCCAGGGAGAAGAAAAAAATTAAAAATCAGTCCGGGTCCTGCTCCTGAAGCCTATTCAGTGATTCTTTACTGGAAAGTGTGAGCATTGGGCATAGTAACACTGACAGTCCAGGCTCATCCATACTATAGGCACCAGGGGGGCTGCTGGTGCCTGTGCACCTCTCTGTCTGCACTCTCAAGGGGAGAGGTACGTAGGAAAAGGAAGGAAACTGAAACAAAAAGGAAATGTAATGCGGCAAAATCTGATGCTTTGAATCCACACTCTTTTAATATATAAAGGACCATCGCTTCCAGACTCCACACTTTCGTCCAGAGGGAGTCACTAAACAAACAAGAGATGTTTTGGATCACTGTGTTAAACCCTGAACCGCAATTGCTTAGAACACGATGCCTGAAAATCTTCATGTCAAACTGAGACAACAAATTTGAATGCCAGCGTTTCAGCCTCTGCGTAAAATTAGCAGAGCTAAAATGCCTCTGTACCTAATTAAATACCTAAAACAGCTAAGTGTCCTTATTAATTTTTAGGTTGATTAATGATATCTGACTCTTGCTAAGTGAATCATATGCAGTGTCTGTAATATAATTAATTAATTGTCCTCCCTGTTTAAATTGCTCTATAAATAGAGAATGCTACCCTCTGGGCATTTGGGACAAGGGTATAACCTGCCTTTAAAATTATACGTTGGGATTCGAGTAAGAACTTAAGGGACGGTGCCTAAACAGGACACCTCCCGTTTTTCCCTGCTCTGTATTTGCAGCCTGTCAATCTCTGTATTTACAATGTGTAAATACAGGAACGATGTTCCACAAATGCATATTTCTATTTCCGCCTTGTTGACATGGTGGGAAAACTTTGTAAGGTGGCATGTCATTTTCTCAGAGATGCTAATTGGCAGCCATTTTACCGCAATGCTTTAATTTTGGATCAAACATGAAAGGGATGCAGCAAGTGAGATTAAAATTGAAGTAATGGCAAGGAATGAAAGGAAAAATACAGAAAAAATGCAGAGAGGAGTGAGGGGGAAAAGATGAGTGAAATTAAAAAGATAGGGTTGCCAGGTATAACGCAATGCAAGTGCGCAGGCTGAACTGATAACTCCAGTTCCTGTTTTCCTGAGGGCAGGGAGGAGAGTGACGAAGACAGAATAAGTTAACTCTTTTGGTATTATTCATTCATGGGATGCGAACATCTCTGGTAAGGCCAACATTTATTGCTCATCGCTAACTGTCCTCAAGGAGGTGGTGGTGAGTCACCTTCTTGAACCTCTGCGGTCCATGTAGTATAGAATGCCTACAGCTCTGTTGGGAAGGGAGTTCCAGGATTTTGATCCAGTGGCAGCGAAGAAACAGTGATTTGCTCTAAGGCGGGTTGATGTGTGACTTAGCTCTTTGTAAAACAGCAATCTATCCAAGACTTGAACACTGGCAGGTTGCTTTTCCCAACACCTCTCTCATACTTCTCGACAAAATACAAGGAAGAGCTGGTCACCTGACTGGTAAGCCAAAGAAAAAATATTTCAAATACTCTAAATCTGAAATAAAGATTAAAAAAAATGCTGGAAATACTCAGCAGATCTGGCTGCGTTTGCGGAGAGAGAGAGTTAACGTTTCAGCTTCGTGACTTTTCATCAAGGAAACGTAGGTCACCCCAATCCCAGCTCCAAAGCTTGAGGATTGTAGGAGATAAAGAATAGCTCAGATCAGTGGAAAAGTTTTTGATTCTCCATAGACTGCCTTCATGGTGACATTACTTCCTAGCATCATACAGTCCAAGTTGGCTTGGCACAGTTACTTGAGCAGGTTGGCTCTGTCATCTATCATCTGCTGATTACACTAGTCAGCCACCTGCCACCCTCTGCACAACTCAAATATCTTGCCAATCAAACCTTCCTAAAGTCTTCTGGAGCCAGCGTGACATTGTTATTGAGAAAACCATCATGGCTGCTCTCCTCTCGAAAAATTCCAAAGAAAATCATTGCAATGAAGATTCCTTCTGAAGACCAACTTCAAATAGTGCTTTACATTTTCTACCAGTGGAGATGATAGTAACCACAGACCTTTTATTTCTGTTTGTAAAAATATAAATATTATTTACTTAGCTTTTTGGAGAAGTAAAAAAAAAACACAGTACTTTTATTTGTGTCTGTGTCCAAGCCTTTTACCCTGAAAGAAAAGGAAGCACATGACAGAGGAGAAGCTATGAAGAGGTTCCTTACCCCTCACTTTTATATTTTGTAATGTCCGAGCAGGCTTTACCCTCATTTCCTTACCAATGAAGAAAGTGGCCTATCTTTTAGATGGCAACATGAAAATAATCGGGCATGTTGGCCCTGGGTTTGGGAAATGGTGAAACTGTGTTGGGGTTAGGTGGCTAACAAAAAACGGTTGGGTTTAACCTGTTCACCTGCGTTACCTAACCAGTAATTACAGGCAATTAGGGATGGGCAATAAATGCTGATCTTGCCAGCAATGCTCACAACCCAGGAGGGAATAATCAGCTCACCATTGCATCAAGAGTATCATTAATGCTCACCCCATGAGGACTGAACAGTTTTTTTCCTCTCCAATGGAGGCAGGGAAGGAGTGAGAGAGAACTGTCCAGTCAATTGCCTAGCTGGCATTCCACAGCTGCAGATAGCAATTGATGGAACTCATGCCACTCACAGCCCCCAGTGAAGGCCCTGTCCGTTTCATGAACAGAAAGGGCTTCCATCAGTGTGAAAAGCTCATCACCTGATCCTAAAAACATGCATTTTCATGTGACAACACATCATTGGAAGCCTCCAGGCCATTTATCAAGGTGATTTATTGGAGACCAGGGCTACCCCTCCTCCATACATGGTTGATGACTTTAGTGAGTTTTTCACAGGTGGTTGGAAAAAACTGACAAAACGAGGCCCATGAAACCATAAGAAGTGTCAAAGAACCCACCACAAGCAGTGTGTCACCTTGTTTTATCTGATAAACCTAGTAGAGATCCACGGTATTGTCCATTTGAGGTTTCGAGGATATTCGTAGCACTGTTGAGTACTTCACAACATTGCCACCAAGAAAAACGTAGCTTCTGGAACCTGAAGACAAGGACGATGATGATTATGGTGAGGGGCAGGAAGCACTGACAGCATGAACGGAGGATGCAGGTCAGAGAGGAAGTGGACCAGGAGAGCCAGCAATTAGAGCTGGGAACCGAGAGCCCAATTCCTAAAAAAAAACACAGACTGATTCACCAAATACATTCCCTTCATTGGTCCTCTCTTCTCCCTTTTCCCCACATCCAGATACCCATTCTCACTAAGGCTCAGGGTTTCACCTGATGACAACTCTTCAGCTCACTAAATGACACCTCGTGAATGGGTGCATCTATGCTGGCACTTGTGCAGGTAAGATACCATGATAGAGGAGGTGATAGGAATGGCAGATCTGAGAGTGGCAGTGGCTGTCTCTCTATAGGTGCTACTCTGGTTGTTGTCAGAGGGGAGATGTACTGAATCTCTTACCTTTGCACCTTTGTGAAGTCTTTAAACATTTTTTGGCATTTTGTGGCTGTTCTCAGAGGAGATGGAGTTGGCACTGACTGTCTCTGCCAGTTCCTTCCTATGGCATCCTCTTTTAGAGCTTTCCTCCCTTAATGCCCATAATATTCTGTAGATTCTGGACTGTGTCTGCATTCTATAGGTCCCAGACTCTCTGCCTATATTCTGTCGATCCCCTTTACCCTGACTCCTGCCAAATGAACTTAATTTACTTTACTTTTTTTGTTATAGCCAATATGGAGACCAGAGCCCTTTGCTCCATTAGCTTAGGCTGGATTACACTCACACTCAGAGATGAAAGTAGAGCATTTAGCACATCGCATGCCTGCAAGAAGCAAGAAAGACTCAGTAAGTCTGGATATTCTGTGGTGAGCAATTTACCTCCCGACTCCCCAAAGCTTGTCCACCATCTACAAGGCACAAGTCAGGATGAGTGCAGCTCCAACAACACTCATGGAGCTCAACACCATCCAGGACAAAGTAACACGCTTGATCAGCACCCCATATACCACCTTCAACATTCATTCCTCCCACTACCGGCATACAGTGGCAATAGTGTGTACCATGTTCAAGATGCACTGCACCAACTCACCAGGGTTTATTTGACAGCACCTCTTAAACCCGTGATTTCTAACACCTAGAAGATCAAGGGCAGCAGATGCAGAGGAACACTACCATCCACAAGTTCCCCTCTGTATTAAATATCATCCTGATTTGGAACTATGTCACCGTTCCTTCACTGTTGCTGGATCAAAATCCTGGAACTCCCTCCCTAACACTGTGGTTGTACCTACACCACATGGACTGCAACGGTTTGAGAGGATGGCTCACCACCACCTTCTCAAGGGCAATTAGGAATGGGCTATAAATACTGGCCTTGCCAGGATGCCCACATCCCGTGGATGAGTAAAAAAATGAAGCTTTTCCAAATCTATTAAAATTAATAAGTGCCACACTAGCCATATTGGAGAGAGTGTGGGTTGTATTCGACATCTGGCGTCTCAGTCACTGAAATCCGTGGGACATGACTTTAACTTCTGCAGGAGGTTTCATGGTCATAAACAAGAATGGGACAATTATGAGAAGGCAATCTGGAACAATGAGCCTTTTGTGGATTTTAAATAACCATAACCTGTGAAGGAGCCAGGGATGTTTTTACGTGTGAAAGAGAAATGTTTGCCTTGAGCAAGAAGCAGGAGATATCATCCTAACCAATGCCTGAGCTCATCCATCCAAACAGTGTGTTATCTGTCCCTTTATACTTTTACAGTCAATTTACCCAGGATATCTCCAGACAATCTTCTACCTCAGACGTAACCAAGTGAGGGGCTTCATGCTGGAATCATCCTTTACGATGTGATTAGAATGGCATTGTGCACCTTGCCAACAACTAGAATGAGCCAAAATCAGGGCAGGATAATGTCCAAATGAACAACAGGGACTTTCTCTTCCCTCTTTCACCTTGTGCTTCAATTTCCTTTATTCCAAGAGACTGCACTCCCTTACAGTGTTCTATTTGTCAATTTCAGACCTGGATCATAAATTTAGATTCAATCACACAGCTGTCTTCATCCTGGGGGCTAAGGTTGCAGACAGGCCTGGTCAGTGAATACTAACTATACTGACCAGAATACAATGAAGCAAGTTATACAACAAAGGAAAGTTGTATATTTTTGATTTTGTTTAGATGGAAGAGAGAGGAATGGAGATTTTTGTTTCCATTCATTTACAGGATGTGGGCTTCGCTGGCTGGGCCAGCATTTATTGCCCATCCCTAGTTGCCCTTGAGAAGGTGGTGGTGAGCTGCCTTCTCAATGATAATTAGCAAATGGGTCAATGAATATGATGTGTAAATCTTCATGTTAATCAGATGCTGTCGTTAGGAAGTGAGGATTTAAAAGCGCATATGACACAGAGAAGAGAGGCTTGGTGATGCAGTCCAATCGTGTTCAACCCAGAGACCTGGTTGAGATCCAGTTGGTTAAACCTTAAGTGAGCTACTACTCCAGCTTTGCTTGAGTAAAGGAGTTGGAGGGGTGATCTGTCTGAGGTGTTTAAAACAATGAAAGAATGTGGTCCGGTGGGGCAAGAGAAACTATTTCCTCTGATGGGGAAATACAAAGCAAGAGGACATAATCTTAAAATTAGAGCCAAGCCTTTCAGCAGTGAAATCAGGATGCGCTTCTCCACACAATGCTTAATGGAAATCTGGATGTCGATTTTAACTCTCTAAGAATTAAGTGAGCTAAACCGCCTCCCCCTCCCCCGGGTTTACTCTCTCAAAAGGCTCTGGGTGCTGGGTCAATTGAAATTTTCAAGACTGGCATTAAAAGGTTTTGTTAAGGGACATGGAGTTAAGGCTAATGGGGTTGAGATCCAGATCAGCCATGGCCTAATTGAATAGCACTGCAGGTTTGAGGGGGCTGAATGCCCTCCTCCTGTCACGATGGTCCAAGCAATTCATCCTTACGAAGATTTAACCAGACGCCAGTGGGAAAGATTTCCCCTGGTCACTATTGCTTGGACATTTCCTCTGGGCTTCCGCTGAAGTCATGTCAGCAGAACGGGAAAAGACCCAAGGCGATTCCAGATGTGCTGACTGTATCTTCACGGGAAGCTTTCCCATCACTGCTATTTCTACTTAAATGGCCAATTCAATCTTTTAGATTGTTTTTCTGGCTTTGCCATGAATAGTGGCCAAAGTAAATGCAAGACTTCGGCAGACCTGGTGAAGCACCCGTCAGGGAATTAGGACGAGGGTACAGTAACCCCATCTCCAACCTGTGCTTCCTTCCAGTACAGAAGATCCCTTCCTTCCAAAAGTTTATTTTCGAAAAAGAAATTCTATTTACTTCTACTTTCTGTGTTTCATGACATGGAACATTTAATTATTAAGACTATTAAATGTTATGATGCACTTTTATCAGCAATAAAGAAAATGGCTGGAAGCTATGATTTCATAACCTGTCCTGCCCCCTCAGGTTTTGCAATTGATACGGTGTCATTTCATCCAGGGAATCTCTTTGGAAGTCCGATGCAAACCGCTGGAACAAAAGTCACCTTGTTGTGCCAGTTTTGCAGCTCTGGGAGTGCGTGAGTTTTAAATTTATCCTCTGCCACTATTTTTAATCCACACTTACGGGCAATGTCAACCCAGTTCTGAATGGTTGTGGACGCATCGCACAGCAGTGTTCCTACCTGGGAATCTCACTTGTTTGGGAAGTGTCATACTGCTGTGCAAGGGCACAGTTATCCAGGATGGGACTGAAGTGCAATCCTGGGACAAGGTTGAAGGACCTTTGCTTCACACCTGATTTGAGCTAAATCTGACCCAGAAACAATGGCTGTTGATACTGGCTCCAAAAATAACAAACATTTTCATGTATGTCGCACTCTTAAGGTTGGGAAATATCTCAAGACGTTTCACAGGAGTATAATCAGACCAAAAAAAAAATGACCCTGAACCAAGGGCAGTTTAAAGAGGTAGGTTTTCAAGATTTTTTGAAAGGACAGAGAGGGTCAGAGGGGCTTAGAGAGGAAATTTGGAGCTTAGGGATGAGGCAGCTGAAGGCACAGCCGCCCATGATGTGGTGAAGGAAATTGGGGTTGCCCAAGAGACCTAAATTTGAGGAATGCAGAGATCTTGGGGAGTTGTAGGGCTGGAGGAGATTACAGAGTTAGGGAGGGGTGCGGCTCTGGAGGGATTTGAAAACAAGGGTGAGAATTTTAATATCGAAGTGTCCAGGGACCAGGAACCAATGAAGGTCAATGAGCAAGTCTTCCATGCCCGAGGGCTAACAACATTTGCCTTAATGACTGGAGGAAAATGAACCCCTGCTTCTAACATGAGACACAGGGCTGAATTTTGCTGTCGGTGAGATGGGGGCTGGGTCCGCTTGCTGATGCGCAAAATGACGCGGGATGATGTCGGAGGGAACCCCCGACGTCATCCCGCCCCATTTAAATCTTGAGGGAGGCGGGGGCACAGCCAAGTCAGCTGTCTGCCCGCCGACCTGTCAATGGCCAATTGAGGCCATTGACAGAATAATTAAAACAATTAAAGGACCTGCCCGTCCAACCTTAAGTCTGGCGGGCAGGCCAGGAGCCCCGGCGGGCTTCTGAAAAAACATGAAACCTCATCCACCCATCTAGGGTTTAAAAAAGTTTATTGAAGTTTCAATGAAATTTATTAACATGTCCCATCTCGTGTGACATTGTCACATGAGGGGGACATGTTAAGGATTTTTAAATTTTTCTATTTTTGAAGTTTATACAAGTGTAAGCGACCTCCCTGAGGCAGCACTTAGCCTCAGGAAGATGTGCGCACGCGCGAAAAAGCGAACTCTCGCATTTGGGGAATCCCCCCCCCCCACCCCAGCCCTCACAGTAAGCGCATAGCGCTTCCCGCCGGGCGTCACGTTTGGGCTGGCCTTAATTGGCCCGCCCAGTTAAAATGGTGGCGGGGCCCGCTTCTCCGATGGGGATCGGCTCCCTGCCTGCCGGAGATTGGGTTGGGCCCGCCCACCCGACAGGCAGAAAGTTCTGCCCACAGTGTGTGCCTGATTTCAGCCGGGCTGTCTGAGGGAGTTACTCCAGCTTAGCAGTTCCTCACACGCAGGAGCAGCAAGAAGAACAGACTGGGGTTGACTTTGAGTCTGAGATGACACTTCTGAGGGACAGCATCACCCAGTCACCAAGCACCCGTTGTCAAGAGATTTTGAGACACTGGCATCATTCCACTCTAGGCTGACGAGCTGGCAAGACACCAGACGAGGATCCTGATGCAACTCTCTGGATTAACGCTGGCCTGTTCTGTGTCGGTCTGGTCACCATAACGTAGAAATAATATAAAGGCAGGGACAGGGTGCAAAAGAAGGTTTACAAGGGTGATATCAGAACTGGAAGGTTATACCGAACACGACAGGATGAACAGGCTGGGTCTCTTTTCTCTCGAAAAGAGAAGATCGAGGGATGACCTAACAGAGGCCCTTAAAATTCTGAATGCTTTTGATAGAGTGGGCCCAGACAGGATGTTTCCATTTGTGAGGGAGAGTAAAACTAGAGGGCATCAATATAAAATAGCCACCAGGAAATTTAAGCAAGAATTCAGAAGAAATTACTCAGAAAGTAGTGATAAAATAGAACTCACTACCAGGTGTAGCTGAGGTGAATAAGATACTTGAATTCAAGGGGAAGATACAAATGCACATGAGGAAGACAGGGAAGCAAAATTTATGCCGATAGAGTTAAATGACGAAGGATGGGAGGAGGCTCAAGTGGAGCCTAAACCAGCTGGCATGGACTGGTTGGGCCAAATGGCCTATTTCTGTGCTGTATATTCAACGTTATATTAAGCCCCCATCAAGGAATACGGTAGGGGTACAATCATTGTGTGTTGGGCGGCTGCGGTTCAGATTATTTTTGTAGGGCTTAGAGCATCAGACCTGCTTCTTCAGATCCCACAAAGGTAATATTGAACTTATCGTGGTTGGGCCTCTTGGGCTCTGCCACCTGTGAAGATGCATGGAGTGTGTATGGTGCAGGCTCTGACCACTTCCAACCTGTTATAGTCCTTAGGGCCTGATTCACATTAGGGCCTCCTGCCTAAAATATTCTGAACCATGGTCATGTGCAGCCTCATGGGTCAGATACACCGGAGCAAAGATAACCTGGAGAACAAGCAGATACCTGACCTGCTGTGTACTTGTTCAGATTTCCAGCACTTTTTTTTTCCCTTTTTACCACTGCCATATTGCCTGTCCTGAATGTTTTGCCCTGTGCCCACCATAAGCTCTTGTGTCCTGGCCTTCATCATTTTAAATCTTCCAAAAGAAGTGGCAGATGAAGTCAGCAGCACAACGAACATTATATCGCATCATGTCACTGACCAAATCTTCTGCTCCAAATCCCATAAAATTCACAACAAAACAGGTTACCACAGATATAGCTGCACTCTTTTAAATTGTCCAATTAATGGAAACAGTCCGAATCACAGTTGTCAGCTTTCAGCTTTTCTAATTGTGCACTTTTGAGATTCAATTACTTCAAGTCATTTTCTATCAATTGATCTTTATCTATCTGTCTGTCTAATCTTGCTTTAGACATGCACATTATATCCATCTGGTCTCAAACTATTTTATCAAGATCTCTTTATCTACCTACAACAAATTTCTGCCTCTTGCTTCAAAGGGAATTTATTCAATTAATCTCCTTATATGTAAAATTCTGAATCTCACACTTCTTTAAATTTGGATTAATTAATTTCTTAGCTTAAATCTGTCCTAATTTTTGTGAGGAATTCTCCCAGGTTCATTTGACTCACTTCCTCAACTCTTCGTTGGTTTTCAGTAAATCCCCTGGTTCAGGCTCCACTGATGGCCTATAGGGCCTAGACTTAATGGATGATAGCATTGATATTAGGCCAAGCCAAAGGCAGAAGATCTTAGCTACATGCACCTTTGTCCACGCTGAGTTAGATGATCTGAACTGGGGCCGCAGTTGGGATACTACAATCGACTATAGTATTTTGCAACTTGAATATGGGAAATAAAAACAGAAAATGCTGCAAACACTCAGCAGGTCAGGACGTTGGCTTGTCGTCAGAACAGTTCTGATGAATGGTCATCGACCTGAAACGTTGGCCAGGGTTTTCCATGCCTGCTGGGCATGTTCGGTGGCGTGAGCGGACAATATGGCCCGATCGGTTTCGCGATGGCGTGAAACCAGTTTGCGATCGTCCGCTCAGCCCGCCAATGGTGGGCCGCATTTCCCGCCATCGGACGTCGGGACCCTCATGGTGATACATCTGCGTATCATTATTAGGCCAGCCTGCCGGAATTGACCCCCCCAATGCTGGATCATCCGCCCACGTCGGTGGGAAAACATACTGACGTGTTTCACAGCAACGGGCATCTGACAGGCTGCACGTCGCTCGTACCCTCAAGGTTTGTTTGCCTAACTTGCTTCGGGCAGCACTCGCCAGTCATCAGTGCCAGGCTTCACAGACAGCACCACATCACTTTTAGGGGGGCTCAGAGCAGGTCTCTGCCTACCAGATCAGCCATATGTAGGTGGCTTTTCAATGGCTGCGGAGCTAGGGCTTGCTTGGCAAAGGGGAAGAAGTGGCCTCAGGCAAAGGAAGAGGCTGCAGGGTGAGGGCTGTACTGGAGAAGGAGGGTATCCCAGGGTGTGTGTGGGGGCACATGTTGATCTGTGCAAGTGGCCTCAAGATGGTGAGGGCTGAGGAGGCAGTCTCCAGAGGAGATGAGGCCAGATGGACATGTAAGGTTTGAGTGTGAGAATAGATGGTGATGCCCCTTGAGCTGGCAGTGAGTGAAGTGCCAGTGAATGTGTGATGAGCTTGAGCGTGAGTTTAGAGTGCTGAGATGGTTGCCATACCCTGGCAGCATGGATGAGATCATTCATCCTCTTTCTGCATTGGATGGCCAACCTCTTCTGTGCAGCATTGGCACTGATCACCATTGCCACCACCTCCCAAGCCTGGTTGGTCACACTGCTGCCCATCCTGTGGCCAGAGTGGGGCTAGAGGACATCACAGCAGGCCTCCGCGGCATCCAAAAAGTGTTCCAGTGATGCATCATTAAACCTGGGGGCTGCAGTCTTTTTGCCTTTTGTAGACATCTTCCCTGCAGTAGTCCTGGCCTGGAAGCACTGAGATACGTGCGCGCGGGGCTGGGCTTTATATATGGTGCCTGGCCGTGATGAAGCGGTGAGGTTATGGCTTTGCGGGCGAATGAGAGCCCACCCACCATCGAAACGGTGTGTTTCCCGGGAATGCATAACTAACGTGGTGGGTTTGGGGGCGATACGGCGTGGAAACCCACCATTGCGGCCAGCGGATAAAACATAGTTGTGCCTGCCCGCTCCTACACTTAGTGCAAATCCGGGATGATTCCGCCCATTAACTCTGTTTCTCTCCTCACACATGCTGCCTGACCTGCCGAGTATCACCAATATTCTGTGTTTTTATTTCAGATTTCCAGCACCTGCAGTATTTAGCTTTTGTGTCAGGAATATAGGAGCCTGATTGATAATGCTGGAAATGGTTTGGGCTCAGTAATGGATGCCTTTGGTGTCCAGGTCAACATTGATCCCTCAACCAATATTATTGAAAATGATTATCAAAAAAAAGGGCTTGCAGTTATATAGTGTCCCTGCCTCTGAGCCAGGAGCTCCAGGTTCGAATCCCACTCCAGGACTTGATGGCCAAGGAAGGTGCATTCATAACATGGACAAACAGGTCGAGTGTCAACTTGTCAATCCTTCCAGCATTCGCCAATGGCAGGTGGGTAAGAGTGGGAGAGATTCCTGGTCAGCCATGTGATGGAAAGGAAATTCAAGCCTCAACCATCACTATCCATAGCTCCAGGCTACAACATGCATGTATGTTGTCACAGCAACTTAAACACCTTTTGGGGCTGGTTGGCTAGACGGCCAGTGTGGATCAGATTGGTTCCAATGGCACGGGGTCCAATTCCTATTCTGGCTGGGTTGGATTGGGGACCAGCCTCCTTGCCCTACCCGTGGTGGAGGTCGCAGCACTGTGGGTCGGACCTGCCTTTGGGCAGAGAACTGAAGAAGGTTTATATAGCGCCTTTCACAACCACAGGACATCCCAAAGCATTCTACAGTCAATGAAGTATTTTTGAAATGTAAGGAAGGAAACAAAGAACCCCATTTGTGCACAGCAACCTCCCACAAACAGCAATGTGACAATGACCAGATAATCTGTCTTAGTGATGTTGATTGAGGGATAAATATTGGTCAGGGCACAAGGCCCAACTGCCCTGCTTTTCTTCAAAATAGTGCCACAGGATTTTTTACATCCAGACAGAGCCTTGGATAAATATCTCACCTGAAAGACATATGAACATAAGAACAAGGAGCAGGAGTCGGCCATTTGGCCCCTTGAGCCTGCTCCACCATTTAATAAGATCATAATAGTAACCTCAAATCTGCATCCCGCCTACCCCTGATAACCTACCATCTCTTTGCTTACCAAGAATCTATCCACCTCTGCCTTAAATATATTCAAAGACTTTGCTTCCACCGCCTTTTCAGGAAGAGTTCCAAAGGCACACTGACCCTCTGAGAGAAACAATTTCGCCTCATCTCCGTTTTAAATGCGTGACCCTTTATTTTTAAACAGTGACCCCTTCTTCTAGATTTTCTCACAGGAGGAAACATCCTCTCCACATCCACCCTGTCAAGACCCCTAAGGGTCTTACATGTTTCAATCAAGTCACCTCTTACTCTTCTAAACTCCAGCGGATACAAGCCTAGCCTGTCCAACCTTTCCAACTTGCCCATTCCAGGTATTAGTCTGGTAAACCGTCTCCGAACTGGTTCCAATGCACTTACGTCCTACCTTAAATAAGGTGACCAATACTGTACACTATACTCCAGTTGTAGTCTCACCAGTGCTCTGTATAATTGAAGCATAACCTCCCTACTTTTGTATTCAATTCCCTTCACAATAAATGATAACATTCTATTAGTTTTCCTAATTACTTGCTATGCCTGCATACTAACCTTTTACGATTCACTAAGGCACCCAGATCCCTCTGTATCTCAGAGCCATGCAATCTCTCACCATTTAGATAATATGTCTCTCTTTTATTCTTCTTACTAAAATGGACAATTTCACATTTTCCCACATTATACTTGTTAGGAAATAAAGATAGTTTAAGCAAGTTATATTGGTATTTGTGGGTGTTAGGAAGGCGTTTTGGCTTTGAAGTTTAAGTTTGATTTGTAGTTCTGTCTGTGTATTAAGAAAGGTCAAATGGAATTTTAGTTTCACTTTAAAAAGGGGGCTTTCTAATGGGGAGTTTTATGACCTCTAAGAGGAAGTTAAACAAACACAACAGTAGAAAACTGGCTGTTGCCTACCAACAGGGGGCCAGAGAGGCAGGTCCCTCCCACAGACACACGCACACAGAAGAAGAGAAGTTTTGGAAGCTGTTTGAGTGCAGTTGGTTCTGAAAGTTACTGCAGGAGAGACTGGAGCAAAGACAGTCAGTCTCAAGCTAAAGAAAAACCCCAAAAAATCCAGGGGAGTGGAAGAGGGGAAAGTCCAAAGAAGACCTTCTAGTCAAAGGAAGGACAGGAACCTGGAAAGTGAAGTTAAGAGTGAGGGGCAGAGAGAGAGGCTCCAAGCTTCAGATTTAAAGAGACAAAAGCTGCAGAAAGCAGATTTAAAGAGAAAACAGTTTGCAAGAGGCAAGAAAGTCCAAAGAGACAACTGAAGCTCTGTAACACATTGCGATGGGCATGTGAAGCAGTGATGTACTGTTGACAGCTGAGTCAGAGAGAGCGTGTATGGAAGACAGCTTGAATACATGTGGTGATCCAGGGAAGAGGAACATCAGGAGAGTTTGAAACCCTGGAGGTGAACCCTGATGGAAGACATCTGCGAGAAAGCATTGATTTGGGAGAAGATTCCAAGGCGAGGTCTTGGAGAGTGGAGATTGGAAACCCTCATGTGAAGGAGGGAATTCAGTGAGACTGGTTGGCTCACGATGTGACAAGTGTCTGGGGGTAGTTAAGGAGAGATCCAAAGCATCCGTTTGATGTTGCATCTGTCACTTGGTTTCAGAGTGTGCTGTGTCTGACCACAGGGTGCCATTGGTTTACATGGACTGTGTACTTACTGTGTACATTAGAGTATAAGGTAGCTTTTGTAACTTGTGTTATCCTTACAAATCTGTATACATCTGTAAAGGTATAGTTGTGGATGAAGGAGTATTGTAATATAGTTCATCTTTTCTTGTTGAATAAATGTTTTATTCTTTTGTTAAAAGTTCATCAGCTGACTCCTGTGACACTGTTCAGTAGCTACTCTCCACGTCTCTAAACAAACAAATAAAAATTAGGATCTTTCAAGTTGGGTTGCACTCTGGGATCAGGATTGTCCAGGGGTAACCTCAACTGGGGATCATAACATACTCCATTTGCCAGATCTTTGCCCACTCACTTAGCCTATCGATATCTTTTTGCAGCCTCCTTACGTCCTCTTCACAAATTACTTTTCTATCTATCTTTGCGTCATCTGCAAATTTGGCAACCATCCATTCAATCCCTTCATCCAATTTATTTATATAAATTGTAAACAGCTGAGGTCCCAGCATTGATCCCTGTGGCACACCTCTCGTTGCACATCTTGCCAACCTGAAAAAGATCCATTTGTGCCTACTCTCTGCTTCCTGCTAGCCAGCCAATATTTTATCCATGTCAATATATTAAACCCTACATGAACTTTTATTTTCTGCAATAACCTTTGATGAGACTCTTTATCAAATGCCTTCTGGAAACCTAAGTACTGTACATCCACCGGTTCCCCTTTATCCACAGCACGGTACATTCTCAAAGAACTCCAACAAGTTGGCTAAACATGATTTCCCTTTCACAAAACCATGTTGACTCTGCCTAATTACCTTGAACTTATCCAAGTGCCCTGGTATAGCATCTTTAATAATAGCTTCTAACTTATTCTGTATGGCAGATGTTAAGCTAACTGGCTTATAGTTTCCCTCTTTCTGTCTCCTTCCCTTTTTGTATAATGGAGTTACATTTGTTATCTTCCAATCTAATGGAGCCTTTCCCAAATATAAGGAGTTTCAGAAAATTAAAACCAATGCATCAACCATCTCATTAGCCGCACCTTTTAATACCTTAGGATGAAGTCCATAAGGACCTGGACACTTGTCAGCCCACAGCTCCAACAATTTACTCAGTACCACTTCAATGATGATTATAATTTTCCTGAGTTCCTCCCTCTCTTCCATTTCCAGATTCATAGCTACTTCTGGGATGTTACTTGTATACTCTATAGTGAAGACTGAAGTAAAATACCTGTTCAATTCATTTGCCATTTCCTTGTTTTCCATTATCAATTTTCCAGACTCACTTTCTATAGGGCTCACTTTGTTAATTTGTTTCTTTTTAAAATATTTATGGACACTCTTATTATCTGTTTTTATATTTCTGTCTAGCTTTCTCTTGCACTCTAATTTTTCCCTCCTTATTAAACTTTAGTAGTCATCCTTTGCTGTTCCTTATATTCTGTCCAATCCTCTGGCCTTCCACCTATCTTTGCACAATGATATGCTTTTTCTTTAAGTTTGATACTATCATTAACCTTTCTAGTTAACCATAGGTAGTGTGTCCGTCCCTTGGGCTTTTTCTTACTCGTTGGAATGTATCTATTCTGTGTATTCTGAAATATCCCCTTAAATGTTTGCCACTGCATCTCTATTGACCTATCCCTTAACCTAATTTGTCAATTCACTTTAGCCAGCTCCGCTTTCATGGCCTCATAATTGCCCTTATTAAAGTTTAAAAACATAGTATCGGACCCACTCCTCTCCCCCTCAAACTGAATGTAAAATTCAAACATATTATGGTCACTGCTATCTAGGGGTGCCTTCACTATGAGGTCATTAATTAATCCCATCTCATTGCACAATATCAAGTCTAGTATAGCCTGCTGTCTGGTTGGCTCCAGCACATGCTAAGAAACTATTCCGGAACCATTCTATGATCTCGTCATTTAGGCTACTTTGCCCACCTGATTATTGTCGTGCCTTTTTTACAAGCTCCCTATGTTTCTTCCTTTATGCTACATTCAATCATGTGGTTACTGTTAGGGGGCCTGTACAGGACTCCCACAAGTGACTTCTCGCCTTTACCATTTCTCATCTCTACCCAAACCGTTTCCACATCCTGGGTTCCTGAGCTTAGGTCATCCCTCTTTATTGTGCTAATACCATCATTAACTAATAGGGCTACCCCTCCACCTTTTCCTCGCTTCTTGTCCTTCCTAAATGTCCTGTACCCTTTAATATTCAGATCACAATCCATGTCTTCCTGCAGCCATGTCTCTGTAATGGCTATCAAATCATACTTATTTATTTCTATGTGCACTCTCAGTTCATCTGTTTTGTTTCAAATGCTTCATGGATTCAGATACAGAGCCTTTAGTTTTATTATTTTATTCTTTTTATAACCTCTAGCCTGATCTGTTGATTTACTGTTAGATTTGTACTCTCTATTCCTTTCTGTCATGGCCTGTTTTTCATTTCCCATAATAATACCTTTCTCTTTTGCCTTGTCTCTACTCTTTGATTTACCACATCTTCACAAATTTGTGCCCTTGCCCTCACTACTTCCCTAGTTATGCGGCTTGCAAGAACTCCGATCCCAGCACAGTTCAGGTGTAGACTGTCCCTACGGTACAGATCCCACTTTCCCCAGTATTGGTGCCAGTGCCCCATGAACTGGAACCCACTTCTCCCACACCAGGTGTTAAGCCACACATTCATCTCCCTTATCTGATTTGTCCTATGCCAATTTGCACGTGGCTTAGGTAATAATCTAGAGATTATGACCTTTGAGGTTCGGTTTCTTAATTTGGTGCCAAGTTCCTCATACTGACTATGCAGAACATCATTCTTTGTCCTGCCTATGTCATTGGGACACCACGACTGGGTCCTCCTCCTCCCAGTGTAAGTTCCTCTCCAGCCTTGAGCAGATGTCATGAACTCTGGCCCCGGGCAGGCAACATCCGTCTGGACTCAAGCTCTTTGCTGCAGAGAACAGTGTCAATCCCTCTGACTATACTGTCCTCTACTACCACTACATTCCTTGTAACTCCCTCCCTCTTGAGTGCCATGGCCAGTCAGCTCATCCACCCTGCAGCCCCCATTCTCATCCAAACAAGCTGAATGAACCTCAAACCTATTGGACAATTGCAAGGGCTGAGGATCCTGCACTCCTGCCCTCTGGGTTCCCCCACCTGCCTCACTTACAGTCACGCCCTCCTGTGCCTGACCACTGAACAAATCAGAAGACTCCATCTGAAGTGGTGTGACCACCTCCTGGAATAAAGTGTCCAGGTATCTTTCCCCTCCTTGATATGCCGCAGTGTCTGCAGCTCGGCCTCCTGCAGGTTACCCTGGGAGCTCTCATGATGCTTATACCCTGAGACACTCCCAGGTGCTGAGGCTCTTCAGTGCTCCAGCTCGGCTGGATGAATGGCTGCTGGGTGAGAAGGGCTATCCGTTGAAAAGGTGGCTTATGACGCTTTTCTGCCACTCAGAGGCAGAGCAGCGTTACAATACAAGTCATGCCTCCATAAGGGTGGTGATAAAGAGGACCATTGGTCTTCTCAAGATGCCTTTCCAATGCCTGGACCATTCAGGGGGCGCACTCCAATACCCCCCAGAGTGAATGTTACTGATAGTGGTCGCACACTGCACTCTCCACAATCTGGTACTGGCAAGGGGGACCCACTGGAGGAAGAGGATCCTGATGCAGCTCCACAGGCCACAGATGATGAATCCAATAGTGAGTCAGAAGAAGAGTACAGTGAGGAGAATGCTGAGGGCATGGAGCCAGACCTCAGTAACCTCCAGGGAGGGAGGGGCAACAGGGACGCCTTGATCGAATGCTCCTTCAGCTAGGCTACCAAGGATCAGCTTCAACTTCACGCCAGGGCTGCTTCCTCCATCCCGGATGTCTGAAATGACCCTTTCATTTGCACCCAAAGTCCACTCAATGCCTGTGCAATAAAGTATCCAGCCACTCATGTCCAGCATTACATACTGGTATACCCTGCACCAGAAAGAAAAAATGTGAAGCATACTCAGGCCATCAGAACCAAAGCAAATTTAATGTTTTTGTCACATTGAAATCATTATAACATTACATTTACTGGTGTTCATGTCCACACCAGCAGACATATAAACCAAACATAAATGAACAGAAAATCACCCGTGAACTGTCCCTCTCGAGCTTGTGGTACCTTAAACTTATGTTTTGCGAGTGCTGCATCTTGGTGCCCCCCCAGCCCCCTCGCTGGCACCGGCATTGGAGCCAGCCCGCTGACTCTGCTGTCCTGTTGGCCTTGATGACCTTGGCTGTCGTCCTCTGGCCAGTGGAGCCTGTGCTGGATCCGCCTGGGAGGGAGTGGCTAGTGCCATGGCTGGCATCTCCCCAGTCGCCGCAGCCTCATCAGATGCCACTGTCACTGGCAGAGGGACAGAGGAGCTGCTCCCAACATCCAGAGCGCCCTGAGAGGAGCCACAGAGACAGCTCGTGCACCAACGTGAGGTCGCTGTGGACCTCCCTGCTCACCATTGGTGGACGGGCACATAGCTGGGATACTGGGTGCCTCATCCATCTCCCACACTGGCACTGACCACTTGAGGTCATTGCCTGTGTGAGGACTTGCAGGTCCGAGCGCAATCCCAGGAACCCTTCATTCTGTTCCTGGAGCTGCCTCTCCATGAGAGTTGCCACTCTCTCAATGGAGGAGGCAGTGCACTCGGCCGTGAGGGGCAACGCAGTGCTCACGCTCCGCATGGACTCTTCCACAACCGAGACCATGGCACGCATACCCTCCTGGATCTCCACCAGATCCTCCCGCACATCCTGCTGGACGTCCAGCATCTGCTGCCTAATGGACGACTCCATAGGCTCATCATCTGCCTTTGACTGAGCATTGCCATGGTCTCCAGCAGTCCTCAGACTGCTGGCGCCCTGGGTGCTCTCTGCTTCTGCCTGCACCTCAAACAAGTTTGAAGTGCCCTCTTCATGCCCAGTTGCACGTGGAGTGTGCCAGCTCTTGAGCGCTAGGGTGTCCTGCTCAAACCTGCTGAGCAGCAGCAGGTTGGACAGGCCTCTCTGCTTGGT
This sequence comes from Cetorhinus maximus, assembly GCF_964194155.1. Lineage (NCBI taxonomy): Eukaryota > Metazoa > Chordata > Chondrichthyes > Lamniformes > Cetorhinidae > Cetorhinus > Cetorhinus maximus. The sequence goes on along the minus strand of NC_135890.1, from coordinate 15,163,057 downwards.
CATGGCTTGTCTTCTCCTGAAAGGACAGGGGAGCATTGATTAGTCCACTCTCTATCTGCAGCACCATTGCAGCCTGGCCAACCCCAGCTGAGGAACGCCTCGCAGGGCATATCTGAGTCGTGGACCTTGAGCCACTAGACACTCAGTCCAAGCAGCCAGGCCTCACCCCCTTGGCCAGCTCCGGCGTCATTGACAATTTGCACTCAGACTCTAGCAACCTGAGTTCCACAGGGGGACGGCCACAGCTTAACACTTCTGCACACTGACCCATGCCAACACGACACTCACTCTTCCTGAGCGCAGCAGGTCATTGTACCTCCTCTGGCAATGCACCCATGTGCGCTGCACCTTTTCATGGCTGCTCACCAGTGTTGCCACCTCCTTCCATGCCCTTTTTCTGAGGTATGGTAGCCCCCTCCCTCCTGGCAGCCACCTCCTCCAGCAGGACCGCGAGGCACTCATCCAAAAAGCGGGGGGTTGAGTGCCCACCCAACCTACCCTCCTGCCTGGCGTCTCAAGCCACACTCAACTCCATCAAGACAACACAGAACAGACGTCCTTCTTGGCAGGCTATCTAGGGCTGCCTGAGCCGTTTTTAGACCAGCCGCCCGGTCCCCATTGGACCCGGCAGCCAACAGGCCCCTGCCTCTGCTCAGCCCTTCCCGACCAGTGAAGAGCCGCGTTTCATGCTGGGCGGGCCTTAACTAGTCCGCCAGCATGAAATCGCGGTCAGGGGCCAATCGCGGGCTGCAGGCCATTTCCCAGCTGCTCCCAGTCCCACCCACCACGCCTGCCCACCGACCCCAAAATTCAGCCCATGAGGTTGTGAAAGGAGCTCTACAAGTACATGAGGCTTTCTACCTTACTTTCTGCTGACACCCATGGTTTCAGTGTACACAAGAATAAAGAACATTTGGGTCAGGTAATGGAGAGAGGACTCACAGCAAGTGCTGGAAGAGGAAGGGGGGAAAAGTGAGTACATTATGTCATCCTAATTGACTTCCATTTTCCAACAATGATTTTGCATCACAAAGTGTTCATTTCGGAAGCAAATCATTGAACAGCATGAGGCTTCTGCTGAGCTGGGAACTGGCTGTACTGCTGGTGGTCCTTACACCAGCTGAGTACCCATCGGGAAATTGGAGCATCTGTGCCTGTTTTAACACCAAGTTATGTTCTGCAATTTGTGTTTAGCACAGTGTTTCTGTTGGTGAGAGGAAAACAGCAAGCCAGCCAATTATTAGTGGGTTGGATCCAATCAGCTCAAGTCTGGAGCTCATTGTGGATTATTACCAAGAAAAAAACTCTTTGCGGAAAAACTGCAGCTAGGACCAACTCTTGAAAGCACAATGAAGGTGGATTATAGATCCCTGCTCAAAAACACCGCCAAGATGGCGGAATGGCCGTTCCACCCATCCAAAGCTAGTTAATTGTATTTTAAAAGAGTGCCTGGGTGAGGGTTGTCAGTTATGTGGGGAAGCTATGGAATCTGGAGCTTATTCTCCTCAGAGGAGAGTAGGTTAATGGGGAAATTAATAGAGGTGTTCAGAATCATGAAGGATTTTGATGCGGTAAATAAGGAGGTATTTTATGCTCTCCCCCATGGAGTTTGGAGGCAGGAGAGTGGTGGGTGGGGACAGAGACACCTTCCCACCTCCAGCCCAATTAAGCCTAGGGCGGGAAGACCCATGGACGGCCTTCACGCCTTGCCGCCAATCGAGGCCCTTAAGTGGGGATTTATTGCTCACTTAAGGGAGAAATTAGTTCCCACCTAAGGGCCTCATTTTGCTGTCACTGCTATTGACCCAGCAGCAGGCGGGCCTGTCACCATGCCGGAACCATGACAACCAAACCTGTGTGGTCTCCTGGTGGGGGGGGTCCCTCGTTCAAAGCCACCCAGTGCCTGATCGAGTGACATGGCATCAGGAAGGAGAGGGGCTGCTGAGAGCCACACTCATGCCCTTGCTGCCGACCCTGTAAACTCCTTCCCCTGCGACCCCCCCACACAGCCACTGCCTCCCCAGTGGCACTGCTGAGCAAAAGGGCTGCCAGCCTCTGATTGGCCGGCAGCTCTCAGCAGGTGGGATTTTCCACCTGGAGCTGGAGAATCCAGATCCTGTGGAGGATCCGCGGGTGGCCTGTTAATTGCCTGACTGGCTGGTATTTCCCCCAAAGGAGGCAACATGTGTCCCTCACTGGCTCTTCAGCCAGTGACCGAGAACCCTGTTGCCTCCATAAAATTCCCCCCCACTGTTTCCAGTGGCACAATGGTTGGGAACCAGAGGGCACAGATTTAAGCTAATTGGTAAAAGAAGCAGAGAGGAGATTGGGAGAATTTCCTTTTACAGCCAATGGTTATGATCTGGGATGCACTGTCTAAAAGGGTGGCAGAAGGATATTCAAAATAACTTTCAAAAGAGAATTGGATGAATACTCGAAGGGCAACAATTTTCAGGGCTGTGGAGAGAATGCAGGTGAATGGGGCTAATTGGATAACTATTTTAAAGAACAGCATAGACATGGTATGCCAAATTTGACCTTCCGTTCTGTATCATTTTATGATTAGATAACTGGAGATCCAAACAATTTCTGGCTTGGGCCTTATATGCCAGCCACTGGTGAAATTTGGATACCAAGCAGATGCACCCCACTGTGGTTAACCAGTTGTGGGACGGCAAGAAAACCAGCTGGGGAAAGCTCAAAGACGACAGAAAAGGGCAATTGGGACTCCAAAGTTGAATTGTTAAAAGTAGCAACGCTCTTAACCCAATCTATAACAATCAGCAATGGGGCTAACTTTTCTTTTATTCGTTCAAAGGATATGAGCATCGCTAGAAAGGTTAGTATTTATTGCCCAAGCTTAATTGCCCTGAGAAGATGGTGGTGATTTGCCTTCTGGAACCACTGCAGACCATTTGGTGAAGGTAAGCCCACAGTGCTGTCCGGGGGCGTTCCAGGATTTTGAACCAGTAACAATGAAGGAACAGCGATGTAGTTCCAAATCAGGATGGTGTGTGGCCAGGAGGGGAACTTGCCGGTGGTGGTATTCCCATGTGTCTGCTGCCTTTGTCCATTCTAGGTGGTGGAGGTCCTGAATTTGGGAAGTGCTGTCGAAGGAGCCTTGGTGAATTGCTGGTACACACTGCTGCCACTGTGCGTCAATGGTGGCAGAGTTAACATTTAAGGTGGTGGATGGGATGTCAATTAAGCCACTTTTTCCTGGGTGGTGTCGAGCTTCTTGAGTGGTGTTGGAGCTGCACCCATCCAGCCATCCAGTATTCCATCACACTTCCGACTTATGCCTTGTAAATGGTGGACAGGCTTTGGGAAGTCAGGAGGTGAGTTACTCGTTGCAGAATTCCCAGCCTTTGATTTGCTCTTGTAGCCACAGTGGCTGGTTCAGTTATATTTCTGATCAACATTCACTATTGAATGTCAAGGGAGATGGTTAGACTCTCTTTTCTTGGAAATCATTATTGCCTTGGACCTACGTGGTGCGAATGTTATTTGACCTGTTATTCAGGTCTTGCTGCATGTGGGCAGGGGCTTTTCAGAATCTGAGGTGTTGTTAATGACATTGGACAATGTGCACTTCTCAGCGAACATCCCCACTTCTGACCTTATGTTGGAGGGAAGGTCATTGATGAAGCAGCTTAAGATGGTTGAGCCTAGGACACTACCCTGAGAAACTCCTGCAGTGATTGGTCTCCAACAACCACAACCATCTTCCTTTGTGATAGGTATGGCACCAACCAGTTGAGAGTCTTCTCACTGATTTCCATTGCCTTGAATTTTACTGAGGTTCCTTGGTGCCATACATGGTCAATCCTGCCCTGATGTCAAGGGCAGTCATTCTCACCTCACCTCTTGAATTTAGCTCTTTTGTCCAGGCTTGGACCAAGGAGGTCAGGAGCTGAGTGGTCCTGGTGGGACCCAAATTGAGCATCGGTGAGTGGCTCTTTGTTGAGTAAGTGCTGCTTGATAAAACGGTCGATGACACCTTCCATCGCTCCGCTGATGATTGAGACCTGGCTGATGGGCCAGTAATTGACTAGATTGTATTTTTCCTGCTTTTTGCAGACAGGACATACCTGGGAAATTTTCCAAATTGTAGGGTAGGTTCCAGTGTTGTAGTTCTGACAGAATAGCTTGTCTCGAGGCCAGTTCTGGAGCACAATTCTACAAAATGGCAGCCGTGATGTCGTCGAGATCTATAGCATTTGCTGTATCCGGTGCACTCAGCTGTTTCTTGATGCCTCATGGTTTGAATCGAATTGGCTCAAGACTGGCATCTGTGATGTTAACGACCTCAGGAGGAGGCCGAGATGGATCATCCTTTTGGCACTTCTGGCTGATGACACTTGCAAATGCCTCAGCCTTGTCTTTAGTTTGTCTTTCTAGTCAAGTCATCGGCCAACACACGGTCAAATGTAAATAGTGCGTCCATCATTGAGGCTGGCATAACGCCCTTGATACAGGCAGGTGATCTTCAGATATCTCAATGTACTCATTCTTCCATCTTTATGGTGCAGACCAGCTTGAAGACATAAAGGAATGATAGATGCCCAAAGTAATCAGAAGGCAATAATGTCACTTGAGTGTGGATGATCACCATAAACTAGGAGTCTGAAGCTATATATACTGTAGAGTTGGTGGACAGTTTTATCTTGTTTTCACCTCTTTTTAGTGGTTCAGTCATAAAAGTAGGACTTGATACACAGTTACTTGATTGAACTACTCCAGACAATAAATTACATACATAGGATAACACACACAGCATGGACTGTGTTTCAATCTAATAGCACATTCAAGGCTTGAGAGAAGGTCATAAACAACTAGGACCAAACTTGAGTTGTTCATCATCTTCATTCCAGCTCTGAAATGTGCTGCTTGGAGCATTCTCAAGTGCACATATTGATTGTTTCTGGTGTTTGCAAAGCGCTGCATTCTTTCCCCTTTCTGAATCTGGTGCATTGATTGGGGGGTGTGGCGTGCAGTTTGAAATGTGTGGCCTTTGGTAAATCTCCCTTAAACCTTTCTACCTCTCTTTCCTCCCACACAACGCTGCTTAAAACCTACCCCTTTGACCTGCTCTAATATCTCTTTATGAAGCACGGTGTTCAATTTTATCTGATAACTCTCCTGCGAAGTGCCTTGGGTCATTTGACTCTGTTAAAGGTGCTATATAAAAGCAAGATATTGTTGTCGTTGCTGTGAAACAGTCAACCTTTATAGAAGCAAAATACTGCGGATCTGGAAATATGAAATTAAGACAGAAAATGCTGGAAAAACTCAGCAAGTCTGACAGCATCTGTGGAGAGAGAGAAACGAGAGTTAACGTTTCGAGTCCTTATGACTGAAGAAGAAGCTCTGAAGAAGAGTCATATGCCCTCGAAATGTTAACTCTGTTTCTCTCTCTACAGATGCTGTCAGACCTGTTGAGTTTTTCCAGCATTTTCTTTTTTTATAAGACCATAAGACATAGGAGTAGAAGTAGGCCATTCGGCCCATTGAGTCTACTCTGCCATTCACTGAGATCATGGCTGATCTGATAATCCTCAACTCCACTTTCCTGCCTTTTCTCCATAACCCTTGATTGCCTTACTGATTAAAAATCAGTCTATCTCAGCATTGAATATACTTAACAACCCTGCCTCTGCAGCTCTCTGTTGTAAAGAACTCCACAGATTGACTACTCTCTGAGAGAAGAAATTCCTCCTCATCTCTGTTTTAAGTGGGCTCCTCCTTACCCTGAGATTAAGTCCTCTGGTCCTAGACACTCCCACAAGTGGAAAGAACATCTCAGCATCTACTCTGTCAAACTCCGTAAGAATCTTATATGTTTCAATAAGGTTGCCTATCATTCTTCTAACCTCTAATGAGTACAGGCCGACTCAACCTCTCCTCATAAGAAAATCCCTCCACCCCTGGGATCAACCTAGTGAACCTTCTCTAGACTGTGTCCAATGCCAGTATATCTTTCCTTAGATAAGGAGACCAAAACTGTTCACAGTATATTAGGTGTGGTCTAACTAGTACCTTGTATAGTTTTAGCATGACTTCCCTATTTTTATACTCCTTTCCCTTTGAAATAAAGGCCAAAATTCCATTTGCCTTACCTATTCCTGCTGAACTTGTATGCTGGCTTTTTGGGATTCATGCACGACGACCCCCAAATCCCTCAGTACTGCAGCTTTCTGCAGTCTTTCTCCATTTAACTAATATTCAGCTCCTCTATTCTTCCTGCCAAAGTGCATAACCTCACACTTTGCCACATTATATTCCATCTGCCATGTTTTTGCCCACTCACTTAATCTGTCTATATCCCTCTGTAGACTCTTTGTGTCATCCTCACTACTTGCCTGCCCACCTATTTTTGTGTCATCTACAAACTTAGCGATAGTACATTCATTTCCCTCATCCAACATTTATATAGAATCTGCTCGATTTTCATTTCCATTGTAGCTGCTGTATCCATTGATCCACAACACCGGTTTTATACCCTGCCAGAGAATTGAGTCATCCCACTGAGTTTCATTCTGCTTTGCGTTTTTCTTAAATTTATGATTGTACTAACTAGTCAAAAATATTTATTTGAAGTTTGTTTTCTGGCTTTTTACTTAAGCCCAAGCTTCGGGAGAAGTTAAATCACTTTGCGATACTGCTTATGGGAGAAGAAGAGCAGGAACGCTCCCCGCCACCCCCCCTTTAACCGCTTGCTTTTGATCAAACCCCCATTCCCCCACCTCCACATCAGACAATCCCCAACAAAAAGACTTCCCAGGAACGGGAAGCAGACCCCGGGGGGTTGGGGGATCAGATCCCACCGGGAGTCAGGGATCTAACCCCATCCAAAGTCAGGGATTGGACATCACCACCACCAGCCTGTCCTAGAGTTCTCCCTGCCTGACTGGGAAGCAAAGTCCGTCAATCAAGTTGACTTAGGTTTTCCAAATGGGGATCCTGTGAAAAGTAAAGTTGCACGCTACAAAGTTAAAACTCTACAGCAAGCGGGGAAAACTGGATCTCTCAGTTTCCCAGCTGAAAACCTCACCCTGCCCTTATGCCTCTGTCAATATCAGAGCCCATATGTCTGCCCCCCTACACTTCCTCTATAAATTAGGTGATCAACAGTCGTTGATAAAGGTAGGGTTGTGTACTTCCGTAACCAGGAAGCAAGGCGGACCTTTACCGATTTAGCGCTTTAGCACATCTCAAACAGTTCACGTACAAGGAATCCTTTTGAAGTGCAGTGGCAATTCTTACGCAGGCAAATGTGTGTGCATCGAAAATGATTCTGCAAACAGGGACAAGGTGAAGTGAAAGCTTGAGAGAGAAAGAGATGCCTCGAGATGTTTAACCCCAACCCAGTGTAAGTCAGGGTCTCAGTCATCTCAAGGACAGCATCCACAAGAGGCATTATTCAGTACTACAATGCCACATCAGCCTAGAATTTGCAGTAAAGTTCTGCAGTGAGGTATGAAGCCGCATTCTTGGGACCTGGAGGAAAAGCATGTTACTAACCTGACACAATAACAGGCTAGAATATGCTGCAGCAAAACATCTCATGGCATCCCCTATGAGTTGGAATATTTTCCTCACAGTTCAGCTCAAACATTTTCTGTGCCACAAATTGCTAAAAACATGAGCTGGTAACACTGCAGCGAGGCGCCTGGGATGTTAGTTAATGACACAATCAACAGTCCATCTCCTTCACCAATTACATTTAAGGATAGAAATAGCGAACAACAGAGAAGGAAATACACTGAATTAAAACCAAATCAGATACAAAAGTGAATAAAGAGATGGAGAGTAAGGTTACGTCAAGTAATAAAAAAGACAGGAAGGAAAAATTAAAACAAACATTAAAATTTAAAAAAAAACTTCTAGGAACAATTTATTGCCCGCAATAATGAGACTCGAAAGTTTCAATTGTTCCCTTTCTGCGCCTCCGGGAGTCAGTAGCATCGCAGGAACATAAATCTCATTATTAACAGGGTTCTTCCACGGTGAAATACCAGCCCTAACTTTCTGCGGTGAGTTTAACTTTTATTGATAGCGCAAATCCAACAATTTGTTGAAATTTATGGAGAGGCTGATGTGGGCTCCCATTTCTATGAGGCTCACAACAAAATGGCACAGACGGGTAATTGTCCAGCATTTTGTGGCGATTAGCAACTCATTGCAAATTATTTCTTGCATGCCACCAATTATTGGGACTTTGCGCAGATATACTGGTCTGTGCCTTTAACTTGCTGTTGCTCAGCCAACACATTCTGGCCCAATATTAGTACCATGGGTGAAAATACATATAAGGAAATTCAGTGTATTAGGATCTCTGTGGAAACAAATAACTTTTAGAAAGAGATGGATTTCCCAATGACTGATGGGGAAAAAAACAAAGAACACAACAAGATTTCACTTTTTAAGACTTTTACTGAAACAACAAACTAAAATCAACATTGATCAAACATCAATTAACAGGCGACTCACAGGTCAAACTCACAAAAAAGGTAGCTTTCACGTTAGCAAACACAACTGAAATATGCCTTATGAAACCGTTTTACTGGGCACCACATTTCTGGCAGATATGTAGCATTAAAGGAGCAGTCCCACAGTCACTCCCAGCTCTCCAGCGGAGGTTTACTTCTCCCCACCACTCCAGGTCAAAACTTCCTGTATCCTTTGACAATTGTTCCACCCCCCCAAGTTTTCCTGGGTATGACTATCACCAGCAAAGCACAACTTGACAACTTCCCATCCCTTAAATCTTCAACAACTCCATCTGTTCTGTTCCCTTTCTTTTGAACAGAAATGGAACTCTCAAAAGCATTCGGCTTGGTCACTAACACCATAACAGTTTTCCCTGACTTTGTACAGCAGGAGTTTTGTTTCCTTCCAACTCAATCAGCAGTTATTCTTTATTCACTGAGACAATGTGAAAGTTGTTAGAACTGCCACCCCACCTCAAAGGGTTTCTATTTCAGTTCCTCTCCCCATGGGAGTATGGGCATTTTTTCAAACTGATGTGTTTAGCGGGAATTCACCCTTCCCCTTTTCAGAACGTTCTGTTATACCTTAATTTAAAGGGGATATTTTCAAACATAACTATCTTGTCAAATTCAGCGCTTATAACAAGTATGATTTCCCTTTAAGTAAATATCAGCCTTTTTTTCTTGATTTTCATTGAGAGCCATTTCAAAATTACCCAACGATATTTCTGCATAGGACACCTCCTCGCACTCTCCAAGCTCTCAGCGAAAAGAGAAACAGATATAAAAATATCAATGTAATCCTGTCATAAAATGTAGTTAAAAGTCCCAAGGTAAATATTTTGAAAATACTTTCTTCAAAGCAGCTTAGTTTTGCAGTGTAACCATCATGAGTGCAACTTGATAATGCCCAATTATATCCGTGGGGCTGGATCTGAACAAAATATAATAGGTTTAATCTGCAAATTTCCATTATTCTGTTGGCTAAACAAAAATTACTTAGATGTGTTACTAATGCACAGAACAATTGAATTTAAAATGACTGTGTTTGCAGTCATTATACATTCTGCAGATCTTCCATACTATTGTAAAAAAGTGTTGATTTGATTGTTGAGAGTAAAAAAATGATTTAGGCTCAGGGTGTGGTCCATGTGCTAGTTATTGATAATTATTTTTTTCCCTGATGAAGGGGTTAGCATATATGCAAATACATATGGTATTAAACAATGGAAATATATACAGTAATGACAGAGCAAAATATATTTTGGATTATGCCTGCTTCATATGAAAAGAAGGTTAGGAAGAAATTTAATAGAGACGTTCAAAATTGTGAGGTGTTTTGATAATTAGCTAGAGAACATTGTTTCCACTGGCAGAGGCACTGGTAACCCAAGGACACAGGTTTAAGATAATTGTCAAAGCTAGATGAAGGTGACTTTAAAAAATAATTACACAGTGAGGTGTTATGATCTGGAATGTGCTGTCTGAAAGGGCGGTGGAAGTAGATTTAATAGTAACTTTCAAAAAGGAATTGAAAAAATATAGTAATTGAAAAGGAAAAATTGCAGGGCTGTGGGACATGGCACTAATTGGGTAACTCTTTGAAAGAGCTGGCACAGGCACAATTGGCCAAATGGCCTTCTTCTGTGTTGTATCATTCTATGATATAGCACCTTCTATGACGTCAGGATGGCCCAAAGCATGTTTTACTTTATGTAGAGCGCAAGAAGAAATGTTTCCATTCATAGAACCTCACGGTATGCACACAGTGCACGACAGCTTGGCGTGACTTGTCATTGGTAAGCCTCTATGTAACCAGTATTTTGTTTCACTTTAAATTAGTGGTCTGTGGCACTATGCTTGGCCTATCTCAGATCATTAGAAGCACTTACTCTTGTCCATTAGCTGCAAGAAACCAATTTTACAAAGCAGCCATTGTCATGTGGGGTCTGTGAAAAGGAGCAAGTATTTACTTAGTCCAGTCACAACTTCTCCTTAAAGCCTATTTTCTTTCCACCCAATTCAGCTGTGCTCAAATTTAGGTTATTATGAAAGGGGAGTTGAAATGGATTTAGTGCCACATACAAATAGGATAAGTGATTTTTTTGCTCATCCCCACCCAAAAAGGAGCAAATCTCTAATTAGCAAGAAGAGAGAAGTTAGGATTCTTTAAAACCCAGTGCTTTACCTCTGTCATGATGGAGTTTAATTATATTTGGAATAATGCATTTTTTTTACCTCTATTATTAATACATCACAGAATTATGATACAGAATTAATCTGTTCAGTATTGTATGACTGGCTCAGTATAGTATCACTTGTAGTATAATCCTCTGTCAGACTCTATCACAAACTTAATATGAACTTCAGCATAGAATTATACTGTCTCTGAAATAACTCCATCTCTGTAGTATTACTTTGCCAATGATACAGTGTTAGCTTTGTTCTGTCAGTATAGTGTGGATTAATCTGTAATGGAGTCTAATATTGCATGGCAAGATGATTTTCACATTAAGGTGAATATCACTCAACAGAACTCTCCTTGTGGACATTTTGTTCAATTCGTTCTTCAATTCTGCATACAAGGAACTTGACCTATTCTTGAATGTTGCCAAAACAAAACACATATATCAACCCACAACTGGTTAGCCAAATATTCCACCTCCCACACATGTTGAAGGAGGGGCCCGGGAATATGTTGAGCACATCCCACACCTTGGCAGCCACCTCTCTCAAAAGGCCATTGACGAGGAGATTCAACAACGCATCAGCTGCGTCAGCTCAGCCTTCTTCAAAGAATAATATTGAGTGTGTGACAACAAAGGCCTCTGCAAGTCAACAGAAGTCCTAGGGCTGGATTGTCAGCTCGGCGTGCGGGTGTGCGCCCGACACGCACGAGTCTGAAATAGCGCGTGATGACGTCGGGCGGTTGTCCCGGTGTCACCGCGCACTTGCCTGATATTTTGGTCGGCGGGCGTGCGTGGTAGTCGGCAGTGCTCCCGCTGACAATTAAGAGGGCTGTTAAGCTATTCATAAATTAATTAAAGTGAATGTTTCCCTGCCCGTCCAACCTTACAGTTGGTGGGCGGGCAAAAAGGCCAAGCGGCCTTTGGATTTTTGAGGAAACCTCATCCGTGGGCAGGATGTGGTTTCCGATGTTAATTAAAAATAAAATAAAAATGTTTAAACCTCATTTTTAACACGTCCCTGCTCATGTGACAGAGTCGCATGAGGGGCATGTTTACCTTAATTTTAAAATCTTTATTCTTAATGTTAGAAATCTTCAGCTCCCTGAGGCAGCTCTGTGCCTTCAGGGAGATTTCACTGAGTACACCCGCGTGCATGTGCTGACTGCCACGCTCGCCCTCCTCCCCCCGTCCCCCCCCCAGGCAGCGCTGAGCATTTCAACGTGTGATTCACGCTGGCTGGCCGTTAGTTTGCCAGCCAGTGTGAAATCGCAGCTGGGGCACGATCACAGCTGGGGTGGACTGTTGCGCGGCCGCTCCCGAGCCTGCCTGCCACACCTACCCAACAAAAGGAAAATCCTCCCCCTGGTGTACAGAGCAGCTGTTGTCACCACACTCCTATACTGCAGTGAGACCTGGACTGTGTATCAACGACACAGAAGAGCGCCAGAGAACTCCCATCAGCAATGTTTCTGCTTCATCTTCTGCATTCAATCAGGGGTCTGTTGAATAAATGCTAGTGTCCTTCCTGAAGCCAACCCCACAAATGTTCAGGCAAAACTCCTGAAAATTAACGTTGATGGACTGGACTCTGTGTTTGGATGGTCGAAAAGAGTCTTCCCTGCCAGATCCTGCTTTCGCAGCTTTCAAATGGCCAACATTCCAGTGCAGGTCAAAAAACACAATTTAAAAACACTCTGAAGCTCCCCTTGAAACATGGCAGCATTGACACTAATGACAGTGAGGAGCTTGCTACTTGTCGATCAAGCTGCATCTCACTTTGAGTCACAATGTCTTCATGGTGAGGCAAAATGGCGCAGAAGAGTAAAAGGAAAGGAAGAAAATCCTGGATTCTGGATCCCAGTGCCTCGTGGGACATCCTGCCCCATGTGGGTTGGATTTGGCCTGTTCAGTCACATGAAGACCCATGGCAGAAACTCACAATCCTGAGTAGATGTCATCATCGAATTGAGGGACGGCCAATGACAATGGTACACTATAGCATAACTCTATGGGGGGTAGTATTGTACTCCTTTTGAATCATGCCTCTTTGGGTTCTTCAAAATACCTATCTTGTGTGCAAACTGTTTGGTAACAGTTTCTCCTACAACCTGAATATGTGCCCTCATGTCTGCACATTAAGTTTCACAGTATATTACAGGACAACTATTTCAGTATAACCCATTGAATATACATACAATAACTCTCACTATTTTTCATAAAACATCAGTATAATTCTCTTCATACAGTACATCACAGCATTATTCTTTCCAATTGACACGATTGTTCTCATTATTGCTCTTCCAGTTATCCTTTTAGCAATATTCTCTCTGTATAATACGGTTTTATTCCCAATATCATACCGTAACATTCTCAGTTTAACTTATCCTCTCGATATTACAATGTTTTCTCTTAATATAGCAGGAGATTATTCTCTCTTCAATTCTGTAAATTTAATACATTGCTCATGCAGTTAGTAATAGTATTCCTCAGAGTGATATTTTACCCGTCGGCTTTGTACTACAAGCCTCATACTATGCCACCAATATCATGAGAAGTTAAGTAATACTACTGTATGAGAAAATGATAGAGATACTAATATCATGATATACAGGTATTGAATGATTACTATTGTACTATATGATAAAGATTAATGCTATGATATACAGAGTGTATGAGTGAATGTTGTACTGTTTGAAAGAGTAACATAAAGATAGTAATAATATTAGAGGAATAATGTAAGCTATGATTCATACAGCAATATTGCTACCGTGAATACTGGGATATTGTACAGAATGAGTCATATTAATACATTAATACTTCTGTATATAGATAGAATAGCATAGTGAACAGTGAATCAATTGAAATTTTCAAGATTGAGGTCAATAAAATTTAGTCGGTAGTGGTACAAAGATGAATAAATAAGTTGAGATGTGATCAGTCATGGTCTCATGGAATGGCAAAATAATCATGAGAAGTTGGATGGCCTACTCCTGTTTCCATGTATTGTACAGTGATAGTTGGTTTGTGTAAATGAAAGGCTAATGCTGTATACTGATGGATTACATAGAAATTACAACATAGAAATAGGCCATTCAGCCCAACCAGCCTATACTGGTGATTATCCTCCTCACAAGTAACAATCCCAGTCCCATGTGCACATTCTTCTTCCATATCCCCCCTTTCCTTTGGCCACCTAACGTTGGTCTGGAGGTGTGGGGTGTGAAGGCCAGGTGGGTAACTAACAACTTCAGCAGTGCCAGAAAGCTGGCAATTTTGGAAGATGACCTGTTATACATCCCACTCTATTATCCTTTCCACTGACTTCAGTGGAAATAAAAATTGGGCCGAAAATGTAACGGGCAATTGGCCCAATAACAATGGTTTGAATCCATTCAAGTGAATCCCCGATGATCTCTGTTTCAATCACTAACTCCTGTAACACAGTCTCACAAACCTGTGAACAAAAAGGTTTCTCTTGTTCTCAATCCTAAATCTCTTACGTTTTAACTTATAACTATGGTTTCTCATTCTACCCCCCTCAAGCACTGGAAACAATCTGTTTTTATCTAACATGTCCATTTTCTTTATCATTATGAACGCCAAGTCACCCAGTGAGTTCCTATGTGTTCTATTCCAGAAAGCCAGTAGGTGAAGGGTAAAACTGGAGCCAATCTTTCCACACTTTTATAGTTATTTACAGAGTTACACATTACAAGGTTACACCTCCTAATCCATCAACAACACTTTTAATAGGCTTCTATTTATGGGCTCAAGTGAATCTCCAATTAATGCCCATTATCTGCATACAATTAAACAATTAATTAACAGTTAACATTGTTCCAATGAAAATGTTGCCAATTTCAAATTTTTCTATGTATTTGTATTTCCTCATACTTGACAATGCCCTAGTCAACCTGTGCTCCAAGTTCTTGATTATCTCAACATCTTTCCTATTGTGCGGAACAAAAACTGATCTCCAGTGATGGTCTACCTAAGGTTTAATGCAGATTCACTATTACATCTTGACTTTTATAGTCCATATCTCCCCATAAAATCCTACATTCCATTAACTGTTCATTCATGGTATTATCTACTTGAGGGGTTACTTTTAAGAGTTTAAGAACATAAGGAACAGGAGCAGGAGTAAGCCATTTGCACCCTCAAGCCTGTTCCACCAGTCAATAAGATCATGAGTGATCCAATTGTGGTCTTAACTCCACTTTTTTTCCTGCCCCCCCCATAACCTTTGACTCACTCGTAGACCAAAAATTTAACTCAGTTTTGAATATATTCATTGACTCAGCCTCCGCTGCTCTCTGTGGAAGAGAATTCCAAAGACAAATGATCCCCTGAGATAAGAAATTCCTCCTCATCTCGGTCTTAAATGGGAGGCTGCTTACTTTAAACTGTGCCCTGTGGTTCTAGGTTTCCATATGAGGAGAAACATCATCTCAGCATTTACCCTATCTAATCCCTCTCAGGATCTTATCTGTTTCAATAAATCTCTAATTCTTCTAAACTCTAATGCATAAAGGCCCAACCTGCTCAAACTTTTGTCATGAGACAACTCCTTTATCCCAGGAATCAGCCTTGTGAGCCTTCTCTGAACCGTTTTCAATGCAAGTATATCCCTTCTTAAGTAAGGAGACCAAAACTACATTGGTCTGACCAATGCCCTGTACAGCTGTAGCAAGACTTGCCTAATTTTATACTCCATCCTTTTTGCAATAAAGGCCAACACTCCACGTTCCTTCCTAATTACTTGTACCCACATGCTAAATTTTTGTGATTCATGTACCAGGACATCCAGGTCCCTCTGTACTGTAGCATTCTGCAGTCTCTCTCCATTTAAATAATATTCAGCTTTTCTATTCTTCTTGCCAAAGTAGACAACCTCACATTTTCCCACATTATATTCCATTTGTCAATTTTTTGCCCACTCACTTAACTTATTATGTCTCTTGCTTTCCTACTTATTTTTGTATCATCAGAAAATTTGCCCACAATTCTGTCACTCACTTCATGTAAGTCATTACTGTGGATCTTAAATAGTTGAGGCCACAGCACTGATCCCTGTGGTGTTAATTTGATCCCTAGCAAGTTGAAGTACAAAACTAGACACTAATTTTCTTGATAATAGGTTTATTTACAGAATGCAGCATTACATATGTCTGCTTCCTACCTACTAACCCCAGTGCCCCAGCAGTCTCTCTTTATAAGTGTTCTAGGTACTTAATTAAACAAAACCTGTGTGTCTTAACAATGTAACTAACATATCATTAACATGTGATACTCCAATAGTCACATGTTTGCCAAGTTGCCAAGTTTTAATGTCTTATTAAAATAATCCCATTCTCCACTCCAACAAACACCTCTGGTCTTCCACATTACTCAACCTCTCCCTATTCAAAATATCATTACTGGGTTACTCTTACTTTTTAACTAAAAGTTGCCACCAAGCATTTACTGATGTTGACATCCATTTACCACTTTCTTTAATCATTTCACCATTTTATCAATCGTTCCTTGTCGCTGCCCATTCTGCCTCCCAATGTTATTAACAAATGGAAATTTGGACACCACTCCCCCTGGTCCTATATCCATGGGATTATTTACCCACAATGAACACAGAAGTAGTTCCAAGACTAAGTCCTGCGAGACACTGCTACCCACTTCCAACCACTCATGAAAACCTCTCTTAATTCCTACTCTCTGTTCCTTTCTTCTGCCCAGCCTTAAATCCAAATTTGCTACCATACCCCTGAACCTATTAAAGGTTTCTGAGAGTCCATGTACAAATCATCCACATATTTCCCCATCCACCATATCAGATACCTTTTCAAAAATCTCGAAGGATTACTATTGCACTGCATGAGAGTAATATTACAGTGTGAGAAAGTATTGCAGCTGTCCAGTGTGCCATTCATGTATCAATTGGTAATTCTCTTGCCTTTGACCCAGAAGGTTTTGAGTTGAAGTCCGACTCCAGAACTGGAGCACCAAAATCATTCCAGTGTTCCACTTACAGCTGCACCGTCGTTGGTACTGCTGCTTGAATAAGATGTTAAGCAGAGGTTTTCCCTACCTTCTCAAGTGAATGTAAAGAAATCCCCTATTCTTCTGAAGAAGAGCAGGGGAGTTACAATATTTCCAGTGTTTTGGCCAATATTTATCCCTCAAACAACATCATTATCACATTGCTGTCTGTGGGAGCTTGCTGTCTGCAAATTGGCTGCTGCTGCATTTCCTACAACAGTGACCACACTTCATTGGCTGAAAAGAGCTTTGGGACATCGGATGGGCATGAAAGGCGTTATATAAATGCAAGTCTTTTCGACACGAATACTGCACTTGACAAAGGGAGCAATGGTTGTAAGAATAATAGTGTGCATTGAGAGAAACACTGTGATAGAAAGATACTAAATATCAATTATACTAAGAAAGTTGCCATTGGGAATAATATTGAAAGAATAACCCTGTCATCTATAAAGCAAATTAAGAGTGGAGGAACATTATTGCTGCATCATGCTGAGTTAAACACTCAAGTCTGTCATAGGTCCATTTTGTCAGCGGCACTATCTCAGAGAGTATAATAGTCACACAGACTCTAAACGTTAACTCTGTCTTTCTCTCCACAGATGCTGTCAGACCTGCTGAGTTTTTCCAGCAATTTTTGCTTTTTCTTTCAGACTGCCAGCATCCCCAGTATTTTGCTTTTATTATAATATAATAAAATTAGTTTAATTCTGTGGGGCCGCAGAGATGAAACGAACTGTGAGCGATGAAAGTCTGAATTATAAACAAAAAAAAAATGCTGGAAATGTACAGGCGCCTGTCAGCTGGAAATCCAAAAGACAAATTAACATCTCAACATCCCTTCCCTACCTCCTTACCCTACCCCTCAAACCCATCTCTCTCTCTCTCTCGAAACGCTTCCC
Organism: Cetorhinus maximus; assembly: GCF_964194155.1. Classification (NCBI taxonomy): domain Eukaryota; kingdom Metazoa; phylum Chordata; class Chondrichthyes; order Lamniformes; family Cetorhinidae; genus Cetorhinus; species Cetorhinus maximus. The sequence continues at coordinate 15,145,438 of NC_135890.1, read as the reverse complement.
CCTCTTTTCAATGAGGCGCACACATCAAACACCCCAAATGAAACCGAAGCAAGTTATCAAATCAATCCATTATCAAATTAATCCGTGTCCACTGTGCCCTCCAGTGAAGAACACGTTTGTCTCCTTAATCCTATCACATTCCACTTCAATTGCCCCCCACCTCGGTAACTTATCCCCCAAAAACTCCCATCTCCTTTGGGTGAGCAAATTCTCTTTCTAATTCCCAACCTGTGTCCCGGGGGGGGCATTTGAATTCGTGACCAAATATCCGGGGTACGTGGTTAGGAGTCTGGCTGATTCAAACTCCAGAACTGCAATTCCATTTATTTCGGGGATGCATTTGAACGGCCAAACTGTCTGTGCCGCTACTGTGAGACAAAATGCAGTCCAGTTATACCGCGATATCTCTCTGCGCCTATCACTCGGCCTCGGGTTGCGAAATATTTCTCGTTCGGTTCCAGGAACCCTTATGGACCTCTGCTGGGGAGAGGGTGGGTGGGGAGAGTGGTGGGAGCCTGATCCCAGGCTCTGTGGTGTTGTTGTGTTTTGTGTTGTTGCATCGCTGGTAAAAGTGTCATCTTCCTCAAGATTGTATAGGTGGACCTATAATGCACAGATGTAATTTACACATGTTTTAACACACATTGAGTGGAGATGGAATATCGCCCCTATATGTTAAATGTGCGCCTTTAACACTGGGGAACCGCGCCTGTGGCATTACGCTGCGCTTTGAACTGGGTTAACCCTGGTGGTCATTTTCCTGTCTGAGGCGGTGCAGGGTATCAGAAAGACCACAGAAGGGGTGGGGGAGGGTGGGGAGAAACAGCCCGCTGTCCTTGATAGCCAGTAGTCAAAGCCTAAAACGCAGGGGGTGCACAGCGTTGGAGCTTGTGTCGGGAGGACCACCTCTGGGCCAGCCAGCCCTCCCAGTGGGCAGCCGGCCGTTCTAATTCTAGTTCTGAACCTGAAGCCTGAGAGAATGACCGAAGTGGGGGGGTACCCGGTGGCATTTCTGCTGAGTTCGCGAGCTGTGTCTCACCTGTAGGTGTCGTTGCAATGCAGGGATTCAGCCTCCTCCCCCTATAACACACACTCAATGTGGACCCTTCTCCAGGGCACCGCCACCCCAACGCTACATTCTCCCGCGTGCAATTGTTGCATTTATTTATGTGTATTTTTAAAATGCATTTTCGCCTCCGGGGGACCTCCTTAAAATGTGCTCGCAGGGAGCCACCGTGCGTTTTATTAATAGCAGGGACGGCATTTAAAAGTTGAGGAAGGACGTTTAGGACCGTTAGAATGTACCAAAGTTGTTGCAAGTGTCCAGGAACCTTCTCTCAGGCTATGGGTTTGGGTTCAATTGGGAGCTCAACAGGCTGCAAGTGCTTACTTTAACTATATTTTCCCTGAAAGTAGTGGCATGGCTGCTGGCTGTGTAAGGGGAGCAGAACCCGCAGTGTAGGAGCACAGCACTGAATCGCCCCAACTCACCCCCGAGTCTTGTAGCTCCTCAAAAAGGACTGTGTCCATCTTTTGGTGTCTTGAAGTGGCACCAATCTAACGTTCGCACATATTGGAGAAGATAGGTTGTGGTTTACTCAAAAAAAAAGAAACCACACTCACAGATACACAAATCAGGAATTTAGCTCAAATTGAAAATAGTTGAAGGGGATTTATTTTTGCAAGAAAAGGGCAGGACTCCTTCAAAGAGCCAGCACAGGCAACTATGGGCCGAGTGGCCTTCCACTGCCCTGTATCAGTCTGTGCTTCTATTACAGCTTAACTTCCCATCAAACCGAAAGTTAATTTTAGACCTTGAAAATCTCATTGTTTACTCTTTAAAAATATAGAGTGATTATAATGTGAGGAACGGACGAGGGAGTGGCCAAGAACGTTTTTTTATATATATATAAACCAAGGAAACTAAATATTGGAATTCGGCAATCTTAATCCCAGAGTCTTTCCCTCTTTTCCCCTCGTTCAAAGGTTGCTGGAATTGCAAGGAATTTGATTTGGGAATGCAAGGCACGGGATCATTAATAATTGTAGATACTATTTCTGATCATCACAGTTGTATTTGTCCGCTGTGAAATAGAACTGGAAATAGCAAAATTAACACAATAACTGGTGGTAACTGTACGTCACTGTAGTGTAACAGCGGTACCGGACTGTGTAGAATTGGACCGTTACTCACTTCCTCGTTTCGCCTTGGCAATGGTTAAATGCAAATGGGCTCCACACTTGTACACTCGGCTTTACATATTCAAGACAAAGTTGGCGTCTGCATTTTTTTTCCCCATTCTTCGGGGCACCAGTGTGATCCTGCGACAGGAGCCCAGAGGAATATTTTCGCTCTGTCCCTGTCCCTCTAAAATGTGAAGCGGCCGCCGCAGCCGCCACCGACACCACCGCCGCTGCTGCTGCTGGTTTTACCGATCGAAAAGGCTGAAGAGCAGGGGGAAGAGAGAGAGAGAGAGAGGGGGCAGAGGAGAGGGGAAACGGGGCTTGAAGGAGGGAAGAGCTACCTGGCAAGAGACGATCAGGAAGCCTTGACTACACTCATTCACCACCACCTCCCCCCCCCCAACCGCCTTTACACCCACACCCCCCCCCTCAAAATGCACTGAAGTGTACGAGTGTTTTAATGGCACTGCCGAGCGAAGCACCGGGATCATAGAGGGAGCAATAGGAGCTGATGGTATTCTACCTTCGCTTATTCTCGTCATTTCGGTCTGCTTTAAGTAGATGAAGATCAAAAAAGGTTTCTCTCTATGCTTTTTGTTTGGGGGGTGGGGGGGGAGTGGGAGGGAGGAGGTGGGGGTGGGTGTGCGGGAGATATTCCTGAAGTGTTGCCCATGCAGGAATCAGTTGCGATACCTCTCTCTGTCTTTGCAGTATGTGTGTGTGTGTGTGTGTGTGTCAATGCGGCGGTGTACTGATGCAAACCAGGCGGCAACCGGGGTAAGTGAACCGTTGCAGGCCGGTAAGGGGGGAGTACGAATGCACCAGTAGTGTCAGTTTCAAGCTCATGTGAAATACTAACATTAACAACCCACCCCCCCATTAAAAAAAAATTGGCACTGAAATGTAAACGCTGTCGGATTCACCAAGACTTTGGCAATCTAGACGGGTCGACCTGTTTTATCGTGGATAGCTGGTAAGGTGTATTTTGCAGCACCCCCCACCTCCTCCCCACCACCATTAAAAAAATCTTGCCGTTCCAGTGGTAGTCGATCTGAGGATAGAGATTCTGTGAAGCGTTTGTTGCCAGTACCTTGCTGCAGGTGGCAATGTAGATTCGGTGTGTTTTAACCTCGCTCCCTCATCCATAAACCCACTCTCGGCTTCCCACTCAAGGGGAGACTTCCCTGTTTATTAACTGTCACTACTTCCCGGGATATTTCTGTCCCGCGGGGGTTATTTAAAAAAAAAATAGAATAAAGCTGAAAGGAGCCGCGACGCGATGTTGTCAGTGTGATAATGTGTCGGTGTGTGTGTGTGTGTGTGTGTTTATAGATGTGTGTCTCTCGTGCAAATGACTACACCAGTATCCCTGGATATATAGTCTGCGAGTATTGTGGCTGTGTAGACATGAGTGCAGTATATGTGTCCGTATACCTCCGTGTACCTGTTTGATCTCGCTGTGTTCCTTGCTGTCTGCCAGACGTGGGATTTCCGTCTTGGTTACAGGGTCAAGCGCCGTACCCTGCCACCCAGACAGGGGGAGAGAGTTCTCCGCAGCCTCCTAAAGCCCGCCGAATTCTTTTTTTTTTATATAGGGGGGACCATAATTTAGGAGATAAAATGGGGAGGGGAAGATTTCGTTCCCCCACCAGAACGAAACTGAATCTCCCGATGAGCAAGTCTGGGGGCAGGGACCTGATGCGAAAAACGGAACTGTACATTGTAGATGTTCACGTTTCCTTCCTGGGCTATAATATTCCTCGCTGATTCAATCAGTTTACAGCCTGAACTCTCAAACCCAGGTGAAGGCGGAGTTGTTCCCTTTCCCACCGACCTGTCTATTCGCTCAGCTGTCATACACGCTGTCCGCAAGCTAGCGACACTCTTGTGTCGTTCGGCTCTGGGTGTCCCTGTTCAGTCAGCGAACGATCGGACTTTAATGGTACAGCCCGGCTAGTGACTCCCCAATGCAGCTCTAATTCATTCGAACGGGTGCAGCACTTTGGACTGTGGTACGCGCTACCCAAGTCCCTGGCCACACACTCTTCGCGATGATATTTGTTGTTGTCAGTCACATGGCGACTGTAAACAAGGTGGGAAGCGGGTGAAACGACATGTAAAGGAAAGGTGCGTTGGATCACGCGAGTGAGGCAGGTAAGTGTATTGTGTCGTTAAATGGGAAAAAGGGCAGTGAGGAAGGGCTGGTGAAAGTCTTAATCTGTAAAGAAGGAACCCTCGCTATCAATAACGTGAAGAACAGTGGATTCACTTAAGGGTGAAGGGGGGGGAAAAAAGGAGCAATGCCTCACCAATTATTGGCGCAATGTGTCCATGAGTAGATTTAATTTAGTGATGGCCATTGATATGTGTGTATGTGCGTATGTATGAGTGAGAGAGAGAGAGAGAGAGAGAGAGAAATGATCAGGTAGATCTGTGATTTCCCGGTCAGACCAGTGTCTGAAGTCATTCAGAAGGAGTGGGACATTAACAGACCCTCTTCGTTCCTCATTAAAGCACGTTCACCTGGAATAATTTCATTCCCTTCACTCTCCCGGCGATAAAGGTTAACGTTTCATCGCCGTCTGTAGGAAACCTGTAACAGTTTTACATGCAGTGGATTACTTTGGAATTGCAGTGCTTTTTTTTTTACACCAAGTAACAGAAACTCTAACTCGTTTCTGGGAGATGACAGTATGGACAGCACCCTCTTTATTCACGTGGTCTCTTCATGACAGCAGTAAAATAAACCAATTTCTTTACTTGGCCAACCGCGGCGGAGCGAGAGGGAAAATGCCGATAAACAAGTCTCGGTAATGAAATTAAAGGCCAATTTTCCATATTAATGTGATTAGGACGATTAATGATAATGAGGAAAATATATACTCCAGTCCTATCTTAGTTTAATAGATCATTAGCTTTGCAACTTTAATTGACTTTTAATAATATTTTCGGATAAGGAGGGCAGATTTCGCTTTATGATCTCTCAGGTTGACTGAAGCGGTTCTGTTTATTGGTACCAATAGGCACGGGGCCCTTGACATAGGGACTCGTTCCATATTCGGATGGAAACAACCACTTCACCGCTGGCTACAGGAGTAGAGGGCCGAGGAGTGGATGGCAACTTTAGCGTCTAATTTCCTATGTGTTTTTTTTAGCACGTTCTTCTGAGAGAGGAAGTACTTTTAATGAAGTGTTTCCACTGATGACACTTGGGCAATCCAGTGTCTCTTTAAGTGTTGACATGACTGGAAGCAGCAGCCAAAGGGGCTGATAATCGGTGTAATCAGGTTGGGTGGGCGGCACTCAGATAGACTGCATGTGTGAGAATGAGAGGGAGGGTGATCACAGCCGCGGAGCCTTTGTGATTTGGGGGGTGGGGGGGGGGGTCTTCCTACACAATTGACGCTTGTGGTCTTGTTGGATGACCCTACAGTTCCTCAGTGCAGTGTGAGGAAGTGGCGTTAACCTTTCAGTATCAACCCTAACCCTAACCCTGGCCACGATCCCAGATTGGCTGCACGGGGCTGTGAAGTGGCTGGCCCCCCTTCACTTCAACTATCACCTCCGACAAAGTCCGACGTGGCTGGGAGGTCTGGAGAGGTTTACGTAACGATGATGGATTGTGAAGGGCACGGCTCGTTTTAGTATTTCGAAATGGCATTGGATCGCGGTGCGTCGGGTACGAGAGTTCTACCATTTTGTATTTAAGATTTCGACATGGAAGGGATGAGTACAATTTCATCACGTCGCGTGCTCTGCCAACTAAAAAAATTCATTCAGTATTTGGAATGAATGATCTATTGGGATCGGCGCTAGGACCCCGAGGCGTTCTTTTCCCCCCCGGCCCTGCCGCAGCACGAAGCAGTCTCCCAGTCTGTGTGCTTTCTCTGCCAATTGAACTTGTTACATTTGGATGTGGCTGCAGAAATGCTCCGCCTTGGCCAGGGTACCAGTGAATGGCGGCGCTGACAGGCTCTGGGTTTCCCCCAATCCCCCCATCGTGGGAGTCCTGCCTGAGTGCAGTGGGCGCTGCCGGATCACTTTAGCAGCAGCAGCAGCAACAACAGCAACAGCAGCACTTTAAGCAGATTTGGTGAGTTCCAAGTCCCCTTAATCTTCCCTGCGCCGAGTGTGCCTTCTGCTGGGTCTTAGTGTCCTGGCATCAGGATGCGCGAAACCGGAGGCGGGTTTAATTTTCTGGCAAGTTCCGTTGATAAACGGCGAAATTTGAAAACAAAGCAGTTTTTTTTAGACAGTCTGTCCAAAGTCAAGAGTTCCCACCTGAAGTTGCTAAACGGGCCACTGTGTCAACGTTGGCAAAATAAATCCTTCAACAGTTGAAGTAATTTTTTTTTATTATTATTCAGTGGGGTTTGGTCAAAACTTTTACTGGTTTTGGAACCGTTCCTCTAATTGGCAGGTAACTGAAGGTGACTAGGCTGCTGACAACAAGTTGAAACTACTTCAGCTGCGATGGCTGGAGCCAGGAGACGAACCCTCTCTAAAAGATGCTGTTAGTCGCGGGCCTCATTATTTAAGAGGTGCAGCAGTTTTGAAGCTTGATGTTCACAACTAAACAATATACATCGCCGACATTAGTCACTGCCCAGAAGGACCTGTGTCCTGATACCTGGAGCCCTTTTCCCCCCATCTCGCTTCCTCTTTTTAAGCCTGCCTCCTTGACCAGTCCTTTGGTCACCTGAAGTAACATCGCCTGTGGCTCCTTGTCATCTGCTGTTTGATGACACTCCTGCGACACGAAAGGCGCTATATAAATATAAGTTGACACGTTGAAAATCGAGGCGATGTTTCATTGCAATTCTCTCATACTGTAAGTTATAGATGGCAATTGTAATAACATTTAAGGAGCGTGCTATTGATCTAGATTTGATCCATTCTGGAATTTCACTGGGAGATGGAGAAAGAAACTGGTCCGTTTTGAATCTTCCCTTCCTTCCTCATGCAATTGATCCTGGCGTTCACGGTCTGCAAAAAAAAAAGAGCAAAATGCTTGTCCTATCATCCCCTTAATGTGCAGGTTACTTTTTATTTTTGAAATTTATTTTCCGCGTGGTGACTTCTATAGACAACAGGAAAGAAGGAAATCTTTCGCGAATAAGAGACAGACAAATGGGACCGTTTGCGTGGCTTTTTGACAGTACGCCTTTAATGTCCAGATCCTCACTTAAAATTTGTCACAACTCTTGGCTCTTGTTTCAAAAATGATTTCAATTGATTTGAGAAAGCGGGAGAAAGTGCTTGGATTGATTTAGAATGGGAAGATGGGTAACTAACATCCAATTTGTTTAATTACTTAATCGGCAATTAAAGTACCTCCAACTCAATTAGTTGAAATTCCAATTATAAGCAACTCTTTCCCCGTGAGATAAAGAGCCGACAGCGCCAATAGAGAGACAGCCAGTCTATAAGAAGCAAAGTCTAAAAAAGCCTGTCTCCCCCCCCAACCCCCTTAAACCAGCTTATATTTTACCTCTTTTCTATTTTTCCTTAGTTCTGTTGAAGAGGTCACACGGACTCGAAACGTTAACTGTGTCCCTCTCCGCAGATGCTGTCAGACCTGCTGAGTTTTTCCAGCTATTTTTGTTTTTGTTTTGGATTTCCAGCATCCGCAGTTTTTTCCTTTTATCTATAGAAGCAAAATACTGCCGATGCTGCAAATCTGAAATAAAAACAGAAAATGCTGGGGGGGGGGAAACTCAGCAGATCTGACAACATCTATGGAGAGAGAGAGAAAGAGTTAACGTTTCGAGTCCGTATATGACTCTTCAGAGATATAGCCAGTAACTGGTGATCCTTCAGGGGGTGGAGAGTTCATTATTGTTGCTTTTATGTGCCTTGGTGTGGTACGACCCAAGGTATATGGTAATATTTAGTCAGTAATTAACCGTCCACAAAGCGCATCTCTATTAGAGAGGTAATTAGTTATAAATAGCTTGAGGGATACCCCTACCCACTAAAGTGGATAGAGCGGATTCATGGGTGCATACACAATGCTCTGCACAACTCTATATTGGACAGAGCTTGGCAAAGGGACTCAGCTGAAGCGCCGAGGAGTGTTTGGGTCAGTTGAAGCACTGGGGTTTTGGGTGGGAGGGAGGGTATTGGGCAGGTTGCGCGGCGCGACGGTGCATCGATGGGCGAGCACTGTGTTCTGGTCGCCTGTGCGCTGATGGCGGGACAGTTGTGTCGGGAAGTGAATCAAGTGGGGCTTTACCAGATTTTATCCTGCAATGTTGTTTTTTTTTAAAATTTGGATCTGTATTGGCCACCGGGGTGTGACAGGGATCCTGGCAGAAACCCCCAACAGAGCTAACCGAATCACGGGTGATCCAAGCTGGTTGTGGCGGGGCGTTCCAACTTGGGTTTAAGGAGACTCTTACCCGCCTCAGTCATCGATTTTTTTTTCCAAGTATGACTCTTAATTTTAATGGGAATCGTCCATTTAAAGAGCTCCGTCTTCTACGATGACTGGAGTCTCTGAAACGCCTTACTGCCGACTTTGCTTCACCTCGCGGTAAAACCCATCGGATTATAGGAAGCCCTCCTTTTAAATAAAAACAGAACATGCTGAAAAAAAACAGCAGGTCGGGCAGCAGGTATGGAGAGAAACAGAGTTAATGTTGGGAGTCCATATGACTCTCTTCAGAGCTAGAGTAGAAATGTAATGGGTTTTACATTGTGTAAAGAGAGGGGGGTGGAGCAAAAATAGGTCAGCGATAGGTGGGAGCTCAGGAGAGATTGACAAAGATGTCATGGACACAAGACCAAGGGAGTGTGAATGGTGGGTGGCGTTAAAGGTGCTGAAAGCGGCGTAAGGGTAAGATGGCAGAATGTATTAATAGCAGAACAAGGGTCAGCACTCTGTGAAAGAACATAGAAATAAGTGACCGATGGCCCTGTGGGGGCTGAGGGGGAAAAGGATAGAAAGAGAAATAAATAGAAATACCTTCTCTCTCTCCCCCCCGCCTAAAGGAAGCCCTCTTTTCCCCCATTGTGTAGTTTTTGGGCAAGGAGGTGACAATTCGTCCCTGAAGACGATGAAGATATATCTTCTGTCCAATAGGTTTTTTGTTGGTTAATATTGAGAAACAGCGAGTTCTAAACTCGGTAGGAGTGTTGAATGTCTAAACATATTCGGATTGATTCAGTTGAAGGACAAGCCCCAATTTAACAGCACAAATGTAGGCTGCATCTCGCGTTTATAATTACTCCTCCCAATGAGAGTGACCAGCTCGCCGCTAAATGCCGGTGCGATGCGAGAGGGGGGAACGAGTTTTGATATAAATCGAAGCAAGTTCTCACGTCAGAATGCGAAGGGGAGTGAAATGGAGGGGAAAAGCCGGCAATATTCAGCAGGTCGGGTAGGAGCTGCGAGGAGGTGGATCAAGTGATCCTCAGACGCTGGCTGACCTGTGTATTTCCAGCGTTTTCTGTTTTTGATCTCGGATTTACAGCGTCGGCGATATTTTTCTTCTGTAAGGAGTGTGACAAAGCTCAAAGGGGCCGCGAAGCCAATGGTTTCTTTTCCCAGAGAGATGTTGATAAAGGGCCACAAATATCTTCGGTAGTTCGATCTCAGTGAGGTGGGGATGGTGTCCTCAACAAACCGGTCACTAAAGAGTCTTTTCTGGCTGACGGGGTGGGTGGGGGAGTTTTATGACGTTTGGTTTCAGGTCTCCCCTTATCAATGGCTGGGGGAGGGAGGGGAGGGGGGAGCAGACATTGTGGGTCAGATCTATTCCTACTTTGCCTTCCTGAACTTCAGACAAACGGAACAGACAGGAGGCAGGAGTTAGCCTCCGACTGGCTGACCGCCCTCCCTGGGGAGGGAGGTGGACTTGGCCAGTCACTGTGACGCTAAAAATACCGAGCCCCGGGTCCAAGTGTATTCTTTCATCCAAAGGATCAGTGTGGCTCCCAACAATCTGTCAGCGCAGCCCAGAGTGTTCGAGAAGCTCTCAAGTGACCTTCAGATGCTGCCGCTTGAAACTGGCTCAAAAGTCCAGAGGCGCTTGGATACCTCCAATTGGAATCCAGTTTTCCAACCACCTAAAATGCCAGTCACTGTGCATCGAATCGAAACACTCAGCAGTACAGAAATACAATAGGCATTGCCAAGGTTTTCATGAAACGATATAATTAACGCCACTTTAAATCTGAAATGAAATATCGCGCGTCCCGCTGAGAAGTTATGGGTTCGGTTCTTTCAGAGATAATGAAAAGTTTTTTTTTTAATATGTTTGACGGTTGCGCAGTAAAAACCCTCTTCACCTCGACTTCAGGGAGCGAGCTTGGCTTATCCAACCACCCTGTGTAGGGAGAAGGGGGTGGCCAAGGGGTGGGGGTGTGGGTGGGGTGGCTTAGGGGAGGGGGCTGGGGGTGGGGTGGCCTGGGGTTGGGGGGGGGGAGGTGGGTGGGGGGAGGGAGTGCCCCCTCACTTTGGGCCAAGTTAAAGAGGGAGTTCTCATCTAGGATCCTGCTGACAGTTAGCATAGCTTCAGCAGTTCTCTGTTCACTGATTTCGGGGGGTGGGTGGGGGGGGTGCGGGGGTGACCCCATGCACCGCGAATCATCCTCACAAGGGAGCGGGACTCCGATGAGAGCGGCTGTTGGTGAAATATTCAACCCCGTGCTTTCTCGCAGTTGTCCCCGGTTTAGCCCCGGACCCGATCCACAGCGGATGGGTCCAGAAGGCGCCCGTTGTTTGAAATGGGATTAGCAAGGGGGTTGTCTCCCCGGGGAAGATAAGAGACGGTTGGTCTAAGTGTGAGTGGGGACACTTTGAGAGAGTCGCGCCTCTGAATCATGAACCAGGACAGTGAATCTGAGCAGCAGCGATATACAGCAGTGAGATTATATTCTCAGCATCCTCTTGTTATCAATTAAATGGAGGTGTTTTCAGATTGCACTTGCTGCATCAAAGTTTCCTGTGCTTTTATAGAAAGGCCCTCTAGATCGAAATAAGTCTTAATAGCCTCTCTGCGGTAAACGGTGTAATTTTAGTTTATTGAAGTACTGATTGGAAATATTGAGCTGCAACATTGATACATCGCTCTGTCAATTGGGAGTGACGGATTGTTTGATGAAACCCTGAATTGAACCGCTAATCTGCTCCTTGCCCCTTTTTAAAAACTAGAAGGCTCTGTTTGAGGAGCCGAGCCCCATATTCTGATGGGTATTACGGGCGACCAACGAGCGCTGAGATTGGGGTTAACTCCCCGCCCCCTCCTAATAAGGCGATCAGCAAATCAGAGCTCGGTGTGGGCGGTGACCTCAGCCTAGCGACCGAGTTCTTAAAGCGAACGCTCCGGCGGAGTGACATTGAGGAAGGGTGTGGAGCAGAGTCTGTCACTTACAGGTGTTTGTGCAGAAGGACACTGCACCCCAGGTTGGCCCTGACCCAGGCAGATTTCAGGCGGTTACTTGGCTTTTTTCTTTCTAAAAAAAAATAAGATCTTTTTAAATGGGTTAAAATCTAAATAAGCACCTGAGTTTGCTCTGTGTTTTTATCTCTGAGTTTGAACACACTGTCCTAATTAGTATTCAGTGTTTTTAGTAATTTTACAGTTTACTCCAGTATTGTTTAAACATGGGTTTGAAAAATATGCAAGGCCCCTAAACGAGATTTTCTATTTAATGTGTGAAGCGCCATGTAATGAATTGCTGACATTTTAATTCATTTACTACTCGAGCTGACACAGGGCGGGGGGCTCTCTGCTCTTGGACAAGTTGCCCGTTGACGTTAGGCTGCCGGGCTCCTCATGGTCACCTGTGGAGTGAAGCAGCAGCTAGAAACGGACAAGAAGACTTGGTTGAAGGGAGTGACTCGGGAGTGAATGAACATATCGGGGAGGGAGGTCACAGTAGATGGGCAGGGCAGGGAGGGAGACACAGGCTTGAGGGCAGGGCAGTGAGGGAGACACAGGCTGGAGGGCAGGGCAGGGAGCTAAGAAGCCTCCTCTCAGCCCCCGAATCAGCCCAGCTGGCTGGGCAAGCAGTGAGGGACTCTGTCTAAGAATCAACTTGGATATTCACTGTCTCTCTCTCTGTCTCTCTCTCTCTTGTTTCCCTTCAGGTTTACGATGCTGAGGATCGGATGTGTGGACGTGGGTCCATTTTAGGCGAATTAATTGGGATTTAAAAAGAGAGAGCAGCCAGCCAGAATCAAGACCAACAACTGGCAACCCCCACCAACCACCAACACCCCCCACCCCCCCCAAAATAAAAACAATGGCGACAATCAGGTGGAACCGGAGTTGTCTCATCTTCCATTTGCTCCTGATCTCCTCCCCCTCCTCCTCCTCCTCCGGACGGGTGCTGATTAACCAGGAGTATAACACTTTCAAATCTGACCACCCAGACTGGGTCTTCAACCACTTGGTGGTGGACCAGAGGACGGGCAGCGTGTACCTGGGGGCGGTGAACAGGATCTACAAGTTGTCCAGCGACCTGCAGCCCCTGGTCACCCACCAGACTGGGCCGGACGAGGATAACCCGGACTGTTACCCTCCCCGCATGGTGCAGCCCTGCAACGAGCCGCTGCGGCTGACCGACAACGTCAACAAGATGCTGCTGATCGACCAGGGGGAGCGGCGCCTGATCGCCTGCGGCAGCCTGTACCAGGGCATCTGCAAGCTGCTCCGGCTGGACGACCTCTTCAAGCTGGGCGAGCCCTTCCACAAGAAGGAGCACTACCTGTCCAGGGTCAACGACAGCGGCTCCGTCTTCGGGGTCATCGTCTCGGACCAGGGCTCGGACGCCAAGCTCTTCGTGGCCACGGCGGTGGATGGGAAGCCGGAGTATTTCCCCACCATCTCCAGCCGCCTGCTGGCCAGCAACCCCGAGGCGGACGAGATGTTCTCCTTTGTCTTCCAGGACGAGTTCCTGGCCTCCCTCATCAAGATCCCGTCCGACACCTTCACCGTCATCCCCGACTTTGACATCTACTACATCTACGGCTTCAGCAGCTCGGCTTTCGTCTACTTCCTCACCTTGCAGCCCGAGCTGGTCAACGCTGGACCCGGCTCCAGCCGCCAGCAGGTTTACACCTCCAAACTGGTCCGCCTGTGCCAGGCTGACACCACCTTCAACTCCTACGTGGAGATGCCTATCGGCTGCCTCAAAGACGGCGTGGAGTACCGCTTGCTGCAAGCCGCTCACCTGTCCAAAGCCGGCCCGGTCCTGGCCAGGTCCCTGGGGATCCACCCTGACCAGGACGACGTGCTGTTCGCCGTCTTCTCCAAGGGGCAGAAGAGGCGCAGCAAAGCCCCCGACGAGTCCGTCCTCTGCATGTTCGTGCTGAGCTCCATCAACGAGCGCATCAAGGACCGGCTGCAGTCCTGCTACAGGGGAGAGGGCTTCCTGGACCTCGCCTGGCTTAAAGTGAAGGACATCCCGTGTGTTCCCGCGGTAAGGCTCTGGGTGTTTGCAGAGAGAGAGAGAGAGAGAGAGTGTGTGCTCCCAGCTCCCCTAACCGTTTCACATGAATATACATCATCTACTCCAGGCAGGGAAAGGTGTCAAGTGTGTGTGTGTGTGTGTGTGTGCGGCTATTGTGTGGTGTGTGTAGTCAGAGCTTGGTGTATTGTGCAGACGCTGAGTAGATTTCAAACTCTTCCCGGTACGAATCACCTGTAAATATTCAGATCATTCCAGTAATCCCTTGTATTCGAAGAAGCCACTCGGATCAGAGGTGTATATTAAATGAGTGCCCCAGTGTACAGTAACAGCGAAATACACTTCAAAATCAACAAGTGGAGAAAAGCTTAGAGATCTGATCAGCCTGTGTGTACTCCCTCTTGAACCAAGTGTAGATTAGGGTCCAGGGCAAAAACAGAATTACCTGGAAAAACTCAGCAGGTCTGGCAGCATCGGTGGAGAAGAAAAGGTAATTCTTAAAAGGTAATTTCCAGGTAATTCTGTTTTTGTTTTGGATTTCCAGCATCCGCAGTAGCTTTTAGCTTTTTGTTTTTATCTATTAGGGTCCAGGGACCCAGTTTGGATTTAACCTAAGAATCAGTTATTCCCTTTGGGTTTGGGAGTGATGGATAAATATCTGTAATTACAATCGCTGGAATACATTGTTTAGTGGCTTTTAGCATGTGTTTTGCCTTTGCTAAACCAGTGATAAATTGGGAAATGGTAAATGCCAGTATAAACTGCACAGTGCTGCAGGGCTTTGGAACTCTCTGCGTGAGTAGGAAAACTGCAATACCTTAAATTGCACATCAGGAAACTGCAAAATGTTTGTGACTTGTGTCAACTTCCCTTGTGGTTTAACCTTGCAGAATGGGTCAAAATCCTGGAACTCCTTGGTCACAGCACTGTGGGCGTGCCTATACCACCATGGATGGCAGCGGTTCAAGAAGGCAGCTCACCACCACCTTCTCAACGGCAATTATGGATAGGCAACAAATGCTGGCCTAGCCAGCAATACCCACATGCCATGAGGCTTTATACAGATGAGGGGAAACTACTTCACTCAGAGGGTGGTGAACCTGTGGAATTCTCTACCACAGAGGGCTGTGGAGGCCAAGTCACTGAATATATTTAAGGAGGAAATCGATAGGTTTCTAGACTCTAAAGGTGTCAAGGGGTATGGGGAGAGAGTGGGAATACGGTGTTGAGATAGAGGATCAGCCATGATATTGAATGGTGGAGCAGGTTCGAAGGGTCGATTGACCTACTCCTATTTTCTATGTTTCTATGTAACAGTGTGAACAGGGTTGAAACTATCTGATGCCTTATTCAGTAGGTTACAGATTCAGACTGTTCAGTACATTGGTGGTTCAGCTTGGATTGAATAACAGTTCATCTGGAAGTTGCCACTCAGCAACCCCCCTCCCCCTCAGCCATGAGTCTCAGCTCATTGTCACATTGGAGATGTTGCATAATATGGAGTAATTATGGTTGGGTCACAAAGAATAGCAGGAAACACAAGAGGAATAGAGAGGGAGCAAGAAGCAGGCATAGGAAGAGAAATGTTCCAACAGTGGCACATGACCTCCATACCCCACTGCCCAGTGACCCTCGCACATGGGAGATCAATTATACAAGTGTGGCAGGCTTCCACAACAAGTACTCCAAACATTTCCAAGGAAGACAAGGGGTCTTGTTGGCACACAGCCTGGTGGTGCAGTATCTGTTCTAACTCCACCTTGTCGTGGAGAGTTAAAGCATAGGCTACTCATTGTGTGCTCAGATTTTGTCAAGTTCCTGATGCCAGCAGTTGCATTGTAAGCGGTGCCAAGAGTATGGCTTGGAACTTACCCTTTGTGAGGGGAAAGGGTTAGAGGTCCCTCAACTCAACGCCCCTTTTTTTTTCCTTTGAAGTGAACTAAATTCCAAACTTGACAGGTGAACCCCAGCCTTCTATTCATTGCCAAATCAAATCTCGACTCTAACGTGGTCTAGATAATCCATTCAATTGTCATTCTTGTTTCCAAATTCTTCCATGGCTGCTCCCTTCCCTATCTTTGTAACCACTCGCAGCTGTACAGAATTCTATGATCTCTTTGCCCTGGTCTCTTGCATAGGCACAATTTTAATTGTTCCAGTATTGGTGGCTGTGCTTTCAGCTGACTAGGCTCTAAACTGTGGAATATTCTCTCTCAACTCTTTGTTTCACCACCAGTCTTACATCCTTTTAGGATGCTTCTAAAAGCCCTCCTCTTTGACCAAGTTTTTAGTCATCTCTCCTCATCTATCCTAATACTTCCTTATGGAGCTTGGTGTCAAATTTTAATGCCATTAACACTCCTGTTTTATTACATTAAAGGTGCTACATACACAAGGTGCTATATGCACAAGTTGCTATAACTATGTGCAGTTGCTGGAGTAATTAAAGTGCTACGTCCAAAAATGCTGTGGGAAGGGAGAGAAATATAAAAATCAGAAGCTAATCTTTCAACCTCCTTCCTGCCCACCCTGTTCCCCAACCTGGCACTTTGGGAGTGTAGCGTGGAACTTAGCATACGGGACTGAGTTGGCCACTCTCTTTTGCAATCTGGGCACTTGAATCTTTCCAGCCACGTTTCCCTCTTCTGACCGCCAATGTAATGAGCCCTTTTTGTAGGTGTCCATGAGACTGAGGATCGCGTCAGACAATTGCAGAGTCTACCAACATTTGCTTTCTAGGAATGTGCATGAAGGACATTCATTTGGATGAAGCATTGGATCATTGGTGCTTGTGAAACTGAACACACAGCTTCAATCCTTGGAGAGAAATTGAAAGCTCTTAAAACAAAAATGCAACTCCTACCTAAGTTAATTAACATATTTACTTAGGACACCCTCTTGTGCAATGAGTTTCTTTTTGTTTGCTTGAAGCATATTTGATGCTTTTTCATTGCTTAAAATCAATCCTTTTCCACCCATCACCAGCAATACATGAATGACCAGTTAGCCTATGTTTGGTGTGTGTTAAGAGAGAGAGAGAGGCATATTGGCCAGGAAGACTCCCTGCTCCTCTTCTTCAAATAGTTCTTTTCAGGCGGCAGATGGGGCAATGGTTTAACACTTCATTCAAAGGGTTTTTACAAAGAATTGTAAATAAATTATAGCAGGGCCTTCAGACCCAATTTGGTCCATTCCAGTGTTTATGTTCCATGAGCATCCCCTCACCCTACCCTCTTTCAGCCTACCAACATATCCTTTTTATTCCTTTTGGTCCGCATGCACTTATCTAGTTTTCCCCTTAAATACATCATTGGGAAGTAGTGGATTAGTACTTCACTGATGTGTTGACTTCGGTTAACTCCTCACTTGAGGCTTGAACCCACAAGCTTCTGAGGCCAGCTGGCTGTGAAGAGTGTGCAGTAAATTCTTCATATGATGGCCAAGTGCTCATTTGCAGTGATGTGACCTAATTTGTGCAGCGACAAAACAGTACAGCTATCTTTTAATAGCCACTTGGTATTTACTAATTCATTTTTCTGGTTTGTGAGGAAATCAGAAACGTTATTAATTTTATCATGTTTGAAACTTGAGTGGGAGAAATCGCCTGTGAATTAAGTGTTCTTTTTAAAATCTCTACCTGCGAGGCTGAAGGTGATTCATTTCGTGACTTTAGGGCCTTTGAGTTATACTCTTGGTATCAGGTGTGGAAATTAAACTGGGATGCTGGGATGGCTCGAGTTTTGTGGGGTGTGGGGAATGGTAAATGAACCCAGTGGTGGAAAGTTTGAGTCAATAGATCTGGAAGAGTGACTGCAAATCTCTTGTCTTGAGCTAAGTTAGCACACCCGCCTAGTTTTATTTGATTACTTCCAATTAACTCTGCTCCCATTTTGTTTAATGCTCTAACTACTCTATTTCATTGTCTTCGCAAAGATGTGTATTGGTTACCACACTAGGCCTAAGGGCATGTGTCTTTCTATTTGTCTCGGTCTTATTTGGCGTACTTGCCTTCCCCTCCTCACTCTAACTGCACCATGCACTTGCTAATGTTCCACATTGTGGCATTACTCCACCAATTGAAATCTATCCTGCCATCACCCTTGGTGTTCAACTTAAAGATAGTCTCTTTCTTTGTCCCATCCTGTCTGCTATCCATCACGTTCACTCTGATAATGCTGTTAACGTTGAGCTGCTTTGCGCTCCTTTCCTGGCACCCAGTTGACTCACCCAATTGTCTTCCTTACACTTTTCATGCTCTCCGCTCCTTCAGATTCTGAATGGTGGATCAATGCTACTGCTTCACCAAAGCCATCTTTGTGCCTAAGCCAGATATCACGGAATCTCAGAATTTTAACAGCACAGAAGGAGGCCATTTGGCTCATCATGTTTGCACTGGCTCTCCAAATGAGCATTATGACCTAGTGGCATTGCCCTGCCTTTTCCCCATACTCCTTCACATTGTTTCGATTCAAATAATTATGTAATGCCCTCTTGAATGCCTCGATTGAACCTGCCTCCACCACATTTCCAGGCAGTACATTCCAGACTCGAACCACTCTTTGTGTGTGAAAATTTTTTCTCACGTCACATTTGATTCGTCTGTAAATCACTTTAAATCTGTGCCCTTTCATTCTTGACTCCTTTACGAATGGGAACAGCTTCTCCCTATCTACCCTGTCCAGCCCCCTCTTAACTTTGAGCATCTCCATCAAATCTCCCCTCAGCCACCTTCTCTCCAAAGGAGAATAGTCCCAACCTCTCCTCATAGCTGAAGTTTCTCATCCCTGGAACCATTCTTGTAAACCTCTTCTGCACTCTCTCCAATGTATTCACATCCATCCTATAATGTGGCACCCAGAACTGTGTACAATACTCCAGCTAAGGTCTAATGAGTGTCTTCCGTAAATTCAGCAAAACCTCCCTGCACTTGAACTCTATGCCCCTATTAATAAAGCCCAGGATACTGTATGCTTTAATAACTGCTCTCTCCACCTGTCCTGCCACCTTCAATGATCTATGCACATATACACCCAGGTCTTTTTGCTCCTGCACCCCCTTCACCCCTTATTTTATATTGTCTGTTCATGTTCTCCCTACCAAAATGCATCACCTTACACTTCTCCACATTGAACTTCATCTGCCACCTATCTGCCCACTCCACCAATTTGTCTCCGTCCTCTTGAAGTTCCACATCATCCCCTCACAGTTCACAGCATTCCGAAGCTTCATATCATCTGTAAACTTTGAAATTGTCCTGTGCACACTAAGATCTAGATCGTTAATATATATCAGGAAAAACAAGGGTCCCAATACAGACCCCTGGGGAACTCCACTACAAACTTTCCTCCAGCCTGAAAAATATCCATTGACCATTACTATCTGCTTCCTAATTTTCAGCCAATTTTGTATCCATGTTGCTACTGTCCCTTCTATTCCATGAGTAATAACTTCTCTTACAAAGGTTTGTTTTGTGGCACTGTATCAAATGCCTTTTGGAAGTCCACATACACCACATCAACAGCATTACGCTCATCGACCTTTTCTGTTATCGCTACAAAAAAATTCCAAGTTAGTTAAACTTGATTTCCTCTTAAGAAAGAGCCAGCATGGATTTCTAATCAGCCCATGTGACTACTTCTATCCCGAATAATTGTTTCTAGAATTTTGCCCACCACTGATGTCAAACTGACTGGTCTATAATTGCTAGGCTTATCCTTAAAACCTTTTTTTTTGAACAAGGGTGTAATGTTTGGAATTCTCCAGTCCTCTGGCAGCACCCCTGAATCTAGAGAAGACTGAAAGATTATGGCTAGTGCCCCTGCATTTTCTACTGCCTCTTCGTTCAATATCCTTGGATGCATCTCGTCTGGTGCCAGTGCCTTGTCAACTTTAAGTACCGACAGTCTATTCAACACTTCCTCCTTATCAGTCTTGAACCCTTTTAGTGTCAGAATTTCTTCATTTGTCGCCATGGCCTGGGCAGCATCTACCTCCTTGGTAAGGATGATGCAAAGTATTCATTTAACACCTCAGCCATGGCCCCTTCGTCCATGTGAAAATCCCCTTTTAGGTCTCTAATCGGCCCTAATCTTCCTTTTACCACCCTTTTACTATTTATGTCTACAGAAGACTTAGGGATTCCCCTTTATGTTGGCTGCCAGTCTTTTCTCATAAACCTTCTTTGCTTCTCTAATATGCTTTTTCACATCTTCTCTGAACCTTCTGTATTTCTCTTGGTTCTCAATTGTATTTTCTACCTGACACCTGTCATTAGTGCACTTTCTTCTTTACCTTAATTTCTATCTCATTTTTCATCCAGGGAGCTCTGGATTTGTTTGCCCTACCTTTCCCTTTTGATGGAATATACCTTGACTGTGCCCGAACCAATTCTTTTTTGAAGTTAGCTCATTATTCAACTATTGCAGGTTTCCCCACCAATCTTTCATTCCAGTCTATCTGGACCAGCTCCGCTCTTGCCCCATCGAAGTCAGCTCTCGTCCAATTAATTTTTCTTACTCTGGATTGCCTATCAGCCTTTCTTATCATCATCCTAAAACATACAATACAATGATCACTGTCTCCTAAATGTTCCCCACTGACACTTGATCTACCTGGTCCACCTCATTTCCAAGAACCAGGTTGGATTGGGCACATACTGCTGTAGAAAATTCTCCTGAACACAATCGAGGAACTTTTGCCCCTCTTCGCCTTTACACTACCACTGTCCCAGTCTACATTCGGGTAATTATCCGCCCTTTGCACTACCACTGTCCCAGTCTACATTCGGGTAATTAAAGTCCCCCATTATAAATATTCTAATATGCCTGCATCTCTCTGTAATTTCCCAGCAGATTTGTTCCTCTACCTCCTTCCCACTAGTTGGCGGTCCATAGACTATACCGAGCAATGTAATTGCACCCTTTTTGTTCCTTAGCTCTAGCCAAATTGATTCTGTCCTTGAACCCTCTGGAGTATCCTCTTTCACCAGCACTGCAATGCTCTCCTTAACCAATACCACCACCCCTTCTCCTTTCCTTTCTTTCCTATCTCTTCTGAACACCTTGTACCCGGGAATATTTAACACCCAGTTCTGCCCTTCCTTGAGCCAGGTCTCTGTTATCACCGCAACATCATATTTCCACATGGCAATCTGCAGCTGTAACTCCCCAATCTTAGTTACTCTTGTGCATTGACATACATGCATAGTAACCCTGATTTAGATTTTGTTACTTTCTCCCTTACCCTGACTTTACCTATTAACTTACTATTCTCTATACTAATGCTATCTGCCCCTCCCAGTATTTTGTGCAGTGTGGTATTCCTCTCTAATATTTTCTCTTGGTTCCCACACCCCTGTCGAGTTAGTTTAAAGCCCTCCCAACAGCACTTGCAAAACACCCCACAAGGAACCCAGTCCCACTTCTGTTCAGGTGCAACCCGCCTGGCTTGTACAGGTGCCATCTCCCCCAGAGCCTGTCCCAGCGTCCCAGGAATCTAAAGCCCTACCTCCTGCATCATCTTTCCAGCCACACATTCATCTGCTTTATCCTCCTGTTTCTGTACTCACTGGCACATGGCACTGGGAGTAATCCAGAAATTGCTACATTTGAGCTCCTGCTTGCTAATTTTTGAGCTAGCTCCCTAAATTCTGATTGCAGGACTGCATCCCTCTTCCTACCTAAGTCATTGGTACCAATATGGACCACGACCTCTGGCTGTTCACCTTCTCCCAGAAGAACAGCCGCTCTGTGACATCCTTGACACTGGCACCAAGGAGGTAATATACCATCCTGGACTCATGTCTACAGCCACAAACGCCTGTCTGTTCCCCTAACCAATGAATCCCCAATCACAATTGCTCGCTCTTTTTTACTTCCTCCCCTCCTGTACAGCTGAGCTACTCATGGTGCCACAAACTTGGCTCTGGCTGCGCACCTCTGAAGAACCAGCGCCCTCACCAGCTTCCAAAACGGAAAACCGATTTGTGAGCAGGGTCTGAGGGGACTCCTGCTCTACCTGCCTACTCCTCCTGTGCTGTCAGGTGGTCACCCATTCTCTCTCTGTCTCCAGGCCCTTAAGCTGCGGCATGACCGCCTCTCTGAACATGCTATCCATGTAGCTCTCAGCCTCATGGATGCGCCACAGTGACTCCAACTGCCGCTCGAGCTCTGAAACCCAGAGCTCAAGGGCAGAATTTTGCCCTTGATGGGTGGGTGGGCAGCCGATCGCTACTGCCGAAACGGGCCCCGCCGCCATTTTAAGTGGCCGGGCCGCCCGCTTCCTGTGCGGGCGGGGGGATTCTCAACTGCCAGAGTGTGCTCTTTTGTGCATACGTGCAAAAGAGCGCACATCTCCCTGAGGCTAAGTGCTGCCTCAGGGAGATCGCTGAAAGTTTTTGAAAGTGTAAAATTAGAAAAATAAAAAAATCATTAATATGTCCCCCTCATGTCACAATGTCACATGAGACGGGACATGTTAATAAATATCACAGAAACTTTATTAAAGATTTTTAAAACCGACATGAAATCTCATCCCTCAATTGGCCATTGACAGGTCGGTGGGCGGACAGCTGATCGCGCTGTGCCCCCCCCCCGCCTTCCTGAATATTTAAATGGGGCGCGGTGACATCGGGGGTTCCGCCCGACGTTATCCCGCGTCATTTTCGCGTCGGCGAGCGGGCCCCGCCCCCAGCTCGCTGACGGAAAAATTCTGCCCCAAGTTTCTGCAGCTGGCTGCACTTCCTGCACGTGTGGTCGTCTGGGACACTGGTAGCGTCCATGACTTTGAACATATTACAGGACATGCATTCCACTCAACTGAGCTGCCCTGCCATGCCTGAACTCTACTTCCCTCACGTTAACTCCATTTCACTTTGGATTATTTATATTACTTTATTATACTGGCCTTAAATCTCCCTTATTCCTGGTGCTTCTCAGTCAAATCCAAGCATCGCTACTTGTTTTAAAATATTACACTTTTCTAATTGGCTCACCAAGGCCACTGATCTTCTTTCTGAAGAAAGGTAGGAAAGGAAAGGAGCACCTCCTCCCTCCTGACCGAACTCCCTCAGTCACCTCTACTTTGCCAGCTCCTTTTGAACTCTTGGCCCCCTTTGTGCTCCTTTTCAACTCAATTGGACTTGTATGTGGTGCGCAGGTGGCCTAGTTTGACTACTTCAACCAGATGTGTGTCTTGTTTTCCATGGCAACATCTGGTTCTACTGAAGGACAAGGACAGTCACAGATTTCTCTTTGTCATGCTTTCACTCTTCCTTTCTCGTTGATGATTTTACATAACAGTAGCTCATGGAATTCTTTATTTTCCAAATCAAGGCCATCAACTTGGGTGTCTCTGCTTCCTTCAGTTTCCTTGCTAAGCTGCCTGCCTCCACTTTTCAAGGTGTTGGAGGTAGTATATTAACATGGATACAGGATTGGCTAACTAATAGAAGACGGAGTTGGGTTAAGGGGGGTATTTTCAGGATGACAACCTGTAACTAGTGGAGTGCCACAGGGATCAGTGCTGGGGCCACAATTATTTACAATATATATTAATGACTTGGATAAGGGAAATGAATGTACTATTGCCTAGTTTGAGGATGACACAAAAGTAGATGGGAAGGCAAGTGGTGATGATGATAGCCTACAGAGGTGTATAGACAGGTTAAGTAAGTGGGCAACAACTTGGCAGATGGAATATAATGTGGGAAAATGTGAGGTTATGCACTTTGGCAGGAAGAATAGAGGAGCTGGATAATATTTAAATGGAGAAAGATTGCAGAAAGCTGCAGCACAAAGGGATTTGGGGGTCCTCATGCGTGAATCCCAAAAAGCTAGCAACAAGTTGAACAGGAAATAGGGAAGGCTTGCTAAAACTATACAAGGGACTAGTTAGACCATGCCTAGAATACTGTGAACAGTTTTGGTCCCCTTATCTAAGGAAATATATACTGGCATTGGAGGCAGTCCAGAGAAGGTTCACTAGGTTGATCCCAGGTTTGGAGGGATTTTCTTATGAGGAGAGGTCGAGTAGGTTGGACCTGTACTCATTGGAGTTTAGAAGAATGAAAGGGACCCTTATTGAAACATATAAGATTCTTAGGGGGCTTGACAAGGTAGATGCTGAGAGGTTGTTTCCCATTGTGGGAGAGTCTAGGACCAGGAGGCATAATTGCAGAGTAAGGGGCACCATTTAAGACAGAGATGAGGAGGAATTTCTTCTCTCAGAGGGTAGTTAATCTGTGGAATTCTTTGCCACAGTGGGCTGTAGAGGCTGGGTCATTTAGTATATTCAAGGCTGAGGTGGACAGATCTATAATCAGTATGGGAATCAAGGGTCATGGGGAAAAGGCAGGAAAGTGGAGTTGAGGATCATCATATCAGCCATGATCTCATTGAATGATGGAGCAGACTCGATGAACAGAATGGCCTATCTCTGCTCCTATGTCTTATGGTCTGAAAACTCTACCAAACCCATGACTTTGCAGCCTGTATGCACCCCACACCTAATATTCTTGACAGTACCCTTCACTTTCTAAAAATTCATTTACGGGATGTAGTCATCACTGGCTAGGACAGCATTTATTGCCCTTGAGAAGGTGGTGGCAAGCTGCCTTCTTGAACCTCTGCAGTCCATGTGGTTTAGATACACCCACAGTGCTGTTAGGGAGGGAGTTCCAGGATTTTGACTCAATGACAGTGAAGGAACTGAGATATATTTCCAAGTCAGGATGGTGAGTGGCTTGGATGGGAGCTTCCAGGTGGTGCTGCTCCCATCTGTCTGCTGTCCTTGACCTTCTAGATGGTGTTATGGCACAGCTGATGGTAAATGCTGAGTTGCTCAAATCCCAGAGGGAAACTTAAAACAACTGCCACAAGTTGTTTTGCAATTTGTATACATTTTGAGATGTGTGCCCTAAATTCAGTCGTAATAAGACCACCAAGTCTTATAGGTTTTAACAAAACTAGATTAAACATTTATTAATAGAAGAAATGACTTTAAATACATACATAGATCTTCAAATTACTGCTATGATAATTTCTAAATTCCCTAATCAATCTAACTCCACTTTCATTCAGTCAACAGTAGGACACATAGATTTTAAAAGTCCCAGGCAAAGAAGCATGATACCCTGAACAAGTTGACTTCCAAGTGAGTTTTCTTAACTTCAGTCCTGGGAAGACAACAGCCTGAGGCACGAATGCTGAAGGCTTTTTCTCACACTTGTAAAATCTTAAAAATGCTTTCCTTTACACACAGCCCTTTTTCCTTTTATACATATTTTTCCCTTTGAATGCAAATGCCCATTATTTCACTGTGCCTTTGGACTTTATCTCCCTGATAATAAAACCCTTTCATAGCACTAAGTTTTACCAGTAATCTTTGGGAAAAATAAACACACCCTTTCTAAACTTCACCTGGCTAGGTGACACATTTCACCCCTCCTTTGAAAACAATCTAGTCGGTTTATTTCAAAATGCAGATGTTCCCTTGACACCTACATTTCTAAACTTCCCCATGTTTATCTACTTAACATATCAAACCTAAGCTCTCTTCTTAGATCAAAACATTCAGACTAGCTGCCTCTAATTCAACTAAATTGCTCTCTCTCCCTCTCTCTCTCACACATATCCCACTATTACTTCATTTTGCAATAAATCCCAATAACATTGAGAACTATTATATCATCTTAACAATGGTAGTGGTTGTGGGTTTGGAAGGTGCTGCCAAAGGAGCCATGGTGAGTTTCTGTGTTGCATCTTGTAGATGGTATACACTGCTGTCAATGTTTATTGGTGTTGGAGGGATGAATGTTTGTGGAAGGGGTGCTAATCAAGCAGGCTGCTTTGTCCTGGATGGTGTCAAGCTTCTAGAGTGTTGTGGGAGCTTCACTCACCCAGGCAAGTAGGGAGTGTTGCATCACACTCCTGACTTGTGCCTTGTAGATGGTGGACAAGCTTTGGGGATTCAGGAGGTGAGTTACTCACCAGAGGATTCCTAGTGATGGTTAGATTCTCTGTTGTTGGAGATGGTCATTGCCCAACACTTGTGTGGTGTGAATGATACTTGCCACTCATCAGCCCAAGTTGGCTATTGTCCAGGTCTTGCTGCATTTGGACATGGACTGCTTCAGTATCTGAGGAGTCGCGAATGGTGCCGAACATTGTGCAATCATCAGCGAACATTCCCATTTCTGACCTTTATGATGGAAGGAAGGTCATTGATGAAGCAGCTGAAGTTGGTTGGGCCTTGGACACTACCCTGAGGAACTCCTGCAGTGATGTACTGGAACTGAGATGATTGACCTCCAACGACCACAACCCATCTTCCTTTGTACTGTGTATGACTCCAACAAGTGGAGAGTTTTCCCCCTGATTCCCATTGACCCCAGTTTTGCTAGGGCTCCTTGATGCCACACGCGGTCAATGGATTGACTTCAATGCCTGTGTCCTGATTTTCAAGTCCTGCACAGTCTCACGTATCTCTTTTTGGGTAATTGCTTGTTGTTGTATGTCACAGGTGTATTCCTGTCATGCTGAGAGTTATAATTTATTTGTTTGTGCTTTTTTTATCACTATTCCTGTTCAGTTGCAGACTTATTTCCCCCGTGAAGTACTCAGACTTTTTTTTAGGTCAGAATGATGCATAAATATAAGTTGTTATGGCCGATAGCGGCTGGGACACTAAATTAGCTTCAGTATCTGGGTTTGGAGAGGAACTATAAAGGAGTGTCCTGCAGTTGATCATGAACCAGCGCCACTGGTGTGTGTGTGCATGGCAAATGTTGCATTAGGACTGGACTTGGGTTAGTTTTGATCTTCACATAATGAAATAGTTTGCCAACACTTGTCTGCTCATCCCAGAGAGAATGCAAGGGGGCTTCTGGTGGCCATGAAATCATAAACTCCATTGAATTTTAGGGAAGAAAATTGTTTGAACAGAAGCAAAATTTCGCAGTGCATCAACGAACTTCTACTGAAGCTTCAGGGTGAAGCTTTCTTATTTCTAATATAGCATTGGCCTGAGGTGGAGGTTAAATTTATAATCTGCCAACACCTCAAACTCGTAAGAGCTCTTGAAGAGAAAATGTAAATGTTTCCATTTCTCCTCAGGCATTCTGATGGCCTCAGTTGTCCAATGGGTTTGTCCGCACCTGGTGGGGTTAAGTTTGTCCATATCAATGCTGTCTAGGAACCTAGACAACATTCCGCCCCAGTTGGATTTAAACTTGGTTATCTGAGGTGATGTGTGTGTGTGTGCCAACCACTCCTATCTCAGTGAGATCTGTCACTGCTTCTTTTATTGGTGTGAATTATAGGAAGCCTAATTTGTTCTGTTCGCACTTGGCGTTCTTTGAGAGATTGACCTTGAAGGGAAAAGAAAACTTTGGCAACTATCATTTGATTTTCCTTTTTTATCAATTTTATTTTCGTTCTTTCCCAGGATATTTCTGACATTTAAGACATTCTATAAATGTAAGTTGTTTTGTTTTCATTTTTGTCAGGAAAAACAATAGAGCTTCTACTAGTTGCTAACCTTGTTGTGCCCTTCGTCGGTATTAGTCTGGCCCTGTGTGCATTCATCGCAGTCTAAATAAAGGCAGTACAGACATAAATGGAAGTGAAAAAATCAATCACTGTGGGCAGCAGGTGTTGGGCAGTGCCTTTCAATTGGCCGATGAGCAGCACATAGTTCAATTAAGATTTAGAATCATACCAGTGTTCCTCTTTGGGGATAAAATAGTTCTTAAGCTGTGAAAAGAATCCTGTTTTTTGTTCCAGTGGGATCATGGTGCTCTTCAATCGAGCTGCTCCATGCTTTGTAATTGCCAAGTGCTGTATTTTGGAAGGGAAACTTGACCATTCCTCACCCAGCACAGATAACAACGACCATGGCAATGGAAAGGATCCAGACCCAATTTTTTTTCTTCTTTGGGGAGTTGTCTGGTAGAAACCAGCTAGTTTAGCATTGGCTACGATGTAAAAAAAAAGTTTACCTTGGGACAACGCAAAGCACCTTGGAGCCAATGAAGTGCTTTTGAAATGCAGTCACTGTTTGTAATGTAGGGAACATGGCAGTCATTTTGCAAATGACAAGACTCCCCAGAAAGCAATATGACAATGACCAAATAATCTGGTTTTGACATGTTGGTTGAGGGGTGAATATTGGTTAGAGCTCACCTGCTCTTCATAATAGTGCCATAATATTTAATGCCTACCTGAGGGTAAACTGGGCATCATTTTGATGGCACCTCTGATAGTGCAGCACTCCCTCAGTACCGCACCGGTCTGTCGACCTAGATTTTTTTTTGTGCTCCAGTCTCTGGAGTGCAACTTGATTCCACCACTGAACCACAGCTAGAGGAGGGTTATTGTCTAAAATGATGCCAGGTTTCAAATGTTGTCTCATACTCCTTTTTCCCTCTAGTTATCTGACATTAGGATAGAATACTTTTTTTTAAAGAGAGAGATCTTCCTATTGCATGGTGGTGATGTCACACCTCAAGCACACTGAAACAGATAAGCCTATTAGAGCTATTGATTAGTATTGTAAATTAAAATTGAAGGCCCTTCCCTAAATACACATGGTTTCAAATTGCAGTATGAGCCAATAATCTATTTATAACCTCCAATACTTTAGTTTTGGAACCACTACAGCTTAGGCGCTGCTGAAAAAAATATGTTTGGAAGGTTGACACTTCAGTACAGTATTGAGAGAGTGCTGCACTGTCAGAGGTGCCATCTTTCATCTAAGACATTAAACTGAGCCCCCATATGCACTCTGGTGAACCCCATGATCCCAGAGCACTATTTCAGAGTTTGGGGAGTTCTTCCTAATGTACTGGTCAATATTTATCCCTCAATCAACATCGCTTTTAAAAAAACAACCCAAGATAATTGTAACCAGCACAAGGGCTGGTGTAAAGCTGCTTTGACCTCTGGACGGTATACCCTGGAGTGCATTGTGCTGTCATACTTTGAATTCCAAGGGGAAAGTTCAAGCGTGTCTGAGGGGAAAAATAACCAAGTCCCAGTATCAATGGTTTTTGGCTGCACCAAAACAGAATTCTGACTACTTCATACCAAATGGTAATAGATTTGAGGGGTAGAATGAAGGGACTTATTGCGCGGTGGGGTAGAATGAGGGGATTTATCGTGTGGCTGGGTGGAATGAAGGTATTTATCGTGCGGCGGGGTGGAATGAAGGGACTTATCGTGCGGCGGGGTGGAATGAAGGGACTTATCGTGCGGTGGGGTGGAATGAAGGGACTTATCGTGCGGTGGGTGGAATGAAGGGACTTATCGTGCGGTGGGGTGGAATGAAGGGACTTATCGTGCGGTGGGTGGAATGAAGGGACTTATCGTGCGGCGGGGTGGAATGAAGGGACTTATCGTGCGGCGGGGTGGAATGAAGGGACTTATCGTGCGGCGGGGTGGAATGAGGGGATTTATCATGCGGCGGGGTAGAATGAGGGGATTTATTGTGTGGCGGGGTGGAATGAAGGGATTTATTGTGCGGCGGGGTGGAATGAAGGGACTTATCGCGCGGCGGGGTAGAATGAGGGGATTTATCATGCGGCGGGGTAGAATGAGGGGATTTATCATGTGCACACAATGCTCATTGCCCAACAGGGCAAAAAAAATTCATGGCTCATCTATAATTTCTTTTTTTTTGGTTGAGCCCTGCTTGGATTTATATCAGTGGAGCAAAATTCCCTCTGGAAGCAGATTTTGTTCCAGCACTGGTCTCCATGAGATGGGGTCAAATCATCATCCAATCCATTTTCATGACTGATAATAAACAGACATTAATGCGTTTGATTGTTACTGAGTAACCTTTAACCACTGTCCCTCCTTATCTTCCTTGCAGCCTGTTCCCATAGACGACAGCTTTTGTGGACTGGACATTAATGCTCCATTAGGTGGCTCCACTCTCATGCAAGGCATCCCGCTGTTCTCCGAGGACCGAGACCGAATGAGCTCAGTGATTTCATACGTTTACAACGACCATTCCCTGGTGTTTGTGGGAACTAAGAGCGGAAAGCTTAAAAAGGTAGGGAGAGCTGGTTTTCCTCAGGTTGGGGTTGTTGATGTGTGAAGTGGCGTTTGCAACGCCTCGCGTTTGGTGCTGGAAGTCTAGTTGTTAAAGTGCATTGAGTACTGAGTGTGGATACGCTTTCAGGCTGTATTCCATGGCATAAACATCATCTTCTGGGACCAACAACTGTGCCTAGAATTTACGTCAACGTCAGTGCTGCGGGACTGGGGAAGGGATTTCACTCTCTGTTGAAATGAAAACAAACCTTGAGGCAGGATTCAGATTCTTGGGTTTGTGCAGTTCTGCATTTATGTCCTTTTTGGGGGTGCAGGGAGTTAGTGACCAAGGGCTCGAGCGTAAACTTATCAGTGATGCTTCTTGTTAAAATTTAACTTCTTGGAAAAGTTTCCCTTCCAACAAAGAAGATGGAAGGAAGCCCAGCTGAATGGACAATTCCTTGGGTGGATTTGTTTGACCGTGCCAGCTTGTTTTGGCTAAAGTTGGCACCACAGCTTGCTAATTGCTAGACTGGGAAAGGGATTTCTCTCGCTGTTGAAATGAAAGCATATTGTTGAGGCAAGATTCAGACTCTTAGGTCTATGTAGTTCTAAACGAACTAAACAGCAAGATTGGTGGGCATGCTCATGCCTGGCTGCTGACAGTTGCATTTGCAAACAGGTTGCTGAGATATGTTGAGTCTGTGGTCCAAGGTTTCAAACGACCAAATCCCAAGGACTGCTGCCACTCAGCGCTCTCACCTGGCCCCACTCCACAAATGCTAACTTAGACTGCGATTATATGTATTTTGCAGAGTAACACGTGCTGTGTACAGTGATACCTTTATAGATGTAAAGCAATTTGATTCTTTCACCAAGGCCATATGTGGTCCCTGGTACATGTACATGTATCTTGGTGAGCAGGTAACCCGGACTCCAAGGACAAAGGATTAGCGTGTCCCAGTTTGAATGACTGTTGATACATGGTGTGGAAGAGGCAATAAGGACTGATGAACCTGTCTATATCTTGGAGAAATGAAATCTCTACTGCGTTTGGGATTTTAAATGTTTTTATGCTGCAGTCCAGTTAATGTATGACCCTGTTCTGCTTTCAGATAGTTGCACATGTGAAAAGCATCCTTGAGATAAGACCCTGGGTTAGAGTGCTCAAAATGTAATTTCTCAATATTGTGTGCGTGGAAAACTCAGAGGCACAAAACCAATACTGTAATAAGACAAGTTGTGGTTATCAGCATAACCGGTAACCAAGCATGGTTTAGATAGAACTGCAAACAGATACCCAAGTGAGCAGATCACTGCTAAAGTCAGCGTTTTGCATTTTTCTCGTACAATTTTTCTTTTAGTGATTTTTTTTCTTTGAAAAAGAGGACTTTTCCTCCTTGTCTCTCTTGAGCGGCCAGGGGATGTGCAAGACCCAAACCCTTCCCCCGAGAGGCTGGAAACTGGCAGACAGTGGGATTGCACCTCTGCCCCATGATTGGATGGTGATGCCTGTTTGCATCATGGCAGGCTGCACCCTCACAGTGAGGGAACTTCGTGCCAATCTGCAGCAGCCGCCAGAGATCTCGCCAGTTAATCATTATGTCCTGGGATGTTTCATTACATCAAAGGCACTATATAAATAGAAGTTATTTTGTACCGCTTCAGTGGTCCGGTTTCATTGTAACGATTCAATAATAACCATTCACAAAAAAAAATTCCACAATCCTTTTTGCAAGGTAAGAGTGCAGAAAGTCAATCAGCCTGGATCCAATATGGAACTTCGTTTAGCGAGCAATAATTTTCAGAATAATTTAAAAAAAATTTTGGAACAGTTTTAATTAGAAATTGCTGAAAATAATTGTCACTGAAATTGCATCATTTGACATTATCCTAGATTCTCAGAGCAGCATGTGTAATTGGGAGTTAACAACTGATGATTCAGAAGGTTGAGGTAGATTGTACATCCTCGATGCTGCTTCCAGTTTTTTGTGCTGCCCCACCACAGCCTATCCCTCCTGGTTTGAGAGCCCACCTATGCCTGAAGCCACAGTTGCTGCAGAAGTTTGCTCAATACCAGCATTAGGTTATGAGATTTCCGGAAAGCAAAATTAACATGCAATTTTAATGTGGAGAATTGGATTAATCTTCAGGAGATCGGAACCATATTTGACTTGACTGCAAAGAGGGGATGTTATTCTAAAAGGTTTATATGCTTAATAATTGGAACACAATGGTAAATTAATCCCTCCATTTTATTCCCTCTTTGATTACTGAGTGATATCTAGATTCTGCTTCTCAAGTCAAGTAACAAATATTTAATTCTGAGCTAATTTTAATGACTCTCGAGTGTCAGGATTAATTGTGTTTTGAGATTTTGATGACAGTTTCTCTCTCTCTTTTTGTGGTGATTAATGTCTGGAGATTTCTATTATTTGATTTACATATTAAATAGAGGCTCATAAAACAGGATTGCGAGAGCAGCACGTGTACTCTTCAGCTCTGAGATTGGCCATTTTGGCTTCAGCTGGAAGGAGTTCTCTCTCTGTTGAGGCCTTTTGGTTTGAGAAAAGGATGGCACGAAGTTAGAGGAATCATTGTGGAGTGTACCACAACGTTGATGGTGTGGTGAGATTTAACTTCACAAAATATATGTGGGAGAAAGCCACCTCTGCTCTGCAGAGCATCTCCACCTCCCTGCCTTGTACTCTGAGGATTATCTTCATAAATGTTTTCCTTGACCCTTGCGAGTGAACACGTGGACCACACAGATGTAAGTGGGGCATAGTTGTGCTAAGGCAAAAATTGCAGGGCTTTAGGAAAAGAGTAGTGGAAGGGGGAAAATTAAATACCTCTTTAAAAGAGTTCACATGGACACAATGTGCCAAATGGCCTTTTTCTGTTTACATGATTCTACCAAAGGCACAGGCGCACGTACTCCTCTGTTCACCCTCTAACCCCATTCCTGGGAACTACCATCACTCCTCCACAACATAACTTGCAGGCTGCTCCAAACATAACACTGTAGTTTTTAAATGCACTTCCCATATCTCCCTCAACATTTCAGTAACTCCTTTAGATGCTGCTAATCGGAGCTAGTGATTAGCATGGTTTGTAAATTTAAAAATAATGTTTTGTGGGAGTGCAATAAAACCTTCCTGAAAATAATACAACAGGAACACCGCTCAGTTTTGCACGTGGTGTTTCAGTAAATAAGCCATCCATGGTAACTGTTTACATGGTACATATCACAAGCCTGACAGTGTATGCTGGTTGATTTCAAAATTAATCGAGTATTTGTACAGGTGCTTGATTTGATAAGTTTAACTCTGCTTTCAAGACTTGTAACTGCCCCGAATGGAACAAATAGAAATTCAAACACCTTTTTCAAATATTTATATTAACAGGCCAGCTATCAGTTTTACAACAAATTTCAAATGGGCTTTGTTTCTTTGCCTTCACTTCCCCTTCTCGCCTGATGGCTTCTCTCTTGGTGACAGCTTTTGAGTCTTGTAGGGGGGGTTCAGTTTGGGGCATGAGGGATCCATCTCTCTTCTCTCTGCCTCGATGGCTGACTCTCCACATTGCACTTCTGGTGCCAAGTACTCACGTCATTGTGGTTGGCTTTGAAAGCAGCTCATGGTGTCAAGCTGAAACCTGCAAGTTCTAGCTGGCTGTTGTTCCAGAGTTCTCTGGTAGCCTTTTAACCAGAGATTCTTCATGCCTCTGTTTAGTTCATGAGACTAGTTAACAGGCGGGTTTGGGGCGGGTGTAGTTGAGCCTCATTGTGTTAGCCCTCCTCTTCTCCCAGCAGCAGTTCGTCAGTGATTTTTGGGCCTGTCCTGACTGATGTCTGCTAACCTGGGACCTTTATATCATAGTACCAAACTGAGTCTGGTTTTACTAAAAGCAAAATACTGTGGTTTTCTGAAATAAAAACAAAGTGCTGGAAAATCTCAGGCCTGGCAGCATCTGTGGAGGGGGAAATAGAGTTCATGCTTTGAGTCCAACATACCTCTTCAGAGTCTTGCCTTATGTTGCTGCTTGGAGTCCCTTGCTGGAAAGGCTAAGTTCCATATTTTGGGTGAGAATGGGGGTCAAATAGCTTGTTGGCACTTGAGGTTTGAGCTCCCACTTAAAGAATGCACAACACAATGTATTTATCTTTTGAAGGCTAACAAACAAATAGAATGCAATGGTTCGGTTGGTGAGTCTGGTGCACTTGGCTTAGCAAGTGAATAAAATGACCAGTTCACTTTGGGAGGGTGGGAATGAGAAGCGCTGCTGATGGCTGCTTGTTTTCGGGAATGGACATTTTGTTTTCTCGATGCAAAACCGCTATTGCCCTTCCCTGGATGGAACTCATGGGGCTCTTGAAGCAGGAAGGAGGAGCAGATTAACTGTCGATGTTTACTTGGGCACAAAAAAAACTCGATATCTGGACTTCCTAATTTTGAAAAGAGGTGACCTTAAGCGGCACACAAGGTAATAAACTTGATAGAAAAGGAAGGGTCTGGAGCAGTGTTCAAATTGACAGTAAGTCTGGGGGTTGCAGGAACAAGCTACAAAATGTTCACCACCATGTTCTAGTGGACAATTGGAGAGAGGCAACAAATGCTGGCCTTGCTGGCAATGCCAAAACCCATGATAGAATATACTTTTAAAAGATTGAAGAGGTTTTTTCAGTGTTACATTCTGTAGTTAACCGCATTATGAAATTACATGTACTGTTAACAAGCTCTGAAAGTCACAATGATAGCATATTCATTTTTTTAAATGCTTGGTATTGAACAGTTGTTGAACAACATGATTGCAATTTGATTAAAGGACAATGGTAGTGGGAGTGTGTTTATGGGTTGCCATTAACCTCCCTTCGTATAAAACAAAGCAAAAATAGCCTGGAACTGATCGCATTTTCCTGATTCCTAACAAGATCATCTATGCAAACCTATGTGCTCACAAGATGGGCAGGGCTGTTATTTGTATGTTAATTATATTGTTAAGATACACATGTGAAGGGCACTGTTTGAGTACTTGGAGTACTTGTAAACAGAGCCTGCTGGGACACGGGTTAGTAGGTAGGAAGCAGGCATATGTTATACTGCATGCTGTAAATAAACCTATTATCAAGAAAAGTATTAATGTCTAGTTTCATACTCAACTGGATTGGGATCAAATTAACAAGGACTGCCCCATCTATCTAACCTCCTGCACCTAGAAAGAACATATGGTCTTTCCATTACAGGATGTTTATTAACTTTCTTAAAGATTTCTGTCTCTGTGACCCTATCTGAAGCTCTGCCCCAGTGTTTATCACTCGTTTTGTGTAAACAAGTGCTTCCTGAGAGCTTATGGCAAACTTGGGCTGATTGAACTTGCCCTTTCTTTTAATAGTTTAAAGTGTCAGTTCCACAGACACATACCAGCAGAGCCTCCCTTGCCAAACTCCCACTGACTCGAATTATGCTGGGAGCTGGCAAAGCCCGAGAGAAGAGTCAGTCTGTGTGTCAATGGTCCATTCAATAAGTAGAACCACTAATGTCCCAGGTTTAGTTTTTGCCATGCTGTTTGGCAACTTATCTCCTGACCCCCCCCACCTCTTTCAAGGTCAGAAAAGCCAATTTTTTCCCCCCACCCTCATGATTTCAAGGGACACTAGGAATCATGTTCAGCACCTCCTCCAATGGTGAAGAACCTGTTGTTCTGATCATAGTACTCTCTGTACTCTTCTGCATTTGTGTCGGTTCCTCAAGTTTTATTTTATTGCTGAGAAACCTCAGGGCAAGGCCAGAATTCCAGGTTGGAACCTTGAGAACTAAAAATAAAACAAGGTGAGAGTGATTCAGGCACTGTAGTGGGAGAACACCCGTATTCCCTGATGCTTGCTTTAGGAGTTTGAGGCCCCATGATGGGGGCATGTGCTAGAAATTGGCCTTTATAGGTGTGAGGCACAATACTACTTAAATCCAATATTTAATAATGGTAGACGTCATGGCTTTGGAGGCCTTCAACAGGAGAAGGTTGAGTTGGGGGTATGTTCTAGACTTGCTTGCAAATCTCGTGTGGTTCCCCCCACCCCTCCACCCCACTGCCCCCTTCCCCCTGCCCCAACCATCCAGCCAAGTTTTCCAAACTTAGCCTCACTGACAGTCTTGTGCACATCAGAGCACCTAGCCTTGAACAGTGCCTGTGGATGTTCTTGATGACCAGGTTCACTGCCAATTACTGTACCTGGTCATACACAGCAGCAAGGCCTGAGGCTTGATCTATATCTTCTACTATGTTAACTGTTCTAATTTGGGTCATAATTGATGCATTCCCATTGGCCCAGGGAGGGAGGAATTGAATACAAGAGTAGGGAGGTTATGCTTCAGTTGTACAGGGCATTGGTCAGACCGCATCTGGGGTACTGTGTACAATATTGGTCTCCTTATTTAAAGGAAGATGTAAATGTGTTAGAAGCGGTTCAGAGAAGGTTGACTAGGCTAATACCAGAAATGGGGGGCTTGCCTTATGAGCAAAGGTTGGACTGGTCAGGCTTGTATCCGCCGGAGTTGTAAAAAGCGACTTGATTGAAGCATATAAGATCCTGAGCGGTCTTGACAGAGTGGATGTGGAGAGGATGTTTCCACTTGTGGGAGAGTCTAGAACTAGGAGTCATGGTTTAAAAATAAGGGGGTCGCTCATTTCAGATGAGAGTTTTTTTCTCTGAGGGTCAATCTTTTGGAACTCTCTTCCTGAAAAGGTGGTGGAAGCAGAGTATTTGAACGTTTTTAAGGCAGAGCGAGGTAGATTCTTGATAAACAAGGGGTGAAAGGATATTGGGACGTGGTGGGGGAGGTGTTATGATCAGATCAACCATGATCTTATTGAGTGGCGGAACAGGCTTGAGGGGCCGAGTGGCCTAATCCTGCTCCATGTCCTTATAAGTGATCCAGCCTTGCCCATTTCACTTACTTGAACCATAATTGTATATGCCTGAACTGGTTGTTATAATCCTCCTTACGATTTGAATGGACTATTGGTACTTTGGGTGATCTTCCTCTGAGGATTTGCCAGCTTCTGGCACAATCTGTGAGGGTAAGAGTGGTGAGTAGGTGCTATCCTGCTGGAATTCACCATGGGAACTGACAGAAGGCATATAATATGCTCAAAATGCCAACAGCTAGCATTCTCAATCCCCTTTAATCTAAGCTGATAAAACACTCTAAGGCTCTTCAGAGTACCAATTATCAAACCATATTTGATACCGAACATTAGGACAGGTGACCAATAATAAATTTGACCAAAGAGGTCCATTTTAAGAAGCATCTTTAAGGTGGAGAGAGATGTAGAGAGGCAGCACTCCTAGCCTAGTTAAAAGATCTTTTTCTATTTTATCAAACAGAGAAATAAAGAAGAACTTGGGTTTATATTGTGCCTTTCATGACCTCAGTAAATTGACAGTGAAGTGCTATTGAAGTCCAGTCACTGTTGGAATATGGACAGACATTAGGGATGAATTTTCATCCTTGGGGCGGGTAGTGGGAGTTGGGAAAATTCTCGGCTTGACCTGCCACCTCAAGAGAAAGTGCTCACAAGGACGGGATTTTCATTGTGGGGTGTGGACTGCAGTAGGGCCAGCCGACCTGGCAAAAGGACCCCTTAGGGGCTGCCAGGTGTGGAGGTGGGCTGTTTAAAAGGCCTGTCTTGGTGCTGCCGGACTTCATCCCAGTTATCATAAAAACAAGCCCTCCAGCCCTCGCCCCTCATGACCGACACACTCCCTTGGCAAGCTTTACCCCTCAAACAATCTCTATGGTCCTCAATGCCCCCCCACCATCCCCCCCTCCCCACACCCCCCATGCAAAGGTATGCCTCCCCACCCACTCCTATGGCCCCTTGTATCCTCCATGTTAAGCTATGGCATTTCCATGCCCATTCAGCCACTATATACTGTATAGAAACAATGAACCCTATAGTGACAGTAGGATGTGAAGAAAAAAATGCTTTGAAAAGATAGTCATTCATAACTTTCTAAAAAATAACTCCTTTTTACCAGCCCAATAAAAATGGCAATCATCCAGACATATCAGAGTATCAATAGCTGAAACTGTCTTGATAAACATTGTGAAATTGACAGCATAGATCAGAGAGCCAGAGGCATCAGTCAAGCTCCCTGGGGCTCAGGTGTTTCAACAGGTTAATGCATGTTTGGGCTCTCAGCCAAGCCTTGTAGATAGCGGACAGGTTTTGGGGAGTCACGAAATGAGTTATTCGCCACAGAATTCCCAGCGTCTGACCTGCTCTTGTAGTCATAATATTTATATGGCTCATGCAGTTCATATTCCGATCAATGGTAACCCCCAGGATGTTGATAGTGGAGGATTTAGCATTAGTAATGCCATTGAATGTCAAGAGGGGATGGTTGGATTCTCTCTTGTTGGAGATGGTCACTGCCTGGCACTTGTGTGGTACAAATTGGGAATGTGGGTTGAGGAGCATAACTTGGCATGGGGAGAACCTTTTGAACCTTTCAAGAGGTTCCCTCATGTAGACTATAGTTCACAACCCTTCTGAGGTGCCGTGAGCCATGACTCTTTGAAAAGCTGGTTCAACTCCCATAAAAGCTGCGGAGGACCAGGATGTGCCTATCCCTGCAATGCAGCTGACCAGGCTGGAAGTGCAGGGCACAGGCTCACAACCCAAACCAGCCCGCACCCTTGAAAGGCACTCTCAAAATAAAATCAGAAACCCTGGGCATGGGGTTAGGAATCCTGGAATTGGGACCTGCCTACCACTTTTAAAGGGCTCCTGAGCCATCCTGACTTGATTAAAGTCCAGCCCAAATGGAGGCAATTCCAGAACTTGGGACCTGGGAAATCAGTGGTCTAGATTCCCACGTAAGGACTGGCCAGTTGGATGAGGTACCAGAGAGTGGGTAGCCACCCTGGAACCATACATAAGAATGGAATCCATGTCTTCAGGAGAAAAGGTGGAGAGGGTTCATGTGAGGAAACATCTTTCACTCTAATGGGCTGTGGATGCTCTGGGTGAATTGAAATTTTCGAGATCGCGGCTGATAGATTTTTACGTTTGGGCATCAAGGAGATAAAGACGGGTGAGTAAAACTGAATCTAATTGAATGGCAGGCAGGCTTGAGGGGCCGAAGGGCCAATTCCTGTTATGTTCTTGGCTGTTGTGGTCACATTGTTTAGGGTGGTGATGAGCCCAGAGTGGAGGGTTTTCATACTCTCTTTAAAAAAAAACATGATAATTGATATACCTGAAGCAGTGATGGAGAGTGTAATAGTGGACAGTAAAGTTATGACAATATATTCCTGACTTCAGACTTTGAGACTTGGCTTGTAGCTTTGATGGTAAGCGTACAGAACAATTTTTAGCAGAGTTCACCAGAATAGTTCCAATTTAAACAGCCTGATCACCAGTTATAACCCAGAGTAGAAAGTGGGAAAACAGCATTCGGACAAGGGGCCTAATAAATTATTTAAGTGCAGCAACAGGAACAATTTTTTTCTAAGGCTTTGCAGCATAGATAAGCAAGAAGAAAGTCTTTTCTAGTTGTGGGGTTGACCTGACTGCCCAAATTTAGAGAAATGTTGGATTTCCTAAAGCCAAATTCATCAAGATTGGTTTGGGAGAGCCTTGGTTCCCTGCTGAGAGGGAAGTGCAGAAGTACAGGTCTGCCTGGACAGGTAGTCATTATCTCATCTCCATAAACTTCCACATTCACAGCAACGAATAGGTTTGTGGGCAGGCTGTAGAAAAATGTTGATCCTTCAGCACTTGAGAGGTGATCTTGTACTAAGGGGATTAGGGCAAGTAAAACCTGAGCCTATTTTCCAAATTGAGCTTTGACTTCTAAACTAAAAGATATAGATGCTGATTGATGAAAGGCATGCTACTTGCTGGCATTGCTTGGACAGAGAGGATGGTGGCTTTAGCTTGAGCCATTCAGTAGGATGGTACCAGAATTGAGCGAATATCCTTGTCAGGAAAATCAGAACAAAGTGGGGCTCTCTTTCTTCTAGATAAGAGAGGACTGTGACATGTTCTAGTAAAGGTTTTTGGGATAATTGAAGTATTTGATAGAGCATGCTTCCACTTGTGGATGAGACCAGAACTAGGGCCCAAAATATAAGATGGTAGCTAATAAATCCAATAGGGGATTCAGGAGAATAATGTCGGGTAAGTTAGTAGAGGCTGGAATGGGTCACGATTAGCCTGCTAAGGAAGTGTGGGTGAGATGGGTTGAATGGTTTTCCTTAACTCTACTAACCTTGAAGGGCAATGACACAGCATGAATTTTGCTAATCAAAAGATGCTATTGGAAAATGTCTACCTTTTTGAATGTTAGATCAATATTGGGTCAGGCGTGGCCCTGATGTAGTGTGCTATTGAATGGCAGATTTCCTGTTCCTGATTGATGTCTTTTGATTTTGGGTGAAAACTGTACTAACCCTCAGTTAGCTTGTTTTCTCAGGGTGAGCCAACTGCTTATCCGCCCTGGAACTGCCAGCCTGGGAGGACATTATTTGGATAATACCAACTACTCTGGTATTAGCTCTTGAGCTCCAGCTGTGTGCTGAAATCCTATTTCTGTATTCTTTTCCAACGTCTTTTTTTTTTACATTGTTTGCTTTCAAATTCTTTTTCAGTTCTCTTTCAAATGATTTTTAATCTCTGCCTCAGTAGTCACTTCTGCTGAAGCTTCATGTCCTGGCAGCCCTCTGTATGTGAAATTTACGTGCAACTTTCCCCTTAATATCAACTAATAGAAACTACCTTCTACCTACTTATTTTCTCAAGATTCCTCTTGACATCTAGGCATCAGGTGCTAATAAACCAAAGATTTCCCATCAGAGTGAGATACCAGAGGGTGACTAGTGCCCTGTGGATTTAAACAAAAGAGAGAGCTTGTATCTGGTTGGTAACCAGAGGATGCAGATCTAAGGTGATTGGCAAAGGGAGCAGAGAAGAGATGAGAATTTTCTTTTTTGATAGTGAGTCATGTTCCAAAAGGGTGGTGGAAGCAAATTCAAGAATCATCAAAGGGGAATTGAGTGTAGACTTGAAATGAAAAATTTGCATGGCTATTGGGGAAAAAAGAAGTGGGACGAATTGCATAGCTCATTCAAAGTGCCAGCATAAGCATGATGGGCTGAATCACCTCCTGTTCTGTAAGATTCTCTGAAGAATGTTTTATCAATATTACAGTTCATTTTCTACTTAAAAATGGTATTTTAAGAAAAATTGCAAAGACTGGGGATTGCCATTGACCTTTCAATCTAGCACCTCGGTCCAACCTCGGGTTGATCGGATGAAACTCTTTATCCTTTGGTTGTAAGGATTCGGTCTAATCCTTAGTGTTTCCAGGGCCCACAGGGGTTGGTCATTTAGCCCCTCAAGTCTGTTCCGCCATTCAATTAAATCGTGATTGATCTGCAACCTAACTGCACGTATGCTCCATCTTTGCCCCATATCCCTTAATACCCGAGGTTATTAAAATCTATCTATCTCTGAAATTAACAATCGGCTCAGTGTCGGTTGTTGCTTGTGGAAGAGAGATTTGAACTTCTACCTTTTGTATGTATAAGTGTTTCCTGGCTTCACTCTGGTAAGGACTGGCTTTATTGTTTTTAGATTATATGGCCCCTTGTCCTAGATTTCCCAACCAGTGCAAACAGTTTCCCTCTATCCTATCTGTTCCCCATAAAATTGTAAAATCTTTGACCAAATCACCCCTTAATCTAAATTTCAGGGAATGCCACCCTAGTTTGTCTAATCTCTCTTCATAATTTAACCCTTGGAGTCCAACACCCATATATCCTACCTAAGTGTGCCTAGAACTGCTCAGTGTACTTCAGGTCTGATTTTAACCATGGCTTTGTACAGCTGTAGGAAAATTTCTACCTCCTAGATATGAAGGTCAGTATTCCATTAGCCTTTCTGATCATTTTTGGACCTGTTCATGACATTTTAATGATTTATGCACCTGGGCCTTTTCACCATTTAGAAAGTACTCTGACCAATGCTTTTGAGGTCCAAAGTGGCCCTTATATTTGACCATATTGAAATCCATTTGCCACAGTTTTGCACATTTGCTTAATTTATTAAAAATTCTTTGTAATCTTAAGCTTCTATCTACTCTGCATTGGAAAACTTGCTTATGTGGTTTTCTGGCATCGGTCTTCGGAATTGTTAATAAATGCAATGAATAGTTAAAGCCCCAACACAGATCTCTGCAGGACACCACTAGTCACATCCTGCCAATTAGCATACCTGCCCATTCTACCTACTCTCTGTCCTTGCCCACTCAATTTCCTAACCGAACCAGTCTCTTATGAGGGACTTTATCAAATGCCATCTGAAAGTGCATATAAATAATATTCCCTTATCCACTACTTTAGTCACCTTTTTAAAAAAAAATTCAATCAGGTTTGTCAGGCACGACTTACCCATTTGTTACAAATCTGCTGGCTTCCTCTGATCAGTGGAAAATTTTCAATGTGTTCAGTCATTCAATCCTTAATTATAGACTCCGGTAATTTCCTGACAGGAGATGTTACGCTATCTGTCTATAATTCCCTGGTTTCCCACACCCCCACCCCTCCCTTGGCTTTCTGAAATAGTGGAGTGAAGTGCAATTCTTTAATCTAAAAGCAGTTCCTGAATCGAAAGAACTCTGGAACATTATATAGTTGGAGAATCTGCAATATTGTCCGCGCCTTCCTTTAAAATTCTGGGATGGAAACCATCTGGTCTTGGGGACCTGTCACCCTTTAGTGGCATTATTTTGCTTACATTAATTTTGGTGAGTTTCTGTCCCTGGTTTTTAGTTTCTTTGGGATGCCTGGCACACCATCTCCTTCGTCTAATGTGAATATTGATGCAAAGAAATTATTTAACATGTCAACCATTTCCCTATTTTCATTTACAATATCGCTATTGTCTGCTTTCAGGGGGC
Organism: Cetorhinus maximus; assembly: GCF_964194155.1. Lineage (NCBI taxonomy): Eukaryota > Metazoa > Chordata > Chondrichthyes > Lamniformes > Cetorhinidae > Cetorhinus > Cetorhinus maximus. The sequence goes on along the minus strand of NC_135890.1, from coordinate 15,102,835 downwards.
ACATATTACTCCTCAGCACCCTCCTTCTTCCCCATATGCTACATTTTTCATTCAGATTTTGATGCCTTTCAAGTGTCTTTTCTTGCTCTCTTTGTAACTCTTGCTATCTGTTTGGTCACCTTTATGCTGTTGTATCTCTGTCACCAGGATCTGTTAGTTTCATATTTTTGTATGCTTTTATTTTGTCCCTTCGTGTGTTTAGTTGCCCATGGCTTTTTCTTCAGCAAGTAGAGCAGTTGTCTCTTAAGAACATAAACTGGTTCTGTATCAGAAGTTGTTTTGCAAACACCTCTGGCCATTAGGTAAATGTTCACACACTCTGTTGGGCTGTTAGCTGAATCTGGCTCGTTAGTGTGCCTGATGTGGCCTTTCTTGGCCATATGGTTGCAGAAAACTATCCTGCACACAGACAAAAAGTTCAATGCATGAGATTATCCCAAACTACATGAAAGTTAAAATCCCCCATTAAAATCACTCTGCTTTTGCTTCATGTTTGTCTAATCTCTGCACTTACATTCTACCACTTCACAGCTGCCTTATAGGGAGCTTCTACGCAACTCTCCTTACAGTCTTGAATTCTTTTCTATTTCTTAATTCTACTCACGAAGGCTCCATTGCTTGCTTACCTCGCGTTATGTCATCTATAATGCTCTGTTGGACTGGAAATACCTTCTCAGGTAAACCTGGTACATAGATTAGTGATGGGAGAAATGCAAAAAACACACTGTGGGATTCTGAAGAGCAAGTCTATGAAATTTTTTTTTGTTGCTGTTGTACAGGCCCTTAGTTAGACTGCATCTGGAATCCTGTGCACAGTTTTGATCTCCTTACTTTAGGAAAGGATATAATTACATTAGAAGCAATTCAGAGAAAGTTCATTTGACTGATTCCTGGGATGAAGGAATTATCTTATGAGGAAAGGTTGGGCCTATACCCATTGGAATTTAGAAGAATGAGAGGTGACCTTATTGAAACATAGAGGGCGGAATTTTATGCCGTTGGGATTTATGGTTTTCCACCCGCCCCTGGCCCCCACCCCACCCCGCAACCAAGTTAATGGACCTTTGAACGGCCTCACCCCTGCCATGGTGGGTTGTAAAATTCCATCTGTAAGATCCTGAGAGGACTTGACCGGGTGGAGGCTGAGAGGATGCCCCCCCCCCCCCCAGCTTATGGGGGTGTCTAATAACTAGGGGGCACAGTTCAAAACTTAGGGGTCTCGCATTTAAGACTCAGATGAGGAGAAACTTTTCCTAAAGGTCATTAGTGTGTGGAATTCTCTACCCCAGAGAGCAGTGGGAGGCTGGGTCATTGAATATATTCAAGGCTGAGTTAGATTTTTGATAGGCAAGGGAGTAAAGGGTTATGGGAGAATGGGCCGGGAAATGGAGTTGAGGCCACAATCAGATCTTATTGAATGGTGGAGCAGGTTCGAGGGGCCGAATAGCCTACTCCTGCTCCTAATTCTTGTGTTCTTCCGGCAATGTGAAGGAAAATTTTGCTACGTTCGCTGTACCACACTTTGGACCCAGGAGAATTGAATGTTGACAAAAAGGTGGTAGGGAGAGGGGATGAAATTCTGTTCTCTCACATGGACGACCCTTACCTTAATGACCACGAGAGCCACCCCCCTGTCTCCAAAACAGAAAATGAAAAATTGGAATTGAAATCTCTTTTTAAGTTGGCAGATTATTGCTGTAGATGCCAGTACAACCTTATGCCTTGGGGGACCTGCAATGTTCCCCCGTGTTTACTGTTTAAGGCAGGAACATTGAGGTTATGAAACTGAATGCATGATGACATTACCCTTTTAAAACACAATTTTTCTTTATTAATCAACTTCAAAGTGTAGACTGTTGTAGAAACCCCTGCTGACAGACTAGCTTCTGTTCCGTCGCATGTTTTCAATTTTTTTTTGTACAGATGCCCTGGCTTTCATTTAAATCCACAGTTCTGGGAGTTAACCCTTTCTCTCCCAGTGGATGGAATCCTTCCTTCCATCTCCCTTCCCAGTGAACTGGCCACATTGCCTCTTGCTCCGTCACTGCAGTATCCAAGGTAGCAAGCAAAGCTCTAAGTGGATAAAAAAATGCTTGCTGCTTCTCAGAGGTTTAAATGTTTGACCTCAACCCTTGACCCCATCCTTAAGGCAATTCTGACTTCCTGCCATGTGCGATGGACAATAGAGAATTTTGAGTCTCGGGGGCAAACAGCAAAGTCACTCGTACTGCATCTTGTGGTGAGTTATTGTAGTCTTTGACTAGTTGAGTAATGTAAACCGAGTGTGAAATGGAGCAGGAGTAGGCCATTCGGCCCCTCAAACTGGCTCCGTCACTCAATAAGATCATGGCTGATCTGACTGTGGCCTCAACTCCATTCTCCGGCAGCAAATAGGACACCGCTTCAGAGTGTCACACCAAAGCTTGATCTCTTTGCAACCTTCCAAAAATTCAGGTCAACTCGTTAAAGTGATCAAAAGATCAACTGGCCCGATTGGCGCTTTGTTGCTGCTGGGCATCAGCTGTGGCTCAGTGTGAAGCACCTCTGAGTCAGAAAGTTCTGGGTTCAGGTCCCACTCCAGCCATTTGAGCACATAATCCGGGCTGAAACTCCAGTGTAGCACTGAGGGAATACTGCACTGCCAGAAGTGCTGTCCTTCAGATGAGATATTCAACCAGTGTCCTGGCTGTCTTCTCAGTAATTCCCACTGTCCTGGCCAATATTTATAACTGACATAATTCAAAGAAGCCTCACTGATTATATGGTCATTATCTCGTCGCTATTTGTGATGCATTGCTATGTACAAATTGGTTGCTGCATTTTTCAAAATTAGCGCGGTGTTAATTTTTAGTGTTGCTCTGTTGACTGGGAGACCTGTAAGGGGTGTTCCATCGTCATTTCAATGACATTAGTTATGGATTTGAGAGTTCAAGAATCCACTTGACAGGGTGGTCCGTAACTCTGGTCTTTGTGACAGCTGAGTCCAGTTTCTCCCCCAGTATGGGCTTCAAGTCATCACCCCAAACTCATTGACACACAGCTCCACTCAGTAATGAAGATAATCTCTGGAACTCCTGAGATCAACTCCTGTTCAGTGATTGGCAGCCCTCTCAAATATCGCCCCTCCCTGCTATTCGACAGCACGCAGAGAAATAACTCATAGCAGCAAGCTGGACCTCCCCGCCCCTAGAGACCTTCAGGACCTCTCCAACTCACCACATGGCCCTACGAAACCCCAACCGAACTTCTCCAGCTGCATAATACTGAAACCTGGAGGAAAGCTTGGGCAGAAACCACCCTTCCAAATAAAAACATTGTGTCTGACCCAACATCTCAACAACCAGGCTTCAATCTCCCCTGGAGCACGTGGACAACCCTCAGTCGATTACAGACTGGACATGTCCGATGGAGCCACCTGATGTACAAGTGGCACCTCTAAACCTTGCCTGGCTACCACTGTGGAAACTCCAACCTAACCATGGAGAACATAATAACATCTTTCCACCCCCCACCACCGCCTCCCCCCCCCTCCCCCCCCCTCCCCCCACCCTCCCCCCCCCTCCCCCCACCCCTCCCCCCACCCCTCCCCCCACCCTCCCCCACCCCTCCCCCACCCCTCCCCCCACCCCTCCCCCCACCCCTCCCCCCACCCCTCCCCCCCCTCCCCCCCCTCCCCCCACCCCTCCCTCCCCCCTCCCCCCACCACCGCCTCCCCCCCTCCCCCCCCTCCCCCCCCTCCCCCCCCCTCCCCCCACCCCTCCCCCCACCCCTCCCCCCACCCCTCCCCCCACCCCTCCCCCCACCCCTCCCCCCCCCTCCCCCCACCCCTCCCCCCACCCCTCCCCCCACCCCTCCCCCCACCCCTCCCCCCCTCCCCCCCCCTCCCCCCACCCCTCCCCCCACCCCGACGACTCAATTTGAGGGCGACATCCTGGAGTTACACTTGCTCTCCAGCAGGGCATTGGACCGGTTAGCGAACTTGACATTAAAACTGTGACGACAGCTCCTGCTCCTAATGCCATACAAAAGAAAGTAAGTGTCCATCAGTTGCTGTAAAGCACTTGGGGACATCCTGAGGTTCTGGAAGGCACTATAGGAATGCAAGTCTCCCAGAGTAATAATGGAAAGGGCAAGAAAAAGTTACTGAAGAGTTTACAAGATTTACATCTACCTTATCAAATCCTCTTCTTAATTTTTAAAGACTGCTATAGGTCACCCCCTCGGCATTCTCTCTTGCATGGAAAGGAGTTCCACCCTGTTAAACCTTTCCTGATAATTATATCCTTTCAGACTTGGTATCATTCTTTCTTGCACTTTCCACAGTACCTCTATACTTCTTACAGCATCTCCTCTTAAGTATGGTTGATACAAGGTTAACATGACTTCTCTATTTAAAAAATAAAAGTCGATCTTTTTATTCTTCTTGTGTGCTTGGTGTATTTTTTTTATGGTCTTAATCGGTGTTGCTACCTTTAAGTGAATTGTGTATCAGCTTTTCCTGATAACCTCTCAGTTCTGATATCTTCCTTGTAAAGGTAGTAGCTATTACTGGGATTACATTCCTTGCAGATCACTGTGATGTGATTGTGTCCTCTTTCTATGGGTTGTCTGTCGGTCCTCTTGTGATGTGTGCACAGTTTTGTGGCGTGACTAAAATGAGAGGCCCTGCTCAGGATGCGATGGGACCCTGGCACTGAATGGACCACTGTTGAAACACATGGCTTCAGTGATGCAATTAAAAACTGTAACTGTAACAAAAACTTTTTTGTGATCTTGTGAGCTGAGGCTCCCCGGAGGCCTAAATACTTTGTCAGTGACATCGCGGAGGGAGAGAGTTTGGGGTCAGTGGAGGGATCAGGCCTGACACGGGCCAAAGGTCAAGGGGCATTTTGGGACAGGATCAGCATGATGTCATCCAGGCTGTTGGCACGTTTGAAACCAAGGACAGCTGGTGGGTCCCAAACGGTGGTTAATAGCATAAATGCTGTTCAAGGGGTCCATTGTGAGGTTAATGATTATCCATTACCTCGAGTGCTTGATCTCTTATTGACTTCCTTCCACTCCCAAACCTCCCTCAGGTCTCATTTCTTGTGTCCTATGAAGTATGGCACAGAACGTGTCTGCCTAAATATCAAAAATTTGATCCCCTGCTCCCAGCCTACTCTGCCATTTGTATTAGCAAGATGAGTTGAGTGGGGGCAGGGGAGGGTGATGATCTCCCTCTTGCTGAAGCTTTTGGGTTTGAATCATTTCTCTTCCATCTGTGAAGTCTGCAAGAAACTGTAAGACTTTGGGATTTCTCTAAGGAAATGAAGGATTCAAGGGAAAAAGGTTTTGCTTTCTCCCCCTCTTTCTCTCCTGATGCTGCTGATTCATGCTGAGGCACCACTTCTTTGGCCAAGCAGTCACTCTATGCACTCGCCCACCCCTCTCCTCTGCATCTCACCAAGTGGGCATTTTTGTTTTGTACGTGATAGGAGATGGTGAGTCTAGACAAGCCGCATGTTCATGGGGTGGGGTGGTGGGGGAGTCTGAGGGGAGATGGACAACCTACCCATTCCCATTTGGTGTCTCTGGGGAGAGAATAGGCAGGACTTTGATATCTCCTGTGGAGGAATAGCCCTCTGCCATCCATGAACAGTGATTATTTGGGTGATGGAACAGCACCTTGGTAGGAAAGGAGCTATGTATCAGGGAGGGTGGTAGTGATAAACTATCAAAGCGGGGGTATTGGGGTGGGGTGAAGTTGAGTGCATTTTCTTAAAAAAAGAATTTCATGTGACATGGGTATTGCTGGCTAGGCCAGCATCTTTATTGACCATCCCTAGTTGCCCTTGAGAAGACATCTTCTTGAACTGCAGCAGTCCATGTGGTGTAAGCACTGTTAGAATGATATCTCTCAAGACTGTAATTTTTTTACAAAATGGAAGGACCTGGCATGATTTGGACATGTGGATGCTAATCTGGGATTTTATCTTTCAGGAAGGTCATAAATTCACCTTGGAATTGTGAACAAGCAGGCCTCTTCCAAGAGATCACTTGACCTATATGGTACTTGAGTTGTTTTTGTGCTGAACTGCAAAGCACTTTAACGAAAAGGTGGGAGACAAAAGGAAGCCACAGGGCAGAGGGGGGAAAAAAATCTTTTGTGCACCTGCTAGTTTGGAAGGCAGCCTTGTTAGAGAAAAAGCTGAGGAAAGAAGACTACCTTGACGGGCTCCCTCCTCTCTACCTTGCCTAAAATTATGTGGGGCTATCAACCTGTAGCCAGAGAATCCTCATCTGAGTGTAACTGGTCTGCATTTGGACCTGCAAAGCTGAGAGTTGGTGAGACCTTTCAGTCATCCACCAGGACGAGCATCGAAATCCTGCGGACTTTATCCTCTATTTTATAATGCCCATGCTCCAGAGCCCATCTCTGCAGAGAGACTCTACCTGTTTGTCCTCTGTTTGTCTGTGTATGTGTCTGTCTGTGTGCTGGGGGGAATTCTTTAGGAAGAGATAGTTATACTTCCTGATTACAATTGTGTGTTAACCAGTACTTGCAATTTGTTAAAAGAAATTTATCTCAATTTAAGATAAATTAATTATTCTGAGTTTTTTGAAATAAACCTGGTTAGAGTCCCTCTTCTGGGTACTAGAAGTATAGGTACACAATTGGCCATTTCGGTGAGAAAATTAAACATTTAAGTGAATGGTACAGCCTGCAGAGTAGTAGGGCTTGAAAATTCACGCACTCCTCCCATCCCAGTCATTAGAGTAGACCCACAGTGCTGTTAGGGAGGGAGTTCCAGGATTTTGACCTAGCGACAGTGAAGGAATGACAACATTAGTTCCAAGTCAGGATGGTGTGTGGCTTGGAGGGGAGCTTCCAGGTTGTGGTGTTCCTGTGCATCTGCTGCCCTTGGTATAGGTCGTGGGTTTGGAAGGTGCTGTCAAAGGAGCCTTGGCGAGTTGCTGCAGTGCATCTTGTAGATGGTACACGCTGCTGCCACTGTGCATTGGTGGTGGAGGGAGTAGATGTTGAAGGTGGTGGATGGGGTGCCAATCAAGTGGGCTGCTTTGCCCTGGATGGTGTCGAACTTCTTAAGTGTTGTTGGAGCTGCACTCATCCAGGCAAGTAGAGAGTATTCCATCACATTCCTGACCTGTGCCTTCTAGATGATGGACAGGCTTTGGGGAGAGTCAGGGGGTGAGTTACACTCCACACAATTCCTAGCCTCTGACCTGCTTTTGTGGCCGCAGCATTTATATGGCTGGGCCAGTTCAGTTTCTGGTCAATGGTAAACCCCAGGATGTTGGTAGTGGCAATTCAGTTATGGTAATGCCATTGAATGTCAAGGGGAGATGGTCAGATTCTCCCTTGTTGGAGATAGTCATTGCTTGGCACTTGTATGGCGCAAATATTGCTTGCTACTTGTCAGCCCAAGTCTGAAAGTTGTCCAGGCCTTGATGCATATGAGCGCGGACTGCTTCAGTATCTGAGGAGTCGCAAAAGGTGTTGAACATTGCGTGATCGCTAATGAACATTTCCACTTCTGACCTTATGATGGAAGGAAGGTCATTGATGAAGCAGCTGAAGATGGTTGGGCCTAAGACACTACCCTGAGGAACTCCCACAGTGATGTCCTAGAACTGAGTTGATTGACCTCCATAGACCACAACCATCTTCCTTTGTGCTAGGTATGATTCTAACCAGTGGAGAGTTTTCCCCCTAATTCCCATTGACTCCAGTTTTGCTAGGGCTCCTTGATGCCACACCTGGTCAAATACTGCCTTGCTGTCAAGGGCAGTTACTCTCACCTTGCTTCAGAAGTTCAGTTCCATTGTCCATGTTTGGACTAGGACTGTAATGAGGTCAGAAACTTAGTGGCCCTGGTGGAACCCAAACAGAGTGTCAGTGAGCAGGTTATTGCAGAGTAAATGGTGAGTAAGAGCTTGATAGCACTGCCTCTAATTCCTCCAGCACTTTGCTAATGACCGAGAGTAAACTGGTGGTGTGGTAATTAGCTGGGTTGGATTTGTCCTGCTTTTTGTGGACAGGATATACCTGTGCAGTTTTCCACATTACCAGCTAGCTGCCAGTGTTGTAACTCTTTCTGGTCACAAACAAATAAACTAAATTAGCAAAATGAGGGACAAAGTGAAAGGCAGCCCCTCCAAAAGACAAAATTTAAAGGAAACTTACAACCCATTAAACCAAATGTGATTAAAGGGGTCGATAAAACACCTCAGTCCCTGCGGTGCCCACCAAGCACAGAAGGCCTCAATGGCGCTGGCGGACACCGTGTGCTCCCTCTCCAGGGACACCCAGCCGCAAACATAGCCGCGGAAGAGGGGCAGACCCCCTCAGTCGCCTGCTGCCTGGACCTGTTAATGGTCAACTTGGCCAGGCCCAGGAGTAGGTTCATGAGGAGGTCCTCCTCCCTCCCTGCCCCTCTCTGCACTGTAGATCAAGAGCGTGGGAGCCAGTGTTGTAGCTGTACTGGAGCAGCTTGGCTAAGGGCACAGCTAGTTCTGGAGCACAAGTTCTTCAGTATTATTGCTGGAATATTGTCAGGGAAAATAGCCTTTGCTGTATCCAGTGCCTTCAGCCATTTCTTGATATCACGCGGAATGAATCGAATTGGCTGAAGACTGGCATCTGTGATGCTGGGGACCCCTGGAGGAGGCTGATATGGATCATCCACTTGGCAATTCTGGCTGAAGATTGTTGCAAATGCTTCAGCCTTATCTTTTGCACCAATATGCTGGGCTCCCCATCATTTGAGGATGGGGATATTTGTGGTGCCTCCTCCATCATGAGTTGTTTAATTGTCCACCATTCATGACTAGATGTTGGCAGGACTCCAGAGCTTAGTTCTGATCCATTGGCTGTGGGGTCGCTTAGCTCTGCCTATTGCATGCTGCCTCTGTTGTTTGGCACGTGAGTAGCTCTGTGTTGTAGCTTCACCAGGTTGACACCTCATTTTTAGGTATACCTGGTTGTTGCTCCTGGCTTGCCCTCCTGCACTCTTCTTTGAGCCAGGATTGATCCCCTGTTTTGGTGATAATGGTAGAGTGGGGGATATAACAGGCCATGAGGTGACAGATTGTGTAAAGTAACAGAAATTAAGTAGTTGAATCTATGAAGTACTTTGTGCAGTTGATGTTCTGGAATTTTCATTACTAGCAGAATAAACCTATTGGGAATAAATTATTACAGGAAATAAGAAACTTCTTACAATTCTCCACACCAGAAAGAACCCACCCACAGAACAAGTTTATTTTATTAAAAACTTAACTCAGCATTTAGTCCGACATTTTTTCCGTTCATCAAGTTGAGAAGTTCGTTCATTGCCCCCAGCTTATTCCTTTTGTAATCTTTGCCTGTGACTGAAGTGAATGTGCACATTAATGAGGTTTAACATTGGCTTGCTTCATGCAAGAAGGGTCAAAGAGCAACAGGCGTTAAAAAAGGCTGCAGGTAGTACTTATGTGGTGATGGGAAACATTTTACAATGGTGCACTGAAACTCAGCAAATCAGCACCCAGTCGAACAAGGCACTGCAGAAATAGATTGGCAGCTAAATAACTACTTTAATGTCGAATGTGGCCAGTGCAGTTATATCATCCAATGCTAATGTTGTTTTTGCTTAACAACCTAAGGTCAGTATGTTTGCTCTCAGAAGTATATTGCAATCAACTGGCTAGCATTGGCGGATTGCAGTACGGCCTCATTAATGCTTCCCATTTTTTCATTGTCACATAAACTAGCTGCGTCCTTAGCCAACCTCTTCCAGTACACCTTCAGCCCATTGAATCCATGTGGGCTCTGCATTGAGCAATCCAATCAGTCCCATTTCCCCGTTCGAATCCCCATAACCCTGCAAGCTTATTTCCCTCAAATCCCCATCCAATTTTCTTTTGAAATCACTGTCTCCCGTCCAGCACCCTTGCAGGCGGAGAGTCCCAAGTCTTTCTAAAGTGCTCAGGCCTTTTCCTTCCCCGAACATAACCAGTCACACTTGGTTATGGAGAGACTGCCTGGATTCTGAGTGCTTTTAGAGGTGTTATTTGTACAGTCCTTGATGGTGCAAGTTAGGATACTGCTGAAATTCACCAATCCCCCTACACCCATCACCCCCATGCTCATTGCACTGCGTTGGCTTCTGGTCTGGCAATGCCTCGACTTTTAAAATTCTCGGCCTTGTGTTCAGATCCCTCAAGGGCCTTACCCATCCTTGCCTTCCTCCAGCTTTACAACCTCCTGAGATCTCTGCACTTCTCCAATTCTGGCCTCTTTCGTATCCCTGTTTTACTTGCATTGCTCCACCATTGGTGCCTTCAGCTACCAAAGCCCTAAACTTTGCAATTCCCTCCCTAATCCTCTGTCTCTCTCACTCTCCCTCCTCCTCTTAAGACGTTTCATCTTAAAACCTACCCCTTTGACTAAGCTTTCAGTCAATTTCCAAATATCTCCTTATATGGTGTCAAATTTTATTTGATGCACTCTTGTGCAATATTGTGGACCATTTTACCATGTTAAAGACACTATACACAAATGCAAGTTGTTGCCTTTGGGGCATCCATAAGCTGCCTTGAGATCAGGAGTCTGGCACTTTGAATGCACTCACAAAATGAACTGGATTTTTTTAAACTTTCTGAAGAGAAGTATTGTTTATCCCTTAGGCTGGCTTGTGCCTGTGTGAGACAGGATAAGCTCAGATGAATCTGAATAAATGTGCAGCCCTTTTGCAAACTGGATTTGACGCTGAAATCAGGACCTTTTGATTGGTGCTTATTTTTCTAAAAAAAATATTTTGGAGCATCGGTATCGTGTTAAGTAACTAATGACAGATTGGTAAAATCTGGGGAGGCAGTGGCGAATTGGTAAAAGTAATCCAGAGGCCCAGGCTGTTGCTGTGGACACAGGGGTTCAAATCCCATCATGGCAGCTGGTGGAAATTCAATTAATAAATTCAATTAAAATCTCAGTAAAGGTGACCATGAAACTATCATCAATTGTTGTAAAAACCCATCTGGTTCACTAATGCCCTTTAGGGGATGAAATCTGCTGTCCTTACCCAGTCTGGCCTACATGTGACTTCAGACCCACAGCAATATGGTTGATTCTTAACTGCCCTCTGAAATGGCCATTCACTTCAAGGACAATTAGGGATGGGGGCAACAAATGCTGGCCTTGCCACCACTGCCCACATCCTGTGAAAGAACAAAGAAAACCATGACTTTGAGTGCAGAAGACAGTTGAGCAGAGTAGGAGAGATCAAATTAATCAAGAAGTAGTGATGATCTGAGCACTTTAAAAGCCTGCAGCATGTAGATTGAGAACAGGAATTGCACTTAAGATGAGTTCTGTGAAACTGCCGAGCATTACCTAGTTCCTTCGCTGCTGAAACCCTTATTCCTATTAGTTCTAGACTTGACTATTCCAACACCCACCCAGCCACACGCTAAACGTCCACCTTGCATGAACTGGAATCATCCAAAATTCTGCCACCGGATCCCAACTTGCACCAAGTTCTGCTCACCCATCACCCCTGTGCTCCCCGATCTACAGAGACTCTTGCTTCACTTTGTAAAAGTAAAATCCTCTTTTGGGTTTGCTGGCATTTTATTATTGTTGGGGATCTTCAAATCTCTCGCTGAGAGCTCTAATTTTTTTTTGATTTTTTTTTTCTCTTGACTCCCTTGTTGGTGTAGTTGGCTGGAAAGAAGGTCACCATCTCAGCAATGATTACTGCACTGTCAGAGATTCTATCAGTAACTGGATTAATCACAGCCCTCTGGGCAGCTGGCAGTTTCTGGAGGCCACTGCACTCATCTTGTGACTGTGTTTCGTGTGCACCTTGCTGATCGAATTAGAAATTACTCACAGGCTCCGCTTAAATGGGACCCATTCAGTACCAGGATTGACGCTGTCAGCTCGAATGCGAAAGGGGAGCCTAACGCTTAGTGATGAATGTCGAAGACGTATATGTGCCAAGATTGGTGTATTTCCTGATACAAGATCAAGTCGATTAGTAAACTGATCATGCCATGGTGGGAACTTGTATTGTTGGCCTCTGAATTGCAGTGAGATCACGTTTACTCCTTTATCTTCAAGAATATAAACAAAATTGGGTTGTCATCTCACAGTCTCACCCAGCTAGTTTGAGTAACAATGGAATCCCATCCTTGCTGCCCTCCACTGACCTCCAATTTTACTATCCCCTTGACAGATAATGAAATCAGCTGGGATGTAAAAATAGCATTGGCCCAATCCTACCAGTCTTCCGACCGGCAGGGTAAGTTAAAATTTACCCCCTGAATCTAATTGTGTAAACAGCAGAAACTGGCTTATGCACTTCAGCCTCCCATATTTGGAATTAAAACCCTGGCATTGTAAAAGTGACTGTTTTCCAAAGAATACCAGATTGATTCCCGAGATGAGAGCGTTGTCCTGCGTGGAAAGATTGAGTAGAGTGGGCCGATGTTCTTTGGAGTTTAGGATCGTGAGAGGTGATCTCGCTGAAATTACTAAAATTATTAGAGGGCTTGCCAGGGTAAATGCTGCAAAAAAAAAAGGTTTGTCCAGGTTGGTGAATTTAGAATTAGAGGTCACAGTCTCAGGATAAGGGGTTGGCCATTTAGGACTGAGATGAGGAGAAATTTCTTCCTTCAAACAGTTGTGAATCTTTGGAATTCCCTATCCCAGGGAGCTGTGGATGCTCCATTGTTGAATATATTCAAGACAGAGGTTGATTGATTTTTGGAAGGGAATTGAGCGATTTGGGGATTTGACACTAACGGAATTGAACGATTTGGGGGTCGGGAAGGAAAGTAGTTGTGAAAGTTCAGCCATGATCTTAAATGGTGGAGCAAGCTTTTGAAGGTCATGCTTTACAGTTAAACCTATGAAAGACTTTGATCGTAGAGGAAGGGTGTGTGCTGCTGCTCTTGCCCTCCATTGCTGCTATTTACATGATCCCAGAGGCAAGGAAGATCCAAGATGTCTAGAGAAGAACAGGGAGACTGAGGCAGGTGAAGATCTCTGTAGTCTTCGTTTGGGTTCAAGCCTCCTGCTGATGCTGGCTGATCCCAACCTTGAAGGGACTTCGGAGGTGATTCTGTGACTCAGCTACTCTGAGATATTGCCAGGCAGTGCTGCTTGTGAAACTGTGGACCTATGGTTCTGAGAGATGGGGATGTGCACCTACAGTTTGCTGAGATTCTTCCGGCAAGCACCAGTCCCCACTGGGAGTGCTGGATCACGGTATCGTTCCTTTTCGTTTAATTTTACTTGGTCTATCAGTGATATAATTGCCTCATTCCACCATTGGTGGCTGTGCGTTCAGTTGGCCAGAGCCTAAACTTTGACATTCCCTCCCAGAACCTCTAAATCTCTCTATTTTCCTCCTCTTCCTTGAATCCCACCTTTTTTGTTGACCAAGCTTTTGGTCACCCTAAATGTCTCAATGTGGTTGGTGTAAATCAGGCAAAATCTGACTTACCTGCCTGTGAAATGCCTTGGGAGGTCTTGCTTTGTTTAAAGGTGCTATATAAATTCAAGTTGTTGTAAGACGTTGATTGGTGATCGATGCAAATGAAAATCTTTTTTTTGCCAATTCATATTCATTCATTCAGTCTGCATGCTGTTTTTCTTTTTAAATGATTCCAGGTATCCTTTTTTTTTGTGTGAACAAAAATCAACTAAGGGGTGTGGGGCTTGGCTGAAGATCGGCTGGGGTCTCCATGAATGGCAGAACAGGCTTGAGGAGCTAAGTGGCTGCCTTCTGTTCCAATACTTCCTGGCTGTTCGGAGTTGAAACTGCTTGATATCTTCTCAAAGGGATGAGGATGTGACGTTAGCTTCTACAGGGAGAAGCTAATTTGGCCAAGTGGAAGAGTGACCCTAGTTTTGCACACACCCCCCACCCCCGCAACTTCCAATTAAATGGCATGCATCGCTGCTGAAATACCCCATGCGCCAAACACCAAATCGGCTATTTAATACAAAAACTGAACAGCTTGAAAGGAAAATCAAAGCTGTACTGCTCCATTTATTGACTTTGAGCAACAACACACTAGTGTTGAGATCGTAGAACGTAAATTAAATCTGGAGGCTTGCTACTGAATTTCAGTCTAGACTTGTGCTGCTGCACATCTGTGTGAGCCCGAACAGTAATGGCTAAACCCAATGAGGTAATAAAAGATCATAACGTCTGCATTTTAACCTTGTGCCCTCGATGTATCTAAAATGATCTGTTCAGTATGAAGGGAAGACAGTTTTAAGCTGAATTGTCCCTTTGTCTTTTGCATGATGTACTTTGATGACTGTAGATGTAGCGTGTTTATCATTTTAACTTTTTTTCTATTTGTATATAACCATCAAAGTTTTGTGTGTCTATGCCCCCTGGCTTTGGTCTCCTCTAAATCCACCCTATTGAATCCTTTCATAATTTTGAAGACTCCTATCAGGCCGCCCTCAGTCTTTCTGTCCTAAAAATATTTACTTATTTTGTGTACTGCATGTGGTGTGTGCGTGCATTACACATATTCCACATAGGCCTGTCCATTGTACTCCCTGAACGGAAGCGCACAACTGATTCTGTTCCGTCTGTGTAGTATTAAATAAGTTGATGGATTTGATAAAAGCATTTCTTAACAGTATGCCCTGATTTCAATGCAGGGAGGTGATGGCAGGGTATAGGACAGTGCTTAGCAGAAGCTAGTCACGTGATATTTAAAAACCGGTATCTGAGTTACTGAAGAATGAAGAAGGTTTCATTGCTGGTGGTGATTGTGGTACTAGAGGGGTTGTGTCCTTTTTCGTCTTGTGCTTTGAGACAGGCTGGACCAGCCACTTTCAGAAATACTTCAAGTTGGCCTGGAGGGGAATATTGGTGCTGCACCAGCTGTGTTGGACCCAGTTTGGACTCTACACAGTGATGCTGGCTTTTGTTTCCCTTTTTTATGTCTTGAGTCTATGAGTTCACTAGTCGAGTAAGCTCGAATTGCACGCCTTCATATACATTTGCTAGTTGGCGCTCGCTATCAATAATGGAGAGAGACTGACATAAGGACAAGCTGTGATTGTTTATTGCAACAGAAGGCAGAGTACTAAATCCTTGCATGCTCCCACAACCATCTCCAGTTCTAGACTTCCAGTTAACCAGTACCCAGTGCTGTACGGTGATTGGTCAGTGCTGTCACATGGTTAGCCCACTTGCATTCTCTTAAAGGTACTCCACTTTACCACACCCTCTTTCCCTTCTCTTCCATTGTCCCTATTCCCAGGTGATGTAGACTTGATGCTGATGAGTCAGGGTTCACCATGTTTAGACACGTTGTCATGGTGGTTCCACCATTTCAAAGTCTTTTAAAAATGCTGCTTACGATTTAAAAAAATAAAGTCACAAGTTGATTTGATCTGCCTGCCATGGCTGCATCAACAGTCAAGACACACAGCGGTAACTCGAAGGGTATGGGCAGCGGAGTTGAAATTCATGGCCTCTTGCGGTGCTGTTGCTGTGGAAGAGGGGAGAGATACCTCCATCTTGTTGCTGTGCCCTTTTCAGCTCTGTTTGATTCGTGGGACTGCCAACCCTCCAGAACTGCCCTAGAGTCTCCAGAAATTAAAGATTAATCAACGAGGTGCTGCTGCAAACAACCCAGTGTCAAGATGCATTCCCTTAAACATGAACTGCCGTAGAAGCCCATTGTTAAAAACGGGCATTTGGCAACCTTTTACACCCACTCAGCCCTGTTTCCCCCTTCCCAAGGGAGTCTATATTATTTCACGTAATGCCAAGCTGAGTGCTGTTCAAGCATGGCTCAGGCCTCCATCACTGTGAAATGCTTTCAAAATAATGGACCGCCCCCTCATCTAATTGAGTTGCGGTTGCAGGGTCCCTGAGCTGAAAAGGTCAAGATTCATACTGTGGGATAAAACCAAGCCAGGGGAACCTAGGAACAGAGGAGATGAATTTAAAAAGTAGGGTTGTGGAAAACATAGGCTAGTAAAGGCCGCATTTAATGCACAACTTGAGTGTCCCTGAGAAAATGCTGGTCGGTCTCTTTGAGCCATTGCAATCCTTGTGCTGATGGTGCTCTGACAATGGTGAATGCAGGAGAGTTTGTGTCTACTCCTTACAGCCTGGACTCTTGAACATAGAATGGTCATTTGGTTCTGACAGATACTATAATCATGGTGAAAGCACCTGGACTTTAGGACAGCAGGAGTTTTTAGAACAGATTCAGAACCAGAAGCATAATAGCTGCTTAAAAAATTCAGCAAATCCAGTTAAGATTTGGGTTTTAGACTCTCTTATATTTGCAGCTCCAAATCAGTGCTTTGGAAATCCGTGTTTAGATTCTGGGGTCATCTATCTTTTTTTCGACTTCCGTAAGCAAGTTATCATCCATTGTATTAACACTCGTCTTCTGTGACTTCCTGGAATCTTCTAATCGCACCTTGTGCAGCTGTAGTTTATACACCCCAGAAGTTGCAGGTTACTGACCGTGCTGAAAAGCCTCTCAGTCTTGCCCTCTCCAAATTTCTCCTCCTCCTTAAAACCTACCACCTTGGCAAAGCTTTTGGTCACCTGTTCTAATATCTCCTTACTCAGATGTTGCTCCTGTTAAGCACCTTGGAACATCTTGCTGCATTAAAAGTGATGTATACATGTATGTTGTTGGTGTTTGCAGGGCTACTTGAGGAACTGTGGGTTTGAGCTTGCACATTTGTAATTTCAATAGAAAGATCCCGTGTACAGCTGATTTGATCTTCTGTTTGCGATGCGGGCTTGCTAATCCTACCAGCAACCCCCTGCCACTCTGAAGTGAGACCACTGAGTGTCTGAGTGCTGTTGTGGGATAGTTCCCTGTCCTTTCGCTGAGACCCTGTTCTGTAATTAGCGCAGGCTGATGGGATGGCAGTGTGTCTTTGTGGATAAGGTTGTATGTGGAACAAATTTGGACCAACCAACCCAGAAGATGGGAGTCCACAGCATGTCATTCAGCAGCAATTGGCTCTCAGTCCTAGAATTATTGACTGGTGTGGTATAAACCATGTTTCTATGAGTGTGTTGGGATCTTCCCAAACTAATTTGAGATTAAAGCACAATGCTGGTGTAATGCGGAGGGAACTTCATCAGTTCTGACAGAAGCCAAGTGTAAGATAGATTCTTGGTGTTGACAGATTGTGTTACATTCTCTCTCCTCCTCTGAAGTGAGAGATGGGAGTCATTCTTTTAATATTGGAAACTACCACTGGCCCTCCAATTGGTTAAGGACCTAGACCAGGATCTTGCAACTTTGACCCCTGCTTTCTGTTTCTCAGTTTGCTGCACCACAGGCGTGTATTGGGGCAAGGAAGGCGTACTGAAATACACAAACATCAGTAACTCCGCTTTAGCTGGGAGATTCATTCCAGAGCATAGTCCTCTGGGAATAATTGGTCTGGCTTTGCTTTCTTTGTTCCTATTGCCCTTGACCCGATTTCCTCTTCCTTCTGGTCTACGTGCCGGCAGCCCAGATATCCATTCTGTGTGAGCCAGGCAGTGGGTTACACCGCGGATGGCACAAGACCCAATTCTTTTGTGTTTGTAGCTTAGGGGTCTCACACCCCCCCGCACACATTTTAATTGTGGAAGCCCTATTTAATATTATTCTTCCCCTGTAGATACTGGTTTTGACGTGGCAGGATGCCTCCCCAGCTGAGACCAGCTAATGTAAACCGTGACTGGGCATCAGACATGGCTGCATTCTTAGTTGGTACAGGTACGTGCCACAGCAGCTGGTCAACTCGGCCACTGAGCCATTGCTGGGTGGTTTTCGCCATGACCTTTTCACCCTACCTCCAGCCTCTTCCACTGTTATAAGAGACCGAGAAGATAATTACATGCTGCATATGACTTGAACATAAGCATATTAAAGAGATATATCAGCTTGGTACTTTGCATAACTCTATTAAATGAGACAAAGATTAGTTGTTCTAACAGTTGTCACTGTTTCTTGCACATGTCAGAAGCCAAAGCCATCCACAAATTAAGCTGTTTGAGTTCCAGTAAAAATGTTATTACAGAGAAAGTATCAGCTGACTGATGGGAGGGAATTTAATTAAAGAACATTGGAGGAATTTACCCGAGACACACTTAGGGAGGCTGAAATGTTTGAACAGACCTCAGAGTAAAATCAATTTGTCACAGTGTTGTGATTTTTATCGATGGGTAGTTTCTCCTCCTCTTCCCAAGAGGGTTCGGAGTGGTGCGAGTGTTTCCTTTAAATAAGTTATTAGAAATTAGGAACTGAAACCCAATCTGTTTACATGACTGATTTACCTGGAGCTGTGGGTCTTGATTCCAATATCCAATGCCCTGGTCCATCCCCAGTGACATTAGCAGGTCACTTACACTTGTTCTGTATAAGTTGTGTTGGAACCGTGTTTTGACATTGCATTGAGTGGGGAAATAGTTCAACCACCGCATGAACAATCTAACATGGATGAACGTCCTGCATTCTCCTCTTCCTCATTCTGTTGTTTTGCAGCCTTTGTCACCTGCTTGTTGCTTTCTCCCTCCTCAATGTCTCAATCAACTCCTTTAGTCTTTGCATTCCCTCCCTTTTTGACCGTACGCAGGCTGTTAAACTCCTAGCTTCTTGTTATCTATTGACGACTGCACTCTCCCCACGACTTGCCAATAAATGGGCTGCATCATGTGTTTGTAAGCCATGCGGACCAAGATGATTCCTTGTTTGAGCTCTGGTACGTATAATTAACTGATCTCTGCCAGGGAACTGGTCTAATCTGGAACTCTTCAAGGAAAGGGGTGGGATTTGAGCCATGGTTGTGGGGAGGATGGAAATAGCTACGGGGCTAATTACCAAAAGCTGAAGTCTCATCAGGTTTTACGTCAGTGGGTGCTAAGGTGAATAAATTGGTATGGGCTTTGTGTAAAATGTTGGTGAGACCATTTGGGAGTACTGTGCCATTTTACATGCAGTACCAATGAATGTTTCGAGAGGTGATGGAAAGGGTTAAAATAAAAGGCAACAAGGACTTAATCGACCCATCGGTGGTTGATATGAGAAAAGCTGAACTTGTTCCCAATGTTGGCGGGTGGGGAGAATATAAACTGGAATAGAAGTTCCTACTCAAGCTATTTAAATCACTTCCATAGATGACAGCAAAGTTCTTGCGTAGAACCTAGTGAGATTTTAAGGATTGCGATTATCAGCTCAGGAAATTTTCTTATCATCTTAAAGGAGCATTATCACCAAAGTGAAAGAGTGCTTTTCAAGACCTATGTTTGTGCAATGATGTAACAGCTAAGATGTTAACTTAGCCTGGCCTGACCACACTTTGGATATTATGTCTAATTCTGGTCACCGTGCCACCTAAAGTTTAGATGAGCATTGGAGAGGAGCAAGAATGATCCCATGTTTAAAGAACGAAGGCAGTCCCTGGCACAACATTGCAGCTAGGAGGAGGTTAAAGGGAAACTTCACTTGAGATGCATTTCCTTCAGGGCACTGTGATCATCAGATGTAATGTGCCCTGCATTGTGTATCGAGCACAATTCCCAAGGCAACACAGTACCATATGATTTCAGTGTGGTCTCACATGTGCTGGAGTTGGTTTTAATAAAAGCTTCAGATATATCATTCACTCTGATCATTGCAATCTCCAAGTTACTAATTTACGGAACAGGCTGGCTCCTAGAGGGGTGACTGTGGATGCATTCAAAAGAAAAATGGGCAATGCTCCTTTTAGATCCTAAGGAAATTGTAAGTCTGTAATGTTTGAAGCTTTTTTTTTGGCTCCATCAACTTGGACACTTGCGAGATCACAATGGAATCACAGGGTACAGTGTAGCCTTGGGAATTGTGCTCAATACAAGCTCACTGTGCAATGTGAGGCACATTACATCTGATGATCACAATAGCCTGAAGGAAATACTGCCATTTAGAGAAGGAAAACTAAAATTATCAATTACTATGTCTAAGGGATTATGCACAGATTAACAATGCACCGACAATCTTTCGGACAAAAATTTAGTTCCGTTTAGGCTAATAATTAATGTTTCATTGCAGAGATTGTTCCTGATTGCTGTTTGAAAGCTTTGTTAGGCATCTGAATGTTGATTACTGCATCTAGAAGATGGTAATCTGTACACAATGTAGAGCTGAGCATTGAGGCGTAGCACAGTTTAAAAGAGAAGTGATGGAGCGGCATTAGGGGGAAGAAGGCCTAGCTAGAATTTGGGGGTGTCAATCAGATGAAATTGGGGTGGCGGAATTGGGCAGGGAATCCAGCTGGAATTGGGGAAGAGTTGAGGATTGCCTTCAGTTGGAATTGGGGGAAAGTTAGGTGAGATGGAAGAGGCACATGTTGAGGCTTTTGAAGCTGGGGCGAAAAAGAAAACAAAAGACTTGTGTTTGTAAACTCATCGTGGCCGCCGGATATCCTCAAAGCACTTCACAGCTGATGAAGCACTTTCAAAGTGTAGTCATTGTTATAATGTAGGAAACACAGCAACCAATTTGCACCCAGCAAACTCCATGAACTGCAATGTGCTAATGACTGGATAATTTTGTTTTTTTTTGTGTGATGCTAAGTGAGGGATAATTATTGGCCAGGACACTAGGCAGAACTCCCCAGCTCTTCTTCGAAATTGGTGCTAAATCCTGGCCACGTCCAAGGCCAGCACATGCCACGGTCATCACAAAGCTCTTGTTTAAACTGAATTTCAAGGTGGTTCCCCTGGTATTTGACTTGAGTGTTTACTGTATATGAAAAATGAAGAGTAGTGAGCATAAAATCAGCTACAATGTCTAATGAGAGTGCTGCTTTTTATTTTCATATTATGTATGAGAGCCCAACTCACCTGTAAAATCAAGCAGATGTCATGTTTCTCACTAGAGAGGTAATGTTAAGAGCATATGGGGGTTGCTATTGGCAGTGAAATAGAAGGATCACCTGGCGATCAATCATCAGCAGAGACACAAGGTGTCAGCCATGATTCAGTTGATAACTGAGTTCTCATCTCCGAATAGGTTGAGCCATCAAGTCCAACTCCAGAGATTTAAGTACATAATCCAGCCCAGCACTCCAAGGCAGTACTGAAGGAGTGCTGTGCTGTGAGGAGGTGCTGTCTGTCAGAAAAGACGTTAAACCGAGGCCCTCTTGCGTGGATGTAAATGATCCCATGGCACTATTTTGAGGAAGAGCAGGGGAGTTATCCCTGGTCGTCTTGCCCAATAGCTATTCCTCAACCAACATCACCAAAATCAGATTAACTGGTCATTATCATATTGCTGTTTGCGGGAGCTTGCTGTGTGCAAATTGGCTGAGGCATTTCCTACCTTACAGCAGTGGCTAAATTTTAAAAGTGGTTCATTGGCTGTAAAGCACTTTGGGATGCCCTAAGGCTGTGAAAGGTATTATATGGAGGAAGTTCCAAGCAGATGCCAGGTTTCTCTCCCAAGTGGTGAAGTTAAGAATGCCAACATGGGGACGGCTATCATACCCATCACTTTGCAATCGTTGTACTATTGGCCAAGACCTGGGAACGGGTTGTCCAATTGCTGCCTTCAGCTGGGACATCTTTGAAATGTCTCAAAGTGCTTTGCACAGTGAATTATGTTCTGGAGCCCTCAATGTAAGCAATTGTTGAAACTCAAGGTTAAATTTTCAATCGTCTTTATTTTTCATATACAGTAAACACTTGAGTCAAATCCAAGGAGAACGACCTTGAAATTTGGTTTAAATAGAGCTTTGTGATAACTGTGGATCTCTCTCTCGGTACAGTGTCTTGTCCTTGAGAAAGACGGGGTGGTTTGCCTTGATAGAGGTTGGGATTTAGAACTGGAAAAAGTCCGTTATCAATTTCTGCTTGCGTGATATAGTCCGCCATGTCATCAATGCAGTTGAACATTTTTTTTAGCGTCTTTGTGCTTGTAGCGCAAAGTCCTGGAGCATCTCCAAGGCCTTTGCAGCATAGGCCTAGGAGACAGGCAAGCGGGTGGGTGGCCTTAACTTTCTCTCAGGTTTCACCATTCTTGTATACTTTGCACGTCACTTCACAGAGGAATCTTGATGTGAGATGATAGCTTGTCCAGTGCCCACTTAGGTCTAATCACTCTGCTCTGGTTGGCACAGTAACATGACCATTGGCAGAAGAGGCCAACTTGCTTGTGCCATGGAAGCATCTTTTTGCATATATGAACATAAGAAATAGGAGCATGAGTAGGCCATTCGGCCCCTTGAGCCTGCTCCAACATTCAGTAAGATCATGGCTTATCCGTTTGTTTTGAATTCCATATTCCCATCTACTGCCGATAACCTTAGATTCTTGTTAGGCAAGGGAGTCAAATATTCAATGACCCCACATCCACTGCCTTCAGAGGCAGAGAGTTCCAAAGTTGCACAACCCGCACAAAAAAAAATTCTCCTCATCTCTGCCCTAAAAGGGCAACCTCTAATTTTAAAACAGTGCCCCTTAGTTCTGGACTCACCCACAAGAGGCAACATCCTTTCCATGTCCACCTTGTCAATACCGTTCACGATCTTCTACCTCAATCAAGTCACCCCTCACTCTTCTAAACTCCAGTGGAAATGAGCCCAGTCTGTCTAACCCACTCATTCCAGGTATCGAAGTAAACCAACGCTGAACTGCCTCCAAAGCATTTACATCCTCCCTTAATTAAGGAGCTCAAAACTGCACACATTATTCGAGATGTGGTCTCACCAATGCTCTGTATAACTGAAGCAGAATATCCTTACTTTTATGTTCAATTCCTCTCGTAATAAAGGATAGCATTCCATTAGCCTTCTTAATTACTTGCTGTACCTGCATACTAACTTTTTGTGACTCATGCACTAGAACATCTAGATCTCGCTGCACCTTGGAATTCTGCAGCCATTCTCCATTTAAGTAATAGGTTGCTTTTTTATTCCTCCTGCCAAAGTGAACAGCTTCACACTTTCCCACATTATGCTCCATCTTCCAGATTTTTGCCCACTCACTCAACCTACCTAAATCTGTCTGCAACCTGCTTATGTCCTCTTCACAATATACTTTCCTACCTGTCTTTGCGTCGTCTGCAAACTTAGCTATCATGCCTTCACTCCTCTCATTCTAAGTCATTGATATAAATTGTAAAAAGTTGAGGCCCCAGCACAGAGCCCTGCAGGACTCCACTCCTCACATCCTGCCAGTCAGACAAAGACCATTTATGCATACTTCCTGTTTTCTGCCAGCCAGCTGATCTTCTATCCACGCTGGTATGTTACCCCCTATACCATGAGCTTTTATTTTCCCCAATAAGCTTTGATGTGGCACCTTATGCAATGATTTCTGGAAATCCAAGGACAGCACGTCTACAGGCTCCCCTTTATCCACAGCGCACGTTACTCCTTTACTCCTTCAAAGAGCTCCATGATTTCCGTTTCACAAACCCCTTTACCTCGAGTTCCTTTAAGTGCCCAGCCATAACCACCTTAATGATCAATTCTAACACCTTCCCCACGATGCAACTGAGGTCAGTCACTGCACAGTTGTGACCGTAACTCGCCAAAGAAGGGGCACCAACCCTGGGGACATTCCAAGTCTTGGCGTCTCAGCCACTCGACCCAGGTAGCCTTCACAATGTTTAACTACCCTCGCCCGCTCACTGAAGCCACCCTTCCAGCTGCCGTTAGATTCACCGGCACAGACCAACAATCTGCAGCAATTATGCCCAATCTTCTGCGAAACTAAGGTTGGCTTGTTGATTTGAAAATAGCAACTGGCAGACAAAGTCCTGGGTAGCACTCCCAAAGGGTCTTTGACAAGCTAACTGGCCTATAGATTCCTATTTTCTGCCTCCCTTTGTGGTGCGAAGGGTTTTGGCGTTAATTTTCTTGCCGGTGCCAAACGGTAATTCAGCTAAACCGATTGACCACTGTGGAATTCCTGCTGACCCTTGGCATTGTTCTGTGACTTTTCCTATTCTGCTGGTGGGAATGTTTGATGATGTCGACACGAGCGGAGCTTTGTGTCATCTGAGTTTGACTGATGGAGATTTCACTGCATTACATGTTGAGACTCTAATGGAGAAACTTGCACAATATGACTGAGGAGGCTGGTAGTCATTAATCTAAGTAGATTCTCTCTTCCAGCCTGGACTGGAACAGAAATAATCAATTTTGAACGTAATCAAGTAAATATAAATTGATTTGTTCCACTGCTGTTTTGGGCACAAAAAAGAAATCAAATCGGAACCTTGAAATTGTTCTCCAGTATTACATTACGTTTATCAAAAAGACCCTTTGGGACTGCTACCCAGGAGTTTGCCTGCCAGTTGCTATTTTCAAATCAACAAGCCAACCTTATTTTCGCAGAAGATTGGGCCTAATTGCTGCAGATTGTTGGCCTGTGCCGGTGAATCTAACAGCAGCTGAAAGGGTGGCTTCAGTGAGCGGGCGAGGGTAGTTAAACATTGTGAAGGCTACCTGGGTCGTGTGGCCGAGACGTCAAGGCTTGGAATGTCCCCCAGGGTTGGTGCCCCTTCTTTGGCGAGTTACGGTCACAATTGCGCAGTGACTGACCTCAGTGCATCAGCGGCTCAGGCCGGTGAAGGTTTGGCTGGAGATCTAGTGCCTCCATCTTCCAGCCCTCCCTGTGGAGGAATGGCACGAGAGTGGATATTGAGTCCTTTGGTGAGTTTATCCTGAGCCTGCACTGACACAGTACTTTTCAAAGCCTGGCTGTCCCAAAGCACTTCACGGTCAATGGAATATACATTTTTTTTTTGAAGTTTAGTCACTGTTGGGATGTAGGGACACGGCAACTGATTTTTTTTTTTCTCTCTGTACACATGAGCTCTCAAAAAGCAGCATTGTGATGAATGACCAGATCATCTGCTTTTAATGACAAGGGATAAATGTTGGCCAGGACACCAGACAGCACGCTGCCCGTCTCATGGTGTGACGCTCGACGTGAATAATGGGCTACGTGGATGAGGCGCTGGTGGGGTCCATAGGTCAGGAATGTGTCAGCTTCTGCAGGCGAAGCAAGGGAAGAGGGATGGAAAGTACAGATGTTCAAAAAAAAAAATCTCCCTGCGGAAAGGGCGCTGGGTTAACGTAAATGAAGAAGCTTCACTAATTTGTATTCAACTATATATTTGTTGCTGCCGAATAGCTGAGAAAGAGGTTATGGTTTTATGCTCTAGTTTAAAGGGGAAGAATGTTGCTGTACCTGTTTGGGCCATGCTTTGAGATTCCTTGCCTGTGCTGTGTAGTCCGGGTTTGGGAGTCACTGAAGTTGATCTTTTTCCCCCCAACTTCCCAGCTACAGACTGGCTGCAGTTGCGCGCGGCCCCCGCTTACCAATGAGATTAGGGTCCTTCAGTCATGCTAAGACCCCGATTTGCAGGGCCCCTGCCTGATTTAGGCCGATATCGTGCCTGCCTGCAGGTTAACGTGGGAGGAATGGCGGGAAAGGATCAATTTTGGAGCGGGAAAGCGGCCCTCTTGTTTTTAAACTGCCCGCCCGCCCGTTTTCTGCCAAGTGAGCCAGGATGGAGATCCATTGAACGGTTAAGATTTATCTAAAAATAAAAATGTTTAACCAAGCTCGGCTGTTGCTTATTGTTCATAATTTCAGGCTCCTTCCTTTTGGCAAGTGGTGTGAAATAGTGGGATGGATTCATTGTCTGATTTAACAGATCCAGCAGCCACAACGTGAATACTCTTTCCTTGGCCCTACCCACCTGTATAGCAGTCAATAGGAGCTTAGTCCTATACAGAGGCTGGGTTGTAGGGAGGGGGGGTTTTTAGAGCACATTTCCATCCACTAGATGAGTGTCCCACTGGACGCCAACCCAGAATTCAGAACCATTACTCAGGATTTCTTGAGGTACAGGTTCGAACCCAGTACTTTCTGACTCTGAAAGAGGGAATGCAGGCACCATCACTAACAACAACTTTCATTTATCTAGCACCATTTTAACGTAGTAAAGCCTCCCCAGGCACTCCACAGGAGTGTGGTCAGGAAAAAAAAAAATCTCACACCGAGCCACGTAGAGGCTTGGTCAAAGAGGCCGTTTTTAAGGAGCCTCTTCTAGGAGGAGAGGGAGGTGGAAAGGCTTAAGGAGCTCGGGTAGCTGAAAGCACAGTACTAATGGTGGACCAAAAGAAATTGGTGATGCCCAGGGGGTCAGAATTGGAGACTTTTACAGAGATCTGGGAGGGCTGGAGACAGTGAAAGATCTGGGGAGTAAACCACCGTGGTTGCTGTTGCAATGAGAGACACTATCTGACATCTCTGTTCCGGTAAAAAGAGCCCGAATATAGATCACTCGTTTCAAAAGAAGCATAGCTGCAATCTGGCCTATTTGGCTGAAGTTACATTTTAGAATGAGGGGTACCTTTCATATACCCCTTCCCCCCTGCGGCTGGTATGAGGAGATGGGATGTATCACCTGGGGTGTACCCTCCCCATTCCTGGTATAGCATTAATTCCAAACTGATCCATTTATCCTGTCTGCTGCTCAATATTCCTGGGATCTGAACCTTGCCTTGCTCACTGCCTCTCAGCTGAGGCACATGAGGGGCATGGTGACATCTCGCTCCAACACCCCCCACCAGCCCAGGGAACAGTGCAGCACCAAGCTTCTCAAAGCATGAACAGGCCTCTTGCCATCAAACGCTGATTGTTTTCCTGTGTTTCAGCTTGCTGCAGATGGTGACTTTTTGGTTTTTGCTAAGCTGAGCTTGATTGATGGATAATCACCATTAATGCAGAGACAGACCATTGCTACATATTTAATTGGACAGTGTCAATGAGCTGCCCATGTTAAACTAACCAGTTATTAGAGATGTTAATTTTCAGTTAACTATAACGCTGGCTTTGACATGGCAATTAGTCAACATTTAACGCAATGGGAATGCTATTAACTTTTTTTAAAGCATTGTCTTGCCTTTCCTCCTCTTTTTTATTTTAAAAACGAGATAACAATTAGAAAAGCTTTTTGCTTTCCATTAGAATTTACTAACTGGTTGTACTGATTAAAGCAGCTAACAGAGTTTTCTGTCACTCAGGGTGCTGCTTTTTTTTATAAACATGAGGATTGTTTCAAACGAAAGACTTGCATCTATGTAGTGCCTTACCTGATTTCAACACGTCTTTACAGCCAATGAGCACGCCTCACATATACTTCAATGTTGTGATGTAGAAACACACTGGGATGAGTCAAAAGCAAAAATACTGTGGATGCTGGAAATCTGAAACGAAAACCGAAAATATGGGCCAGGCAGCATCTGTGGGGTGAAACAGAGTTAGCTTTTCAGGTCTGTGGCCTCTATCGGAGAATGAATGCTCTTTCCAAGTACTGATGTGGTTGGACCACATGGTCATGCCCAGCAAACTGCCACAGACTGGGGTGGGGAGGTTCTGTTGCAGAGCGGATAACTGGGGATCTAGGAAAGGAGATTGGGCTATGATGACTTTGGAGCATTCATCATCTTTGGGAACTTAAAGTTTTATCTAACTTTATGAATTCACCCAACGTGCCCAGATAAAACCTGGTCTATGAACCATGCAGTTTGGATCCATTGAGCTTGCCTGCATTGCATATGGCTTTTGCATCAATGGAAGGGCTGGAGAACGTTCATTTGTGAAATGGGGCATTTGTTTTGGATTGCCCTTCCACCCTGCGTGTATCTCTCTTCCCGCCAAATTGTACGTCTCTGCCTCCCCCATCTGAAGATGGTGAATCGCCAAGGACCATGGTTACATTGTGAACTTGTATGCCTTGTCTAAGCAACTATTCTTCACGTGTGAAGCCTGGGAAAATTTTAATGCGTTATTTGACAGTGGGAGGCAACGCACAAGTCCAAACCTGTTCTTGCCTGATGTCTGTATGGATTGCTTCAATGCCGGGTTTGAAATTTAGCATTTGTGCCTGGCTTTTCGGTGTGTAATCCCTCTCGTTCTTTCTTTGTGTGATTGCATGTAGCGGGAACATTGGTGCACTTGTTATTTGTGCTCTCACTCGCATTTTATCTTTCTCGTTACTTTTTTTCTGTTTTTTTTTCTCTTCCTCCTTGCTCTTTCTCTCCTTCTACCTATTTTTCCTCTTTCATTTTCTTTCTCTGGTTACTTTTTTCCCCTCTTTTTTTTCTCTAACACTTTTTTTTTTCTCTTTGCGTATGTTTTCCTTGTCTCTCTCTCTCTAACAAGCTACGTTGTACCCAATCCTGTCCCTGACATCTAGCTCAACATGGAACAGGGATCCGAGCTCGCGCTTAATTGCTTCATGTAAGATGTATTTACTCAACTGAGCCACTGGGGGAGCCTCAACACTGAGTGTTGAAGCTATCAGCTTCCGTCCTGTAGGCCATTCTGCTGAGAGGTCTGAAGCCCTTTAGAACCTGCTGTTAGTAACCAGAAGGGCATTATTGGTCAGTGCAGTGTGGTGGGGCTGGGGTAGTGGGCCAGGGAGGTCCATTATAAGCCTCCTGATGGGAGAGGCTCAGAACAATAAATGCCCCAGGAATGCACAGCTTGAAAACTCTTGTCTACTTTTAAAAATGGGAAAAATTGGGGTAAAACAGTTTGAAACCACTCAAAGCATGTCTTTCCTCGGGTTATAACATCATTTTCCAAATGATTTCAAAAGAGGGGGAGAGTATGTATGATTTTTTTTTTAAACCTGCTCTTTATAATGTTTCATTCTAAAGGGGAAAAAAATATTTACAGCCCTTCCAAACTTGCACTGAGGAGAATGAAAGGTTTGCCATATTTCTTCGTCCTTTTTTTTAGTTTCAATAAGATTTAACTGCCCCGAACCTCTTGCTGTTCTTGGTGTTACTGTGAGTCATCTGTGTTATTCATATTCCAATCTTATTGATTACCCGTGAATGTCTAACGTGTTGCAATCTGTACACTGAGACCCTGGGTACAATGAAAATAGGAAGTGCACATGTGCTTTTTTTTTATAAACAAAAGCTTATTACACGGTGTTCCATATCTCCGAACCACAGAAAGATGCAGCACAGTAGAAGGTCATTCAGCCCATTGTGCTTGTGCGGGCTCCTTGAAAGAGCTATTCAATTAGTCCCCCCCCACCCGCCCGCTGATCTTTCCCCATAGCCCTGCACATTTCTCCCACTCAAGAACTTACCTAATTCCCTTTTTAGAAATTACCATTGAATCTCTTTCTCCCCCACCCTTTTCAGGCAGAGCATTCCCGATCATGACATGAACACAAGAACATAGAAGCAGGAGTAGACCGTACAGCCCATCGAGCCTGCTCTGCCATTCAATATGATCATGCCTGGTCTTTGGCTTCAGCTCCACTTTCCTGCCCACTCCCCACATGACTCTTATTTTTTTTAAAAAAAAAGCAAAACTCCTCATTTCTCCTCTGGCCCTTTTTCCCAATGACCTTAGATATGCAGAGCAGGTCTAAAATGAAGAGAGAAGCTGTTGTTCTAATGCTGCGTCACTCGAAATCAATATTTTACGAAAAAAACAACAACTGAACTCTGGTTAGTCTAAAACCTGTTTGCTTAATGATTAGATTTTGTGGCCTTGAGACAGAGGCAGAAATTTAGTCTCGACTGCAACTTTATTAAACCCTGTAACATTTTCAAGAATGCAGAGCAATTATACTGTATAGCCTTAAAGGCACCTGCAAATCCACTTGAGCAGCTGAATAATACTTCTTTGCATTACATGATAGAATTTTCCTGCCCCTGCAAAACAGCACTTGTAAAAAAAAATATTACTGGGCAATTTAGCCAAAAGCATGAAAGTGAACAAATTTAGTCTTTCACAACACGGTTCCTGTGTCATTCATTTTGATTGGTTTAGGTTTCATATTATTGAAACGTCAGCTAACTGAGCCATGAAGTAAATGAATCAACAGTGAGAAGAGAGCTCGTACACAATAGATCAGTCGGGCAAAAAAAACTACAATCCATCCCGGCTGACTGAAATATCTAATTGTCAAATTACATATTTCACAATTGTATGATCAAATCTAGCTATGGAATTCTCAGGTTAACTTTATTTAGAGACTGTCCTTATGCCAATTTTTTTTTTTCCTTCTCAGTTTCAAGCCAATAACCACAGTCGCTTGTATTGGGTATAGGCCTGTGGCCACCAGCTAACTTCCCTTCATTTGTGAGTAAATACAGCCTGTGTCAGCCAGCTATTCGGCCGCATGCACGATCACAGCAGAACCAACTTGTGTCATGTTTAACTGGCCACCGACATGGGCTGCTGGAAGGAGTCACCAGAGACATCTTTGTTCCGTCTCCCTAGTCCAGAGAGACTGAGGTTCCCATGTCAGTCGCCCAGCTGAGATCAGACAGACTGGTGAATGAGTTCACGTGACCTCATTCGTGACTGAATGGGCACGCGGAGACTGATGGCGGAGACTGGATATTTCCCTGGTTTATAGGTGTAGCTACTATTTAAGCCATTGTGGGGAATTCTGGCTTTTTGGCTTCTCACACCACCATTACTGTACCTCACTAAGTGTCAGCCACAGTTCTTGTATCAAATTTCCTGTGGCTCTTGAATTGGACCTTTCTCATAACAGTTTCATGTGTGAAGAAGAGTGAAGTTTGTCAGATTGCATTGCCCCCTTAGATACATGCAGTAAGTCGACAGGAAGAATGAATTTGCATTTATATAGCATCTTTCATGACCACTGGATGTCCCAAAGCATTTCACTTCCAATGGAGTACTTTTGAAGCACATTCACCGCTGTAATGTTGGGAAATGTTACTGCTAATTTGTGTACAGCAAGTTCCCACAAACAACAATGATTTTTTTTAAACAAAAACAGATATAGCTGGAAAAGCTCAGCAGGTCTGACAGCATCTGCGAGGAGGAACACAGTTAACGTTTCGAGCCTGCATCATCAGAACTAAGGGAAAATAGAAATGAGGTGAAATATAAATTCATATACTCAACGTTAACTGTGCTCCTCTCCGCAGACGCTGTCAGACCTGCTGAGTTTTTCCACCTATTTTTGTTTTAGATTTCCAGCGTCCGCAGTATTTTGCGGATCTTAATGATTTTTTTAAAATTTTGATTGAGGGATAAATTTTGGTCAGGACATTCTTCTTCAAAGTAGTGCTATGGGATCTTTTATGCCCACATGAGGAGGCCAACAGGACCTCAACTGAAAGGCTGCACATCTGACACTGCAGCAACCTCTCAGTGCTGCACTGAATTGTCAGCCTCGATATTTTTGTCCTTGGGCCTCTGGAGTGGGACTACGAACCGATGAACTCCTGACTCAGAGGCGAGAGTGTTAGCCGCTGGGTCACAGTTGATTAATGAAGTTGTGTCATGCCTGTCCAGTATTTAGCTGCTGATGGGAGGAGCTGGTGGCTGCAAGCCCACTTGGCCTACTCTTGTGACAGTTTGCTACTACCTCACTCACTTAATTAATTTAATGGATTCGGTTAGTCTAGGGCAAGTAATTGATGTTGTTCATTGTGTGCTCCCCAAAATGCTGTCAGAGTGCAGCATTTAATTGATAATTTCACCTCAACGATTTTTTTTGTTTCTTTAAAGAAAAGCTGTCATTCTAAATGTGCCTCTAATTTATTTATGAGTGAGGTTCACAAACATTAATGGGTAGGCATGAGTCGATGCCATTTTCTTAAACTGCCTTGCCTCGCCAGCTGTCTTTGTTTAGACCAGTTCATTGTTGCGGAAATGATGTGCCTGTTGTCCCTGATTAGGAGCGCGCCAGGTACTAAAATCTTAGCCTTGAATTCCAAATTTTCTTTCCGAGGCAGTGGAATAATTCTGTGAAGTGGCAACCAGGGTTGGCCGAGCATCAAAGGTTTTGTTGTTGTGGTTGTTCCCAGTTTTGTGCCCGTCGACGGTTGGGATAGTTTGACGACACTCCGCGTGCGCTCTCGCTTGCTCGTGCCCTCGTTCGCCCTCGCCCTCTTGCGCTCACCTGCAATTGCAGCAGGGCTGGGGATAGTGAGGGGAGGGGGGGGCTGCCTTGGTAGAGAGGGACCTTGCGGTTGTTGGGTGGTTTGCTTTGTGGAGCTTTAGGAGGGGTTTGTTTGCTAGCTGTGGATTTGACCCACCACTCTTGACACTAAATCTAATCCTACCTGTGCCCGATGTCCGCCTGTCACCCTCTCACTGCCTCACCCCATAAACTCAAACCTCCCTGACAAACAGTTGGAGTAACAACTGAGGTTGAGAGTTCAAATCACAGCACTTTTTTTACTATCTCAATATGACCTAAAGCACTTCGCAGCCAATGAAGTATAGTCACTGCTGTATGTAACAAACCTGACAGCCAAACGAGGACAACAAGCTCCGATTAGTTTTATAATAAATCAACCATTCTGAGTTTCTTGAAAGAGGCCTGGTTAAAATCTCTTTTTATCCTGGGTCTGATAGTGGTGAAGGGAAAACAATTGGCCATTTTGGTAAGCGAATTAAAAATTTACACTAGGAATGAAACCGGACGGACCACCCGGCATCGACCTAGGTACCGGAAGCGACAATGGCAAACCCAGCTCTGTCGACCCTGCAAAGTCCTCCTGACGAACATCTGAGGGCTTGTGCCGCGATTGGGAGAGCTGTCTCATGGACTGCAGTGGTGGAGAAGGCAGCTCGCCACCAGCACCTCAAGGGCAACTAGGGGAGTCCTGGCCGTCACCCCGTGAAATGAATTTTAAAAAACTAATGGTACGACCTGTGAAATAGTGGGGTCAGATAAACTGCGCACTCCTCCTACCCTGGCCGTAACATTAGATTTTGCACTCTACTTTCTGGGAGGAACTAGAGCCTGCAACCTCCTAACTCTGAGATGTGACCGGTGAGCCAAGGCTGACAGATCCCAGCATAACAAATTACCAAATTTAATTCAGTGAATCTGGTGACCTCTGGGCTGGCACCAGAAAATGAAAGCCGCTGGAATGTCATAAAAACCCCATTTGTCCATTTGTGCCTGTCTTGGAATGGACCTCTTGCTCCCACCTAATCTGGTCTCTCTCCCCGTGTC
This sequence comes from Cetorhinus maximus, assembly GCF_964194155.1. Taxonomy (NCBI): domain Eukaryota; kingdom Metazoa; phylum Chordata; class Chondrichthyes; order Lamniformes; family Cetorhinidae; genus Cetorhinus; species Cetorhinus maximus. Next base: position 15,069,811 of record NC_135890.1, on the reverse strand, counting down.
TCGAAACGTAGTTGATTTTTAATTCCCTCAGTTATGTAGAATGGGCAATAAATACCGGCTTGCCAGTCTTGCCCATATCTCCGGAATAAAGATGTTTTAGAAGAATAACCCATATCAATTTGACTTGTTGGAGGCGGAGAACTTGTTAATACGACTTCCTGACTCTCCGCTAAGGCCAGCAGGAGTGCTTTCCACTTGGCTGCTTTTTTGTGAATGGATTAAAAATTCAGAAGGCAACGATGAGCTTGCTCATGATTTTAATGTTTTGGAAATACCAGATTTCGGAATCCCTCTGCAAAATGGAATTCCCCATCTGTGCTAGATTGGAGAGTGCACCAATAAAGCCTGAGGCACCTTCCAGATTCATTCTGGAACTCGATTGTATGGCCTGTTGAGAAGGTTTGCCTGTTTCAATGTTGCTCTTCATTATCGATGGGGAAATTTGAAAGTTTCATCCTTGCAGGTAAATGGAAGAGGTGGGGTGCATGAGCTTGCACTTAGCCCTGGCTAGTGTCACTCTAACCAGCTGCCAGTTATCAAACCCGAACCTGGTGCCCAGTACACCTCACACCAGCTCCCACTGTGACATCCGTCCTCATGGGGACATGACTTTGGTGATTTGGGTTCTGTTGTCATTGACCATGATTGCAGAAGGTTGTTGGAACGCAGTGTCCTGTTGATCCCTATTGACCCGTGATCCAGGGTGTTTTTGTTGGATCTAAATATAAAATGATAATTTAGAGTGTTAATTCCAAGAGCACTTGCATTTCAGAATCATTCCACTTCCAGTCCTGTTTTGTAAGGTGTCGCACAAAGATTTATAGATTAGCACCTTTTGCAGATGTTGTGATGAAAGCTCTTATCTTTTGAAAAGTGTGAAGGGCATTCATTACTCAGAGGACTCCTTGCTACTGCTCTGTATCTATAGCAACCATCTCTTACTTTCTTCTGGTTTCTCATCCCACTCTAGTCATCTGACATAACTCTTTCAGTGCCAAGGGCCTCGGCCACACATTATCCTCTCTCTCTCTCTCTCTCTCTCTCTCTCATGCTCCCTCTTTCTTTTTCTCATGCTCTCTCTCCTCTCTCTCTTTCTTGTTCTCTCTCTCTCATTCTCTCTCCTCTCTCTCTCGTTCTCTCTCTCTCATCTCTCTCTCGCTCTCTCTCTCTCCTCTCTCGTTCTCTCCCTCTCTCCTCTCTCTCCCTCGTTCTCTCTCTCTCCTCTCTCTCTCTCCTCTCTCTCTCTCATTCTCTCTCTCTCGTTCTCTTGTTCTCTCTCTCTCATTTTCTCGTTCTCTCTCTCGTTCTCTCTCTCTCATTCTCTCGTTCTCTCTCTCATTCTCTCGTTCTCTCTCTCTCTCGTGCTCTTCTTCTCTCTCTCTCTCTCTTTCTCTCTTGTGCTCTCTCACTCCTCTCTCCCCTCTCGTTCATGCTCGCACTCCCCCATCTCGCTCTCTCCACCACTGTCTCAAGGGCAATTAGGGATGGGCAATAAACGCTGGCCCAGCCAGTGAAGCCCACATCCTGTGAATGAATAATAAAAAAAATCAGCTAACATTTTACTGCGCAGGCTGTTCCACTAATGGGCAGGAGGGAGGGAGGTATAGGGTTCACAGGTCCGGCTGGTGAGGGAAGAGATAATCAACTGATGTGGTAAGTCTCAAGCTGAGCCTTAGGACCTATGTGAGCTAGGCTGTCAAGTTACTCGCTGTCCCTTCCATCCTCAGTGTTTGAGTGTAGATCCTTTCCAATGGACCACAGGTGAGATGCCATCTTTTGGGCAACACTTACTTTAAGTAGGCAAGTGATACCTTGTTGGCATTGGCACAAAGCAATCTTGGCTTTGCACTGAGCAAACCATGAAGTGCAAGGTCAGTTGGGAGTTGAAATTGAGCGCTGTGAGGAAACTGGTGTGAGGACTGGTCCAGGAGTTGGCCATCTGTGCACCAGCTCTGCTGGCAATAGGGTGGAATTAATGGCACAATGATAATCTGACTTGAGTGTAGCTCAATATAGACAGGTTCCAACCCTGAACCAATAGTGCAACACCACTATTATGGGGACAATAGCATAACTATTGGTTGTGGAATAGAGATTGGCATCAAATGAGCCACTTAAAAGGAGAATTTGGTCTGAAGACTACCGTCGTTTGACTAGGTTGGTCCTTGTTGGAGAAGGTCCCATGTTCAATTAATTTGCATGTGCAAACTACCTGTTGATCTGTTTGTCATACTGCTTGTGTATGTGTGTTTGTGTGCATTAGATATGACTGAATGGAAATCTTTTAAAATAATGGAAGTTTTTGATAGAGTGGTGAAAGTGCATTTCTACTTGAGGTAAAACGCAACAGGAGGCCACCGATATAAGATAGTCAGCACAAAATCTAATTGGAAATTCAGAAAAAGTTTCTTCAAACAGAGAGTGATGAAAATTTTGAACTCGCTACCACCACAGCGAGTGGTCAAAGTGAACAGTATCATCTTTAGACCTAAACGGAGTTGGTTATTTGGTGATGGCTTTGGTGCCTTCGGAGACGGTGTGTTTGGCTAGTTCCCCTGGCAGCATGAGGTGGACGGCGCTTTGGATCTCCCTGGCCAAGATGGTGCGGCGCTTGTTGTAGCTAATGAGGTACGAAGCCTTGGAGGTGATGCGCTCGAAAATGTGGACAGCGAAGGAATTCATAACTCTTATGGCCTTGGATGAGATCCTGGTGGAAGCAGGTCAGTACCCTGTAAGCGGAATAGCTCAGCTTGTGAGATTTCCTTCGCTTCTTGATTACTTTAGTCAGCGACCGCTTCGATGCCTTGCGTCCCTCACCACCCTTAGCCACTGCCACCACCTCGGGCATTCCACTCGACTTGGCCCAACTCAAGTCAAGTGGAGGATGGCTAATCATGAGCGGGAAAGGAGTCACAGGTTATGCTGGTAGATGAGGAAGAATGGGATGAAGTCCCAGTGGAGCATTAATGCCGGTATGGGCTGGTTAGGCTGAGTTGCCTGTTTCTATGCTGTAAATCCAATGTATAAAACACATCCCTGTTTTCCACTGTATTTTTACACTGATTTTAAATAGTGGATTTATTAAACTTTCATTAGGGAATGATTCCAGGATTTGAAGGGCTCTGACGCCCATTGGTATCATCTCCCTGACCCTGCAGGTGTCATTCTTAATGATCACATAATGTAACTTGCAGAGCTGATGCACACAACTGGTATTTTAATAGCCTGTCACTTCAGATTGACTTGCACGTTAACTAAATGAGCTGCTGCTTGAATGCGGCAATTATCATTATTTGGAGGCAGAGACTTGAATCCTGCTTCGATTGGCATTTTTCTCTCGAGGTGCGATTCCTGAGAGGGAGCAGAGGGGGGCACACACTCTGGGTGAACCCATAACTTGTTACCTTGTCCTTATTTGGGTTATTCCAACTTTGCGTGCTCCAGGATGTCGACCTCAAAGGTCCCTAACTTCTAATTTCCTTCGTGGCCTCGGCTCACCTTTACACCCAGGAGATTCAAGGTCACACAGGAACCTTCTCCTGCTCCAGGGTTATCCTTCATCTTGGTCAAATATCAATGAATTATATAGGACTACAAAGGATACAAGGTACAGAAACAGGCCATTCAGCCCAACCAGGTCATGTTGATGTTTCTGCTCCACTTGAGCATTGTCCCATTTTTTTTCCTCATCTAAATTTACCTTCATAACCCCCTCCTCCTCCCTCCATATACCTGTCTAGCTTCCCTTTAAATGCATCTATACTATTTGCCTCAACCACTACTCTGTGGTAGTGAGTTCCACATTCTTGTCACTCTCTCTGGGTAAAGGTGTTTCTTCTGAATTCCCAGTTGGATTTCTTGGTGACCATCTTATGCTGATGGCCTCTAGCTATGCTCTTCCCCACAAGGGGAAGCATTCTCTCTGTATCCACTCCATCAAAACCTTTCATAATTTTGCAGACCTCTTCAGTCACTCCTCAGCCTTTTTTCTCCCCAAGAGAAGAGATCCAGCCTGCCTGCCTTTCCTTGATATGTGTGTACACACATTTCTGCAATCTTCCTTGTAATCCTTCTTTACAACCCCTGCAGTGCCTCTATATTCTTTTTATAATGATGAACAGAACTGCATGTAGTACTCTTCAGTGTGGCCTAATCAAGGTTTGATTTACATTTAGCAAAACTTCCCTACTTAAGGAGCCTCCTCCGGACCCATTCCCTGCTCTCCTGGAGTGTGCTCCTTGCACATCTCAACCTCGCCAACTCGCACTGCAGTTGCCAGCTTTGGTTGGATGTCTTCCTGGAGGTTTCTTCATGTGACATCGGACCTCTGACAGCCCTGCCCTACACCCCGCCCCCATCCTCGCCATTGGGAGTCAATACATCCAACATTGTTGCACATTGCCATTCTGAGCAAATTGTAAATGGACAGGTTCTTCTTCACCCAGCTTGTCGATTCTAAACTTTTAGTTGAACAGCCTTTACTCACCATCTCCCTTCCTAACAGCACTGTGGGTGTACATACACCACACAGACTGCAGTGGTTCAAGGAGGTGACTCACCACCACCTTCTCAAGGGCAGTTAGGGATGGGCAACAAATGCTGACCTTGTCAGTGATACCAACATTCTCTGAAAGAATAAATAAACTCTATTTTTATAACTGATTAATGAAAGTATTCTAAATTCCTGGAGACTCCAGAACAGTTCTGCAGGGTTAGCAATCATAACTCAGTCCAGTTTTTAAAAGCCATCTTTTTTTCAGCTCCCCTGCTTCCTTATCCTCCATATTTTAATTTTTACCCCTTTACTCTCTCCTCAGCAACTACAACTTTTGTTGCCTAAAGTACTGAGATGTACCTTTTGACAAGATGACCCCTGCAATGGAAGTTCTTGAACGCAAGGTTTCAGAAAGATCCCCACAGTCTCTCTGGCTAACGCCTAAAGATTCCCACCTCCAATATTTTTTTGTATTTATCTTAGCTACCTCTATCTGACCACCTCTCTATCCCCTCCTGATGAACCTCTCCATAGTGGCTGTTGGGCACACAGTGGCCTATGGTGTTTGGCTGGTCTGAAGCTGAGGAGAAGATGGTTTTGTGGTGGAGGGGGTACGCGGGTAGGTTGTCATTACGGGTGGTGGAGTTGTGGGGGAGCGTCTGGTGTCATGTGATTTAAGGATTGGGTGTACAGAGTCTGAGTTTGGTGTGGGTCACTTGTACTATATGCACTTTGCTGAATTCAGGGAACTGGTGGAATCTGCAATATGATCTAAACTGTTTCTGAACCTTATCACAATCCTGACCATTTGGAATTGGACGTGCCACATGCATGAACACAATATCTTGACAATGCCATATATTCTTTGATAGTTGTGGTGTGCTATTTCTGTTACAGCAGATCAATTAAAAATAGCCTGCAATGTTGTAGAAGAGCTCTTGAATTTAATGCTTTCATTAAACCTTTAGTTTAGGTCGTAGCTTTAGAGCCCAATCGATTGGTTTAAATTGTTTTCCTGTCAAGAATTTTTGCCTGTTGGGAACCAGATATCAGGACATCACACCCGTTCCACCAATTTCCCATCGGGGCCACAAGAGTCGCATAGAAACGCCACGACCTGCAAGTTCCCCTCCAAGCCACACAGTATCCTGACCAAGAGAAATATCTCAGTTCCTTTCCTGTCACCGGGTCAAAATCCTGGAACACCCTCCCTAACAGCACTGTGGGTGTGCCTATACCCGTGGACCTCAGCGGTTCAAGAAGGCAGCTCACCACCACCTCCTCAAGGGCAATTACGGATGGGCAATAAATGTTAGCCTTGACAGTGATGCTTACATCCCACAAATGAACGTTTAAAAAAACAAAGACAAAAGTCCACAGCAGGCAGGCAGGCACCATGATGCAGTGGCTCACCTTGGGGAATTAGAAGCAGTTGGCAAGAGTAGAATAAGAAGTGGAAAGAAAGAGGGTTATTTTTCCCAGGACTGTCATCTCTCCTATTAATAAGTGTGCACACAGACAAAAAAGAACAGGTTTTATTCACTCAGCTGAAATGTGCTCATCAGCTATTCTCTCAGTCAATCGACTGTTTGGTGTAACAAACCCAGGGGCTCTCTGCTTCTGTTTGTAAAAATAGGAATGGCAGCTATTATTGGGCTCTGTGGACTCTCTGGTGTTGCTTGGATTTTAAAAAAAAAAAATTGATGTTCAGACACAATGGCTGGTCAGGTGCAAGTCAGCCTCGGGCACCTTAGCCAGTTTTCTCTATTCCACCATCCCCAGGGTTACCAACACTTCAGAACTGTCCCAGAGTCCCAAGGAATTAAAGATTAATCTCCAGGACATTGCTGCGAACAAAACCATGGTGGAGTTGTGCTTTTTTTCCCCCATTTTGAGCGTCAGCCATGGCCCCAGTTGGTCGCACACTCGCCTTTTTGAGTCACAAGGTTCCAGATTCATGTCCCTTCTCCTCTTTTCCCCACCTAACCACTCCTCCTGGGGTAGTGCACAGAGACATCAAGTGCCCCCCCGCCGCCACTATTGGTGAGTCTCCGATCTACTGATGGCTCTTGATTGCCTTTTCCAAGCTTGGGTTCAAGTGAAGAACAAAAGGTCAAATTTCTTTGGTTGAAGAGTGTTAAATTATGGGGGCTGGTGGTATAGTCTTGACTTGGATCCCTTTGAATGTAGGAGTTTGAGGAGTGATCTGATCAAGTCATTTAAAATGTTTGAAGGATTTGTTAGGGTAGTTGTGGAGATAGTATCCCCTCTAGTGGGGGAATCAAGACCAAGGGGATGTAACCTTTAAATTGGAGATACGCTGTTTGGGAGCTCAATGAGGAGTCAATTTTTTTTACATAAAGCGTAGTGAAAATCTGAACAAAGGCAAAACACTGCAGATCCTGAAAATCTGAAATAAAAAGATAAAATGCTGGAACGCTCAGCAGGTCAGGCAGCAACTGTGGAGAGAGAAACAGAGTTAATGTTTCAGGTCTGTGGCCTTTCAGCAGGACTCTGACCTGAAATGTTAACTCTGTTTCTCCGTCCACAGATGCTGCCAGACCTGCCCAGTCTCTCCAGAATTTTCTGTTTTTATTATAGCAGTAATCTGGAACGCTCTCTACTACTTCCACACTCCAGGCTGTGAGTGCTGCAAAAAGTTGAAACTTCCAAGACTGGGATTGCTAGATTTTTAATTGATAATGTGATGAAGTGACGGCGGGAAAATGGAGTGAAGGTGAAGATCGGACGTGATCTAATTGAATGGCGAAGTAGGCCCCAGGGCCTGAATCTCCTGTCCCTAATGCACCTGGGGTTCTAATCCCCGTCACGGATGTACCCTTGTAGTTTGTCATTCCCTGCCCCAGCACAGTCAGGCATCCAGTTTTTGTCAACATTTCAGCTTCATGCATTTTCCTTCAGAAATGTTTGGATTGAAATGGAGCAACAGTGGTGCAGTCGTGGTAATCCATTGAGAGTGGAGCATCAGGGCAGACTTGAATTGATTGACCGTCTGGTTTTTCAATGTGGCTTTAGAGTGGGAGATTTTGCTTGACCAGTCTGCTAGAGTTCTTTGAAGATTTAACCTAGCTATGGGGGACTCAGTAGACTTAATATACTTACACTTCAGCAAAGCCTCTCTGAGAAGATCACATTGGAGATTGCAAGTAGAAGGGTATAGAATAGAGGCAAGCCTCAAAATGGGATAACCTGTTGGTTGAGTCAGGATATTTAGAGACTGGCATCATTGTGAAAAGATTGAAATAAGAGTAGGACATCAAGCTCCTTGAGCCTGTTCCATCATTCAGTTAGATCATGGCTGACCTGTAACTTAACTTCCTCTACTTTAATACCCACGTCAGCAAAAACCTGTTCCTTTCTGTTTTGAAATCCCAAGCCTTGACAGATTTCTGGGGAGAGAGTTCCAGGTTTCCAATACCCATTGTGTGAAGAAGTGTTTCCTGGCATCATTCCTGAATATTCAAATTTCCAAGTCGTGCCCCCTTGTTCTAGACGCGCCACACCAGAGTTGCTCTCTCTGCCTTGTCAAATCATCGTAAATACCTAGGTTACTCCTTAGTCCCTATCCTTAAGGGAATAGAAGCCTAACCTATGCGACCTGTCCTCATAATTTTAAACCTTTCAGCATCAATATCATTCCAGTGATCCTGCGCTGCACCCATTCATCACCCCACCCCACCCCACCCTGACCCCTACAGCAGCCCTCAACAGAAGCCAATATATTCTTCCTGAGGTGCTATGACCAGAATTAAATGCAGTGCTCTAAAAGGGTTTTAACCATGTGGCATACCACAGGGATTGGGGCTAATTTTTAAAATATATTTGTTCATGGGACTTGGGTGTCACTGGCTAGGCCCTTTAAGAGTCATCCACATTGCTGTGGGTCTGGAGTCACATGTAGGCCAGACCAGGTAAGGACAGCAGATTTCCTCCCCTAAAGTACATTAGTGAACCGGATAGTTTTTTTTTAATGACAATTGGCAATGGTTTCATGGTCATCATCAGACTTTATTGAATTCAAATATCACCATCTGCCATTAATGCTCTGGGGACCAGGGATTCAAACCCCAGTCCCCGGAGTATTAACTGGGTCTCTGGAATACTAGTCCAGTAACAATACTGCATGTCACCACCCCCTGTTACTGATGTGTGTTAATGATTTGGAAGAAGGGATGGTTATAAATTCGAAGAAGAGGTTCACCAATTATACCAAATTGGGAGGAGGACATAAGCAGTCAAAGGAATGAATAGCTTGCTGGACAATTTGAAATCAGTGGGACAAGGTTGGATGGGCACCTGATCCATTCTGTCCCATGAACACTTGGCCAGCGAAGGTGGAAATGACTCCGCCCCCACCCCACCCCCCGAAAACAATGGTTTCTTGGAGTTTGTCTGATTAATTAAGAAAGTTGGAAAGAATTTCCTGAAATTGACTGCATGTATTTTTCCTTGTGAGGTTTTGGAAACATGGCTGGGGAAGGAGGAACAAGGAAGAGGATGGGGGCATGGAAAGGAGTAATTATCTAATGTAACAACACTTTGCATTTGTGAAGTTGAGGTAGAAGAAAAATTACAAAGTGCTTCAGAATGGTATGTTGTGAGGTGGGGGCAGTGGACAGAGAACCAAAGAGGGAGTGTAGACCAATGACTAAATACTTGGTTAAAGAGATGGATTTTAAGGACACCATCCATGACAAGATCCTGAATTAACATAGTGCCTTTAATGTAAGAAAATGGCTTTCCACATTCTCCACCCCAACTGTCACTCTCCCTCGTCCTCACTTTCCCCTCACTCTGCCCCCATCGGTCTAGCTGCCCTTCTATCTTTTTTTGTATTCATTGCCCATCCCTAATTACCCCTGTCCAGAAGCCTTTTTTTTAAAAGCATTAACCACATTGCGCTGGGTCTGGAGTCACATGTAGGCCAGACCAGGTAAAGACATCAGATTTCCTTCCCTAAAGGACATTAGTGAACCAGATGGGTTTTTTTTTTATGATAATTGACAATGGTTTCATGGTTATCATCAGACTTTTAATCCCAGATTTTTATTGGATTCAAATTTCACCATTTGGGATTTGAACCCAGGTCCCCAGAGACTTACCCTGGGTCTCTGGAATACTAGTCCAGTGATAATATCACTACGCCATCACCTCCCCCTATCTTTCTCTAACCAGCTGAACAATTGTATAAAATGAGCTTACATCAGCTCAGCTGGAAAGACATTTTATGAATGAAACCAAGCCGAAAGTGGGCCAATAGCTAAAGTGGCCAATTATGGGAAAAGTCTGACAGGCAAAGGAATTGAGCAGCTCAGGTAGAGGCTGAGGTACCCTTGCACGTGCCACATCATCATATAACTGACCTACAAACTGAGTGCGGAAAAGGCAGTGTGTGCTGAGCTTGGAGATTGGCAGCTCCTGGTCTCTGCTGTGTTGCTGTGGAGGCAGCAGTGGCGAGCAGCCATGTACTGCCCTTGCTTGGAGGCTTGGACAGTGTTCTCGCATCACTTCCTGTGATTGTGAAATAAAGATTTGATTGAACCACTGTTTAGTAGTTAAAGAAGTTTACTATAACAAACGGTACAAAAGTAGAGGATATTAACTCCCTCATACGCTTGCCCTGCATTGTCTCGGCAACCTCCTCCAGCCTTGCAACTCTCTTGAATCACTGTTTTTCAAATTCAGGCCTCTTGCTTATCCCTGATTTTAATTGCCCCACCATGAAGGCTGTACCTTCAGTTGCCTAGTTCATACCTAAACCCCTCCAGCTTGCTACTCTCTCTCTCTCTCCCTTTTTGATTAAGCCTTTGATAACCTGTCTTTGTCTCACCTTTGGTGGCTGTGTGTTCAATTTAGTTTGATAATGCTCCTATGAAGCATCTTGGGGGGTGGGTGTGTGGTTTACTCTGTTAACGAAGCACCATAAATGCGAGTTATTGTGTAAGCTCCATCACTAAATAAGGCACTTAACAATCCATGCAGTTTGCACATTTCTCAGGGAAGGCATCTCGGGTTTCACCCAGACCGACACAAGTTCACAAGGAAGTTGTGTTTGTTGTTGAGGTGGCAGCTAACAGTGCGAGCTTGGTTGTTAATGGTCCCTATACCAGATTAGCAAAGTCAGAGGTTGTTAGTTTGAATTTCAACGTGGCGAGACCTCAGAACTGACTTCAATCAATCTGCTCATGTGTGGGCTGCTATCTGGAAACGGATGGACTGTGAAAGCTGTCGGATTGCAGGGAAACACCTCCCTGGAAGGGAAGAGAATTTAGTCGCTTTATGCTCTGTCTGAACTGCGTTGCTTAGTTGACCCTCGGTTCTGTCAGAAATAACTAATCAAACCAGTCACTTGTTTAAAAACATTTGCTGCATTTGGGAGCCCTCACCCATCCCCCCACCCGTCCACCCACCCATCCACCCATTCCCCCACCCATCCCCCTCACCCATCCACCCACCGACACGGCTCTCAAGATCGTCAATAAATGCAGCCTCTCCAGACACACCTGAGAACATACACAAAATAAAACCTGCTCTTAGGCTGAGGTTATTACAAGACCAATAGAACATTGACTCATAGAAAGAGGCTATTTGGCCCATCAGGCCTATGCTGGTTCTTTAAAAGTCCTATTTCCCCGCTCTTTCCCATCGCCTGTGAAGAAGCAGATTTAAAACAACAAAATTCAGAAGCCGAGGAGGAATCTCATGATGTCCCAATCCTGCACGCCTCCCCGTTCACCCATCTTCATAGCCGTGTCACTTTGTACCTGTGAAATCTCTGAGCAGAATCGGCTCCCTGGATAGATCATGTACAATTATACAAGATAAAAGCAAAGTACCGTGGATGCTGATACCGAAATCTGAAACAAAAACAGAAAATGCTGGCAAAACTCAGCGGGTCTGGCAGCGTCTGTGGAGAGAGAAACAGATTTAGCGATTCAAGTCCGTATGACTTTTCTTCAGAGCTGAAGAGAAGTGGAAATGTAATGAAATTTATACTGTTTAAGCGGGGTGGGGCAGGTGGAGCTGGATACAAGGTCAGCTACCAACTACTTAACACTGCCAACTATCAGCACCTTTTTTAGCCCTTAGCGCTACCATTAACACTCCCTTTGTCCTTTAGTTCATGACATCTTTGTCAATGTCTCCTTTGCCCCCACCTATCGCTGGCCTTCTATTCGGCTCCCCTAAAACAGTATAAATGGATGGACTGCAACAGTATAAACTTAATCACATTTCCACCTCTCTACAGCTGTGAAGAAGGATCATACGGACTCAACGTTAACTCTGTTTCTCTCCGCAGATGCTGCCAGACCTGCTGAGTTTTTCCCAGCATTTTCTGTTTTTGCTTCACGTACGTACGTCATGTGCGGTGGTGCTAAGGTCAAGTCTGACGAGGAGGTACCAGATTCCGATCCTAGGCTGTGCCCCACTGCTTCAGCGCGCAATTTGTCTAGGCTAGGAAGGAGGGGAGGGGGGTGCGGTGTTGGCGTGGTGAGGGTTTGAATTGTCCTGGGGTTACTGTTCCTAATAATGATCCAGTTCCCTTTTCCCACTGCCAAGCAGGAAACTGGCAGCATGTGGATGTCAGATGATGACAATATTGGTGATGCCCTCCCTGGTTTGGCAGCCAGGATAAGAAAGCGTTGATTTCATTTCTCCAGACTGCATCTGCACAAAGTAAAACCATTAAGGGTATTAATATTCTGTCGGTGTGTGCTGAGAGTTGTTTGTGAGCTTGACAGCAAAGACTTGCTGAGTAGTTACTTAATATGAGTGTAATATGAAATGTGTAATTTGCAGCCTGTTAATGGTGATCCGCGACAGACCAATGAACTGTGATTGATTAGGCAGCTTCCTCCTGAGGAAAGGAAAGGCTCACATCATTAGACCTGACCTGCCGAAAGGAAGCAGTATCAACTCGCTTTAATAACTTCTGCATATACATGCAAAAAAAAAAAGCAGTTTATTACCCACTTGTCATTAAAGGATGTGAGCAGTGCATAATTTTTATTTGACAAATAATTTATGAAGGAGCACATTTGGATCATGGTTGCTATCTGCTCCTGGCGGAACTGATGAGTGTTTGGTCACAGTCTCTAGAAGTTGGTCAGAACTTAAGAGCCAGTGTCTAGTCCAATGCTCATCATTGGAAAGTGCAGCCACTTTTTGTAATGTCAGAAATGCAGCAGCAGCCAACTTGTGCACAGCAAGGTCCCACAAACAGCGATGAGGTAATTGATGAGATCAATCGCTCTATGAGGTTGGTTGATGAATAAGTATTGGTCCTGATACTGAGGGGAGTTCCTCTGCTCTTCCTGGATTGTACCATGGATATCCAGACTCGGTTTAACCTCCTTTATATTAAGACTGCTTCTCCAACAGTGCAGAACTCCCTCTGTACTGACGCTGGGAGTGTCAGCCTAGATTCTGTGCTTAAGTCTCTGGAGTGGGGCTTGAAACTGTGACCTTCTGACTCAGCGGCGAGAGCGCTTGAACCATAGCTAATGGCCTAGTGCCGCAGGCTGCTTGCCACAAGTGGAAGGGGATTGAGAGTGGCTCGGGCGGAGAGCTGGCAGCCCGCCAGTACAAGCAGGATCTGAGTGTCAAGTGCTAATTGAGCCGTCATTCTAATGAGCGCTTGGTGTAAACAAGGCATCGCAGTTCTCCTGTGCACCTCTGTCACTTCTTTCTTCTGGATTGTTTACATAGAAATATGACGTTCTTGGGCAGCCTCGGGCTAAACTCATCTAGCGACTGGTTTAACAGACAGTGGCAGAGCAGTTGGGCATTTGATGCAACCTGGGTATGATGGCAACTGTTGCCTGCCTGTGTGATGCAGTGAAGTAATGAGTACTGTAGCGAGGAAAGACTGAGAGGGTGGGGGGGGGCTCTGTCTGCCTTGCATCACAATGAACTCTCAGCAAGAACTGGAGGGTATGAGGGGAAAGCAGAGATTCCCAGCATCAAGCTGTTTGGTTGTGTGAAAGCCAATTTGAGACGGCGTTGGGCTTTGGAGCAGAGCAAAGTATTGGGAATGAATGTTTAATAGCTGTGGCGGCTGGAGCCAAATACCATTTAAACCTGCAAACTCCAAGCGTCCCCCTGCAGCAGAGAGGAGAGAGGGGGCGGGGGGGATTATTAAGAGTTGTCAAGATTGTAAGAGAAGGATTATTCCAGCAGGGTTAAATCTCAATTTAAATAAAAATTGACAAATGATGCTCAGTAAATCAGTGATTCCTAGGCATGTTTCTTTTTTTTATTTGTTTTAACACTACAGTTGGAATTGAATTTTCTACCACCCACTTCATTTTGGAGAAAATTGATAAAAAATGTAGTATTCCTGGATAATGTGTTGCGAAGGTGAATTGCAAAGTTAAAGCAATTATGAACTAACTTGGATATAGCCTCTTGGAACAGAGCCATCTAGTGTACAGGCTGAACAATTAAGTGTGTGCGTCTGTGTGTATGAATGTGTGTCTGCCTGAGTGTGTGTGGGGTGCCTGCTTCTCTGCTCTCTCAATATGTGCACGTAGAACCCAGCCTGCCTTTTACTATGGTCAATGACTAATGTGCTTATTTACAATTCAGCTTTGAGCAGTGTGGGCCTGGTAGCTCAGGGGCAGGTGGGCTGGGTGAGAATGAAGATTCATCCACAGGCCAATCTCCTACAACCTTTGGGGATGGTTGCAATGCAGTCTACATCAATGCAAATTTATCTTTCAGTGGAGCAAGCAGCTTGCCTGTTGTCTGTCAGCAATGGCATGTGGATCAGGGAGAGCCAATTCGCCACTGGGAGTAGAAAGGGATGGTTTGTGCCCCAAAGTGCTTCACCTACAAGAATTGTAATCACTGTTAATATCAGAAAATGTGACAGCCATTTTGTGCACAGCAGGATCTCAAAAGCATTAAATAATATCAGTGACTGGTTAATCTGATTTTTTTTTCTAAAAGAACATTGCCTGGGACATTAGGAAAACTCTCTAATCTGACAGAGGGAAATAGAACATCTCAACTTTCATTGCAATAGGGAATGAGGAACCCTGGTTAACATCTCATCCAAAAGGCAGCACCTCTGACAATGTGGCACTCAGGAGTGTGGGTTGGGCCTCTGAACCTTCAGACTGATTGAGGGTTCGATGTTAGCAGTTGAGACACTGTAGAAGTGAACAGAAAAAAATATTTTTGTTGAAAAAAGGGCTGTTGCTCTTTCCAATAATTTAGGTGGAATAAAAGCAAAGGCATACGTTGAAAAATTCGAATCCTGTGAATATTACAGTGGTCGCAGATGGTCCCCATGGTTACTTCACAAAATGGGAGCTGTGGAGTTTTCATCTTCGGGGACACTGATCTGCCATGTTGTCTGTGTGCTTGGCAGTGGCTTTGAAGTGTGAATCTTTTGAATTTATCCCTGAGCCAATGAAGGGCTGCATTCAATCTCTAGATCAAGTGGAAAAAATAATCACATTTTTAACTCGGGCTTGCTTTCAATTCTGCTGAGGAGGAAGATGGTGGTGGTAACTCCTCGCACCCCCATCTTCACGCCCTGATGCGCACCGTTCAAAGAACTAATTAGAGAAGTTGAAGAGGCTGTGTGGTGATGAGACAGATTCCTGTCTTAGTCATTACACAAACAGCAGCGGCAGTGACCCTGGTTGATCCCCTCTCCCCACCTACATTAGGTAGGGGTGCTGAGGCTAAGGCTCCCTTGCCTGGATCACAACATGCGCACAGGACTGAACTTGCAAACTTTCCTGCTCCATATTCATTTGTTGTTCATTTTATAAGCTTGTGGAGGGGGTGGAATCTGACTTACAATTTTGGGAATTTTGAGGCAAGTGTTTGGTGGGGGAGGTAATGGGAAGAGGAGAATGAAGAGGAATGCAACTTCGTGTTTACATCTGCACCCAGACTTTCAACAGCTGCAAATTGGGGTAGAATGAGAGTTGCCACTCACTCTAGCCAGTGAATGGGCTCCATGTCATACTGTGTTCTTTTTTTCATTCTGTCATGGGGATGTAGGTGTTGTGGCAAGGCTGGCATTTGTTACCCATCCGAATTGCCCTTGGGAAGGTTGTGGTGGGCCACAGCCTTGAACCACTGCAGCCCATCTTATGTAGGTGCACCACAGTGCTGTTCGGGAGGGAATTCCAGGATTTTGACGCAGTGACAGTGAAGGAACGGTGATACAGATCCAAGTCAGGATGGTGTGCGGCTTGGAGGGGAACTTGCAGGTGCTGGTGTTCTCATCTATCAGCTGCCCTTGTTCTTCTAGAGGGTAGAGGTCATGGGTTTGGAAGGTGCTATTGAAGGAGCCTTGGTGAGTTCCTATAGTGCATCTTGTAGATGATACACACTGCTGCCAAGATGCGTCGGTGGTGGAGGGAGCGAATGTTGAAGGTGGTGGACGGGGTGCCAATCAAGCGGGCTGCTTTGTCCTGGGTTGTGTCAAGCTTCTTGAGTGTTATTGGAGCTCCACACATCCAGGTAAGTGGGGAGAGCATTCCATCACAATCCTGACTTGTACCTTGCAGATGGTGGACAAGCTTTGGGGAGTCAGGAGGTGAGTTACTTGCCTCAGTCTTCCCAGTTTCTGACCTTGTCTTGTAGCCAAAGTATTTATATGACTGTGTTCCAGTTCAGTTTCTGGTCAATGGCAACACCTACGATGTTGATAGAGTAATACCATTGAATGTTGAGGAAAGATAGTTAGACTGTCTTTTGTTGGCGATGGTCACTGCCTGGCACTTGTGTGGCCCAAGTTTTACTTGACACTTAACCCAAGCCTGAATGTTGTCCAGTCTTGCTGCATATGGGCACAGACTTCTTCAGTATCTGAAGAGTCTCAAATGGTGCTGAACATTGTGCGATCATCAGTAAAACTATCTATTTCTGACCATATGATGGAGGGAAAGTCATTGAAGCAGCTGAAGATAGTTTGATCTAGGACACTACCCTGAGGAACTCCTGCAGCAATGACCTGGGACTGAGATGACTGGCCTCCGACAACCACAACCATCTTCCTTTGTGCTAGGTATAACTCCAACCAGTGATGAGTACCCCTCCCCACCGCCATCGCCCCACCCATTCCCAATGACTTCAATTTTGCTAGGGCTCATTGACGCCACACTCTGTCAAATGCTGTCTTGATGTCAAGGGCAGTCACTGTCACCTCACCTCTGGAGTTTAGCTCTTTTATCCATGCTTGAACCAAGGCTATAATGAGGTCAAGAGATGAGTGGCCCTGGCAGAGCCCAAACTGAGCATTAATGAGCAGGTTATTGATGTTCGCTGAGGAGTTGGGTGCCCAACCTTCCAGGGTTGCAGTAGAACTTCAGGAATTCAAGTTTAATCTCCAGAATATTGCTGCATGCAACCCTAAAGAAGAAAAATGCAGCAAAAGTAGGAAATGTGTTTTTAAAATAAATCTTCCAATACTTTGATTATTAGTGATAAACATTTCTGAAATGGCATCCAAAAGGCTGCTTGACCAATGATCAAAAAAAATCATGCAATTGAGTAATGGGCCTTTCTGGCTGGGAGCTGCCAGTAGGGACGTGTTGGGCAACCAATGGCGGGAGCTTGGGGGAGGGGCAATTGGAGACAGGTGGTCATGTGATATCTCCAGGAATATGCCCAACCAAAGTTGGCAACCTTACTGGGAGATGATGTTTTATTTTTCACTGGGGAAACTGTCTTTGCAGTTGCAATAGGAACCTCAGCACTCATACAGAATAAGCATGAATTAATGCTTTGGGTGCAGGCACCTTTTTCAGGATGGAATTTGCTTTTACCTTGGAGTCCAGCACGCTTTTAATGTCCCACTATCAGAGCCTGGGAAATAATACCGAAGTATTGAATTAAATTGCGGGCTACGTTATAGATTCATAGTTCATTTTGAGCCTCCCTATGTGATAGATCAATTAGAATTACATCCACACCTTCCATCTGCCCACTATCCTCAGCTTTGAGAGCTTTTGATAAATAGGGGCGTGTTTTTCTTTTCAGCCTTTAACTGACTGAAAAGCCAACACAAGGCATTGAAGTGTGAAATCTTAGTGGCATTTGACCTAAACAATCCCTAACAACAGCCCCAGTGTGAAATCATGGCATTTTAAAAAATAATGCTGGATTGGAGTGTTTGCCCACAAGGTCCCCTGACTGGTCATTATGACATGATTTTGCAGGAGCCTCAAATATCACTGGTATTTTTGTTTCCCATTGACAAGTGCATCTAAGACCCAAAGAGACCTTATTAGAGGTGATTGGCCCTGAAAGGATTTATTTGAGCTTCTGGGATTTGTTTTTTTTTGCTGTCATGGTGTGGATATACAATGCTGCCTGCCCATCACTTCAGCTCATCACTTTATTAAACGTGGCTCTGATCAGCTCAGCAACATCCTCTTCCCACTGTCTTTAGCAGGACCTTTAAACCTTCAAGTAATGAATTTCCTGACGTTTGACTCGCTGGAGAGAATTCTCTTTTGGCTTCCTCTCATCATGGAACAGTTCTGGATGCTTTTATGTGGCTGGTTTCTACGTACATGGTGTTTCTACGTATGTGGTGTATGTTTTCCACCATCACCCATCTCCTGCCTCACTTTTTTTTTCACAATCCTCTCCCGATTTTAAGCTGGAGCTGGGGCTGGGTCTGTACATTTTGAGAGCCTTTTGATAGCTCCCCAAGTGGCCAATTATCAGACACGGTCTAGCCAGTGAGTTGTCAACTGGGAACATGGGCTTGATCTAGACTCGTTCCGTTTCCATGCTCGTTCACTCTTGCATGCTCCTTTCTTACTTGTTTACGCCCACACTCTCTCTTGCGCTCACTCACATGTGCGCTCTCTCTTTTGCATTTGTATTTTCTCTTGTGTGCTCTCTCTCTCTCTTTCTTTCTGTTACTCACTCACTCACATGCTCTCTTTCTCTTAACAATTTCCAGCAGAGAGGCAGCTGAGTTACAGTTTTGCTGAAGTCCTTATGGGATGTTTTGCAGTTTCTGGTGCATGGGTCTGGAGGTTCTGGGAATCTAGTACCCTACAGCTCGAGAAACCAGCATGCTGCAGTGGGCAGTTCTTGATATTCTTTCCTCAGCCTAGCATGCTTAAGAGTGAGGTGAGGAACATTTATTTGTTTTGATTTTAATTTTGCCCTTTGGGACTCTGAGTTGAGATGAACTGTCTGAATGAGTGTGCTGTCAAGATTCCGAAACAGTTCCATTGCCCAACATCCTAGCTGTGATCTTATTGAACAACAATGCAGCATTATTTCAAGTAATGTTTGACGGGCACACTTCCCTCATTTGCCGGCGGCCAAATTCAGGAGCAATAAAAACAAGGCCGTACTTTATTTTGAGTTTATTTATAGATAACTGTCACATTCAGCTACATTATTATCCCTCCTCCCAACCTGTTAGTCCTCCTGTATTATGCATTCAAACTAACGCAGGAGGACAAGAACAGGATTAGACCATGCTGCATTGTCAAAGGTGCCATCCTTCAAATAGTAAGTTAAACTTGTCGTATTTGTAAGGGTTAGTGTACAGAACTGTGTAAATAGCACCTCCTATAATGATGAGGTAAGAGAACACATGACTAGGAGAGGAGAATGTTCATGGCTTCAGCAGTGTAACTTCTGGTCATGGATAGCTGTACATAGTTCAAGTTGTGTAGAATAAACCAGTTATTGTTTGGACATTACCTATGTCCCAAAGTAGGGTGGTCTGCTGCAGATGAATAGTAAGGATCTTGCAGCACCAAAGAGAAGAAATAAGCTTTCCTCAGTCTTGGTCAATATTCCTCTCCCAAACAATGCACCCAAAGCTGAAATAAAAACAGGAACTTATTAGAAATATCTGCGGAGAGAGGAACAGAGTTAACGTTTCAGATTGATGACCTTGCATCAGAACTTCATCCAATGCTACCAATTCCTCTCATGATGCGTTTTTAAAAAAAAAGATGTTTCCAGGAGAGAGAGCGCGGTGAAAATTCTTTTGACAGTGTTTGCTTTGTTGTTGCGGTCTGCTTAAACTTTATTTTTTTTAAAAGCAAAGCGATTGAGAAGATTTCATTTTTAATCATCTGTGGGAGGCTCGTGGAAGTCGTTCCACTTGACCACTCACCAAGGACAAGAGGTACAGTTAGAAGAACTGGGCTTTCAGGGGCTGTTCCAGGCCCTCAAAGCTTCTAGTTGTTTAAAAAAATAATTTGTTTGTTCTTGAAAGGAACAGCCGGTCCTTCAACATTTAGGGCCATAGGAACACGAGGGGGTCCAGTCTCTCGAGTCTGACGTTCGGCTATATTATGACTGATCTGTCCTCCAAGGCTCTGTAAATCTTAACATCCTTGCCTAACAAAAATCTAAATAAGCTGCTTTGAAATTTTCATTGACTGCCCCCATCCCCCAAAGCTCTTTGTGGGTGGAGAATGTTCCACCCTTTATGTGAAGAAGTGCTTCCTGACATCATCCCAGAATAGCCTAGCATTAATTTCTGTAAGTGAAAAATTGAGGTCTAAACACCCTCCCTGTCAAATGTTATAATGATATGAAGGCACCAATCACTCAAGGGATTGTGCAGACATGTTGTGGGTTCATTTAATTAAACTAGGCACATGAGAACAGATATACATGGATAGAAAGCTTGAAGATATCAGCAGCAGAGCTGCGTGCGCTGTGTTCTGTTCACAGACCAAAGTGAGACTGAGACTGGATCACATGACACACTTCTAGTGCTGTCATGCTGCTTTCCCTTAGAGGCATATTACAACACTACCTTCCCCTCTCTGCACTCTCCACCTCCCCCTCAAGTTTGCTTCCTACCCTCCACTTGCTCCCTCCTTACCCCACTCACCACCTCCTCACTCCTGCTGTCTTCCCCCTCACTCGCCCTCCCTCGCTCATCTGTCTTTTTCTCCCCCTTGCTCTTTTTTTTTCCTTTCACTCTCTTGCTTTCTCTCCTCCCTCACTCACGGTGGGTTTAGCCCGTCAGCCTCTCTCTGTCTCATACGTTTTCCCTGGTAAGGAGGGGAGAGAGAGAGAGAGAGTTTTGACACGAGACAGCCAATAACCCAGAGGGAGGGAGGTTGAGCTTTTAGTGCGCTGTTGACGTGTATCGAGCCCTTTTTGTACCCAATGATGATAATGTGAGAAGTGACACCTAGTTAGCCTTGTAAGGTCTTCACCTCTACCTAAGCGATTGCATGCAAAGGAGGAGAGTGACAGACAGCAAGGTCAGACTCCAATGCTTTCCTGCCCTCTCGCTCCTCTTCCTGCTTGTTTACCAGTTCAGCAGGTCTTCTGAGCATTGGGCAGACACCAGGGGAGTTATCTCAATTTCCATATCCACCTTTAACAACATGCATGGGCAAGAGGAGCTTTCTCACACATCCTATCAGGAGGAAAAGCCCCAGCTAGACTGGAAATTTAAGAATGCAATTTATTCTTGTTACTTGCATCAACGTATAGATAGCCAAGGCAATCTCTTTTTTTAAAAAAAACGATATTCTGTCTGTCTTCATTGTTGTGAATCTGTGGTGTGATTTTACCCTGTGCAACATGGTACAACTGTACAGACTAGTTTAACTTTTCGTAAGCAACAATCAGATGTTAGTTTGATTTTCACTAAAAGCCCTTTGCTATATTCCCCCTTTCCTCACTTGCTGTGCCTTTAGCTGCCTAGGCTTTAACCTCTGGGATTCCCTCTTCAACCTCTCTCCCCTTTTAAGATGCTATTTAAAAACGACCTCTTTTTTTTTGGCCATCTGTTCTAATGTCTCCTTTTGTGGCTTGGAGTAATATTTTGTTTTATAACTTTTTTCATTAATTTATGGGATGTGGGCTTTGCTGGCTAGGCCAGCATTTATTGCCCATCCCTAATTGCCCATGAGAAGGTGGCGGTGAGCTGCCTTCTTGAACTGCTGTAGTCCATGTGGTGTAGGTACAACCACAGAACTGTTAGGGAGGGAATTCCAGGATTTTGACCCAGTGATAGTGAAGGAACGGCCGATATATTTCCAAGTCAGGATGGTGAGTGGCTTGGAGGGGAACTTCCAGGTGGTGGTGTTCCCATGTATCTGCTGCCCTTGTCCTTCTAGATGGTAGCGGTCATGGGTTTGGAAGGTGCTGCCAAAGGAATCTTGGTGAATTCTTGCAGTGCATCTTGTAGATGGTACACACTGCTGCTGCTGTTTGTCGGTGGTGGAGGGAGTGAATGTTTGTGGATGTGGTGTCAATCAAGTGGGCTGCTTTCTCCTGGATGGTGTCAAGCTTCTTGAGTGTTGTGGGAGCTACACTCATCCAGGCAGGTGGAGAGTATTCCATCACACTCTTGACTTGTGTCTTGTAGATGGTGGACAAGCTTTGCGGGGTCAGGAGGTGAGTTACTCGCTGCAGGATTCCCAGCCTCTGACCTGCTCTTGTATTATTTATATGGCTGGTCCAGTTCAGTTTCTGAGGTGCCTTGGGATTTTTTATTTTGCTAAAGGTGTTATATAAATACAAATTGTTGATGTTCCTTCTGCCTCTTGTATATATCACCTTTTTTTTTTAAAAAAAGCCCAAACTAAGGACCTCATGTCTTTCAATGTTTAAGGTATTGTGCGGGAATCTGCCACCTTTGAGCTCTACCTTAATAACTGGAACGTCAGAAGTCCCATCTCGGGGGAATCATAAGCCGCCCCAGAAAAGGTAGAGCCTGTTTCCGAAAGGGTAGGACATCTGGTGGTAACTGTGTTGTGTGTGTGTTGTGTGTGTGTTGTGTGTGTGTGTGTGTGCGTGTGTGTGCGTGTGTGTGCGTGTTGTGTGTGTGTGTTCATGCGAGATATTACTTCCCACTGCCTCCAATTGAGCTTCTGTTTAATTGCCTTTCTCTTGTGTCTCCAAGGGGACATGGCTGCCATTGCTTCATTAACTACAGTTTACCTTGCCATCTTTCCCACTCTTTTTGATCTCAGTGGTGCACTGACACCAGGGGGTTGCTCAAACAAGATGTACAGAGAAGTAAATGCAGGCGGTGAAGGGCTAATACATTGAACAGAAAAAAAACACTTTTAAACCAGCACCATTTTCCATAAAGTGACTCCTGAATAGAGGAAAATAGAATGGTGTGATACGGTCAGAAGGAAGAAGTGAGGAAGACCATTTGACCCATCCAGAAAGATTTTAATTACCAAACATTTTTTTGGATGTGGATGTTTCTGTCAAGGCCAGCATTTATTGCACTTCCCTAATTGCCCTTGAGAAGGCGGTGGTGTGCTGCCCTCTTGAACAGTCTGTGCCATGCAGGTACACCCATAGTGCTGTTAGGAAGGGACGTCCAGATTTTTGACCCAGCGACGATGAAGAAACGGTGATATATTTCCAAGTCTGAATGGTGTGTGACTTGGAGGGGATGGTGTTCCCAGGCACCTCCTGTCTGTTGTCTGCCTGTTAGTCCAGGGTTTTTACCTCCTTTAGCAACTCCTGATAATCCATTTCATGTGTCAATCACTCCTTGTGTGCAAAAATGATCAGACTCGTCTTAAATTTGCCTTTTACTAGTTTGAACCCTTGTTTTCCTTTTACAATCCAGCTTGAAATAATGTTCCACATTTACCCTTTCCTGTTTGCTGCATTTGGGTGATTACCTCTCTTGCCTCCTTTCCTCCTTTCAAGGTTGAAAAGCACTTTGAGAAAGCAGATGATGCTGCCTGCACTGTCAAAACATGAATAATTCAGACTCAACAGTCTACACATACCCAGTGCTTCCAGGCAGGTGGAGTGTGAGGCACAGCCCATAATATAATTAGCTGTGTTTTGCTTTTTATAGGTTCTCGTCTCTGAGCTGTAGCGGGGTATAACTACAGCCTAAAAGGTAGCGTAGAGGGTGTTGCCATTATAGGTACCATCTCATGGCTATTATCCCACCTAATGTAATATAAAGATCATTAAAGAAATGCAAATAATAAACTACTGTACCCAAGCACCAAGTATGTTATTATCTATTGTATTAGTACATTTTTGTAATGGTCTGCATTTGAAAACTCGTTGAGTCAAGATGAGCAACACCCTTCGTGAGCAGAACATAATATTTAGTACATGGGTGGATTTCAGGCCAAAAAAATCCACTGTTGTTAATTGTGGCACTTCACTCTTTGGTAGTGGCAACTCCAGTGCTGCAATGTCACTGTTGGCTATGAATAAAGGATTTCCTTGAAGCCCAGAGAGATGCCAAGCCTTGCCTCCCTTCTTGGCACCTATGGTGACCACATGCAACCCAATGACCAAGAAACCTTTGAGGAGCCATTGCTGCCCATTCCCAGACCAAACTCTGGGTGCACACCGACACTGCCAATCAGTAATTCCATTCAATTATACAGCTACGTGGCATCTTTGCTGTGTCAGCTATGGCTCAGCTGGTAGCACACTCGCCTCCTGAGTTAAGAGGGCTGTAGGTTCAAGTCCCAGTCTAGAGATTTGATCACAAAATCTAACCTGACACTCCAATGCAGCACTGAGGGAGGGCTGCAACGTTGTGCATAGTCCTTAGGAACTCCAATATATATCAACCTGCCAGGGTATCTATCCTTGGGTGCCTTGTAGCTTGGCAATGAAAATAGGATTGGCATTATGCCTGGTAGATGCCTACATCTAACATCTCTCTCTCACACACTCCCTCTCTCTCTCACATTGTTGAAGGACTGGCACTTTGTATCTTTAAGTGTTGATTATTAACATTAAACAGCCTAGATATTATTGGCGATCCCAGTGTTGGAACAATATTGGAAGCTGAAACCTCACATGCAAATGACCACAATCACTTCAATGATGATCAATTAAGAGTGTGGGCACTGGCCCTTGATATCCAATTCACTGAATCCTGACTATTTCAGCTGTTTTCAGTCCCTGCAGCTATGATCAATCATGCATTGAAGCATGATTATCCCTTTCCTCGCTGTCTACTTGTCGCTTTTGGTTCAATTTCGTCAATTCACCAACTATTCAGTAATCTCTTTGTGCTGATGTAGACTGTGAAAATCATTGTTAAATGCATCATGATACCATATGGGAATTTAAAGCTGCATCATTCACAGTTGCCTTGAAGCCACATTTTTCTTTTTAAAAAAAAATTAACCCCAAAACAGTTCAAGTCTATTCAAATCTTGAATCCTGCTCCAAAATCTTGGGGTTCTAGCCCTTTTGTCTCAGGCCTGGACAGGACAGAACAAAATTCTTCTCATTTGTTGAGTCTCAAATACAGCTACAAATCCTTCACCGTCCATCACCGGCCTTTTGTTTTTGGCCTTTATCTTACTGTTCCTTTTGAACTTCCATCTCTTGTTCCTTCTAATCCAAAATACACTGTCCTACATACACTCCCTCCCCACTTGACTGTTTGACCTGGCTACTGTTAACTAGCTGAGCACTGATGAAGAGTAAAACCTGAAACCTCCCAACATAAACTTGAGTTGTTGGAGAATCTCCTGTGACCATTTTTATTTCAATTTTGATGTAATATAGCTGCTTGATTTCAACCCTCTGATGACCTCTGTCCTTCCACACTGAAGGTTTAATGATTATCACGTAACCACTTGCACCCTCCGTAATGAGCTTATTCAAAACTCTACTGCCTGTACCCTAACTTTGCACCAGGTCTGGTTCACCTGTCACCCCTGTGTTACGTTGGGCCCTGGCCCAACAAAGCCTTTGTTTTTAACATTCTCATCCTTGTGTTGAAATCCTTTCCCTGCCTTCACACCCTCCTCTGCAACCTCCTCCAGCCCTGCAACCCTCCCAGATCTTTGTGAGTAGTTAGGGTAAAGCTGGCAGGAGGATTGATGACCAGCAATTGCAGATTTATAAGATGCTTGTCAAATGAACCAGGGGGGAGATGGGAAGGTGACAGATGTGTGGAGACCAAATGAGAAAATGTCAAGAGAAACCGCAACAATGAGACTTGATAGACCAGGCAGACCCCAGGTTTAGATGGTAGTCTATATAGGCTGGCGTGCACAGAGTTGACGTGGATTTGATGGGCAGAATGGTACTTCTGTGCCATAATGTCTCCAAACTGTTGATCTCAGTCAGGATTGTGGTGGACACTGAAATTGACACTGAAACCTACGAACAGAATAATTTAAAAACAAACTAGGACATACCACAATCCAAAAATCACCTTCTGTAATAACACACAGACTGCAGCCCCTCAACAAGGAAGAAAATAAAATCAAGTTACTGAAGGCTACACAAACTCTATCCAGCAAAGGTGCAGGTATTGTGCAAGGACAAGATCAAATTTGGCAGTTGTAATTATTGTCCAT
Organism: Cetorhinus maximus; assembly: GCF_964194155.1. Lineage (NCBI taxonomy): Eukaryota > Metazoa > Chordata > Chondrichthyes > Lamniformes > Cetorhinidae > Cetorhinus > Cetorhinus maximus. Next base: position 15,044,002 of record NC_135890.1, on the reverse strand, counting down.
CGGCTCGCTCAACCATATTCTTGTTCACTTGTTAATGGATGGCCATTGATGTGAGAGAGCACAAAGTGGAAAGTGTTCATAGACCCCCCGCACGCTCCATCATCAACACCTCTGGGAGAAAAAGAAGATAGAAAAGGTGAGCATGTTTATAAGAAGAGGGAATGCAATCATTTCTCCTGCAAAAGAAAGTCACTCGATGCAGCAAAATTGCAAAACTCTTTCCTTTCAAATGCCTCTTGCAGCCATCCTATAATTCCTGCACTTACTTCATTATCACTGATTCCAATCATCCTGACAAGAATGATAATTTAATGTTGAAGCATTATAGACTCTGTGCCTTCTCAATTAACAGATGGGGCACCAACCAACTATCGGAGATGAACTAGCAAGTGGAATTGTGACCAGCTTAATTGTACGTTCTTTTTTTTTAATAACCTTGGAATTATACTTCATGTTTGCATCAGCTAATTAGGAAAGCAGTATTTTCATATGCTGATACACAGACACATAAATAGACGAGTACACGTACTCAAATGTGTGCAAAATCATATTTTAATTGCAGCCTTTTCCCAATAGGAAATAATGAGGGATGTCAGCTGTTGCTCAGTTGGTAACACTCTTGCTTCTGAATCAGTAGGTTGTGGGTTCAAGTCCCCTCTCCAGCACTTGAGTGCAAAGTGAAGGCTGACACTTGGGTGCAGCACTGATTGGAGATGCTGCCTTTCTGATGAAATATTAAATTGAGGCTCCATCTGCCCTCTCTGGTGGATGCAAAAGATCCTGTGGCATTCTTTGGCCAGAAGAGCAGGGGAGTTACTCCTGTTGTCCTAGCCTATAATTATCACGTTGTTTGTGGGAGCTTGCTGTGCACAAATTGGCTGCCACGTTTCCTGCATTACCACAGTGACTACACTTCAAGTACTCCATAAGGGTTGCCAACTGTGATTAAATGTATTCCTGAAGATTTCATCACATGAATTGCCCCCACAATCCAGCCATTAGTTGGCCAACACATCCATCCTTGTGATGCACTGCCTTCCTATGCCAATTGGAAAGTGAAAAGACTCATTGCTCAATTGGATGATGCTTGACTGTCAGCCAAACAACCTTTTTTCTCCCTGTTTTCACTATTTTGGAATATTGATAAAGAGAGCATTGGAATATTGGTAAAGAGAAATGTTCAAAGAAAATGACAAATAAATCTTTCTCCTGTTCTGATGATTTTTCTCCAGGATTGCATTGCCCACAGCAGTGTCCTGCAGATTGATCTTCAATTCCTGGATACTCCAGGCCAATCCTGGAGGGATGGCAACCCTGTACTTCATTAGCTGTGAAGGACTTTGGGGTGTGCTGAGGTAGACACCACACAATTGCAAACTTTTTTTTTTCAAAAGAGAACTTTTCTTTGGCATGGCCCGATTTAAAAGAAAATTATATTTGTATCTGTGGGCGACAGATGTATTGCCCATCCTTGGCTGGGCTGATGGACTAAGGATGAGCCACACCCTGTGGGACTGGAGCCACATGTAGGCCGGGTGGTGTATCGGTGGTAGTTTGCGAAGGAAGTTGCTGGCTATGTAGACTTTTTTTTAAGTGACTGTCCAGCAGTGTTTTTTCCACAATCGTTTTCCTGGTGCCAGCCCACAAGCTGCCAGGCTTGATTGTGTTCCATTTAGCAATTTGGCCCTCATGGGATTTGACCTTGTGGCTCCTGGGTTACCAGTGAAGTCCCATAACTGTGAGGCTGCTGGACTCTGATGCGGAGACTATCCCCAGCTATTGACAGCTAGGACAGGTACTCTGGTCAGTCGGTTGAGAAAGGTGCTTCAATTGTCTCCCAGGTCCAAACTGCAGCAGGTTAAATGATCAGATCTAGCTCTATTTGATATAATTATGGAATTAAGCAAAACAAAGTGAAGACAGTTTCAACCCAATTCTTAGTGCAAACTAACCCAAAATTGTCCATAATTTAGCGTGGTACTGAGGGGGACAGAGGCCGAGAAAGGCCTACCTTTCCTGACAAATACCATTGAAAAAAACCCTTGTGCATAAAAGAAGCCCAGGTATTTCCATTTATGTATTTTATCCAAAGGTTAAGGGCACAAAAGTACAGCGGTTCAAGAGAATGTTAAAATTGGGAGAATTAGGTGCCTTGAGGGGTATGATGATGAGATGGATAGGTAATTGTTTGGGATTGATTTTAAAAAGTGGACCTCCCTGATGAGCCTGGTGGCCATTTTTTTGCCATTGTACATTATTCTAGCACTGTTCAAGGCCACGAGTTCCCTTAGCCTGAGAGGACGAAGTTATATAGAATTAGGTAGAACGTAAGGCACAGAAACAACTGCTCTACGCTCCGTATGAGCATCTCACCACCTCTTCATCTAACCTTATCAGCATAATCTTCAATTCCTTTCTCCCTCGTGAGTTTATCCAGCTTCCCCTTAAATGTAGCTATGCCATCCATTTCAAATGCTCCTTTTATTGTGGCCGTGGGTGACACATCCCCACCACTCTTTAGGTAAAGAAGTTGGATAAAGAATTCCCTATTTGATTTTAAAGTGACCATCTTAAATTTATGGCCCCTTAGTTTTGGACTTACCCCCCACCACCCCCCACAAGTGGAAACACCGCCGCTACCCTATCGAACCCTTTCATCATCTTAAAGACCTGTCTCTGGTCATGCCTCGGCCTTCTCCTTTCTGGAGAGAAGAGCCCCAGCCCGCTCAGCCTCCCGTGATGGGTTTTAAACCCAGCCACATTAAAGCTCTTTTTAGATCGGCTCTCTGGTTCTGGTCACGGTTTTTTAAAAAAAAATTGAATTTAGAACCGTAGAAAAGTTACAGCGCAGGAAGAGGCCGATTGGTCCATCGTATCTGCGCCGGCCGTAAAAAGAGGGAGAAGAAGCCCTAGGCACAGGCGAGTAAAGTAAGATTGGGTGAAGTGTCTCTTTAAGACCACAGGTTGTTTCTTGGACCTTTGGCTGAGCTTTTGCAGAGGCCGCGTCACTCCAGTGGCAGGAAGCTCAGTTGCTGCCAGTTTGCTTTGCTTGGAGGGTAATTCATGGGACTGTTTTGGTTAAGCAGGGCCAGTATAAATATAGATTGTTTGTCAGTGTTTTGGCAGCTCCTGATTCCTTCCACTTGTGAGGTGCAGTTATTGATTGCATTCACACTGCTCTAATGCAGCCTGGGGAATTGAGTGTGGAATCATGAGGGCGGGAGGGGGAAGACTGATTACTTCAGTCACGCTAAGGAATAGAGAGGGCCGGAACGTGAGAATTCTGAGGAATATGTTCCAGGAGAAAGCTTTTGGTTCGTCATAACTCAAGATAACAGACTAGTCCGTAAAAGCTGCAGCGGTTACAACACTTCCTTATCAAGCAAACAATGCTTAAATGGTGCAGGAATAAAGACCCGTGGACGTAGGGAATCTGCAAAGGGAAGAAAAATGCCATGAATGCACATCCCATTGATCATCATCCAGAAGATTAACGTCTGCGATCCTCCAATTCTGGCCCTTAATGCACCCCTGACTTCCTTTGCTCCACCATTGGCAACCGATGTGCATTCCACTGCCTAGATCTGAAGCTCTGGAATTCCTTCCCTAAACCTTTTCTCCTCCCTAACCCTCTCCTCCTCCCTCACCCCCTCTCCTCAAAGGCACTCCTTAAAATCTATCTCTTTGACCAAGCTTTTTTTCACCTGTCCAAATATCTCCTTATGTGGTTCAGTGTCGGATTTTGTCTGTGTTGAGTCTTGGGATGTTTTACTATACAGCAAGGGTTATATAAACATTGCTTAAAACTTATGAAGGGATGGGACAAAATAGACAGAAACAGTGGTCCCAGTGATTGAGGCGTCTCGAATCAGGGGATACACAATGAAAGTTCGGAAATTTAGGAACGTGAACAGGAATAGGATTTTTTTTTACACAGACTGTTATGAGACTGGGGAATGCAGGGGAATGTTGACTTAAAGAAGCAATAAAAAGGTGGATGATGTACAAAGGGAATTAAGTATATGGAGAAGGGGTGGGAATGAGATTCGGGCGGCTGTCATGTGCATCCCTGTTTCCCTGTTGTAATCTGGCTGTAAATTTATGTGTAATAGACATAACTCTGCACCTCTCCACAGAAAGGAAGAATGGGCCCTTTGAGTTAACAGTTGAGCAGATAGAGGAAATGACCCTGGTTGGTTGATGAAATCTAACCTTGCTGCCACTGCCAGCCACTTTGATGCAAGTCAGCTCATTATTTGAATAGTCTGGGTAGATAAACATGTCATAAAGGGAGGAGTTTGCTGAGCTCCTGTTGAGGTTCCATTAGAAGCCAAACCTGTGGGTGCCAGGGTTAAGGTTGGGCAAATTTTGGCAGCCCTGTGGAAACAACCATGTGAAAAACACCTCTTTGGTGGGGAGAGATGAGCCAGGTATTTTGGTCATAAAACCAGAAAATGCTGGGAGTACTTGGCCTTTCTGGCAGCATCTGTGGGTAGGGAAACAAGAGTTCACGTTTCAGGCCTGTGAATCCTTTGGCTGAAGTTTCTGCCTCCTTATTGGAGTGTAGTTACATGGCTGACCTTCATAGCCACTGAGACACTAGTGAGTAAGAACTTATATAGTGCCTGTCACAACCTCCAGACTTCCTAACGTGCTTTACAGCCAATGAAATACTAATGTAGGGAATGTGGCAGTCGAATTGTGCATAGCAAGGTTCCATAAACCCTAGTATAACCTCAAGTAACCTGTTTTAGTGAAATTGGTTGAGAAATAAACATTGGCCAGGATACCAGAGAAGACACCAGAGAGAATCCCAGAGAGAGCTCCTCAAAATAGTGCCATGAAATCTTCTACCTAAGAGAGCAAACAGGGCCTTGGTTTAACTTAGCATCCAAAATGCAACATCTCGGACAGTGCAGCACTCCACTAGACAGTCGGGCTAGACTTTGTGTTCTAGTCTCTGGGTTTTGGAACTCTCAACCTCCTGAAAGAGGAGAGTGTTGCCTATTGAACCACAGCTGGCACCTCGTCATGTGACTGGACATCATGTCCAACTGGGAAAGGTTTAGCTTTCCCCCATCAAAGGTTAGCACCTGTCAGAGAGGAGGAGAGTTCTAAGGGAGATAAAGAGAAAGATACATTTGCCTCTGTGCAGATGTTCTTCTGACTGTTAATGTCTAAAATGTTACAGATGTTAAACATCTGGTTCTGTGTTTCTCAGGAGCATCTGCAAATGCTTTCTGACATTTGATTGCAAGAAGTGGAAATGGCAACAGTGTGTTGGATCTGGAAGGTTCCAGTAGTGCTTGGTTGATCACTGGTGAGAGAAGTAATCACTCCTGGTCCTCATTTTCCAGCTCAGCATGCTGCCTGAAAGCCAGTGTAGGTTTTGGACCAATGAAGCACTATTAACGACGCTTGTTAGTTCAGGTTCCCTTTGTCTCTGGTTACAAGGCTGGACTCTGTCAAGCGAGATTCATTTTCTGTCCTGTGCTGGGGTGTCTAGTTTCTCATGTTCACCTTTTGTGAGTGGCTTTTAACCTTTTGGTGTCAAGGCAATTGGCATTGTTTAAAGGTGAGCGTGTTGTGTGTGTGTGTGTGTGTGTGTGAGGTCAGGACCTTGTTGCCCACATTCCTAATGGTGCTTTTGAAAAGCTGAAGTTAATTCTGCTGTTAAAATCTTTCTATTCTTTTCTCTTCACACAAAAGCTATCTCTTCACACAGGCTGGTGGAATAGTCTGGAAAACATTGCTCCAAAATGTTGTGGAGGATGAGGGTTGATTGAAAGTTTCAAAACTGAGATTGATGGATTTTTATCAGGCAAGCTGATTAAGGGTTACAGAACCAAGGTGGGTATGATGGAGTTGAAATACAGATCAATCATGATCTAATTGAATGGTGGTATAGGCTCAAAGGACTCAAAGGATGGGTCTCCTCCCATCCCTATGTGTCACTCTCCCTATACCAAAAATGCATCTTTTTATTGTCTTTTTGTGCCCTTTACTCTTCACATCCAGGCAATGTTTTCTGGTTTAAATACCCATCAGACACTAACGATCTCCAACATCTTCACCAATGTGATTTTAGTGATAACGTGGAAGTGATGAAATTAGCCAGCACTCAGTGCATGAGGAGAAGCTCCATGACTTTGCTCCATGTTGGTCTCCAAGAACATACAATCTGTCAGCAAAAGTCAGAAAACCTTTTACTAACCTACTTTCCAAAAGCAGATTAAATTTGGGGGGGAAAAAAAAATCATTTGTAGCCTCTTGTGGCATTTTCCTTATAATCCCTGCAAGCCCTTCTGCACACTGACTCCTTCATGAAGCTCTTAGTAACTAACCAAACTCAGAATTGTTCTAGCACAGGGAGAGGCCATTTGGCCCATTGCATCTGAACCGCTCTCCGAATGAGCAACCCACCCAGTTCCATTCTCCAACCTTCTCCCTGTAACCCTGCACATTCTTTCTTTGCAAATGAGAGTCTAATTCGCTTTACAATACTTCAATTGAATCTGCCTCCACAATCTTGGATCATTCCAGACCCAAATTGCTCACTGCATGAAAAACATATTTCCTCAAATCACTATTGCTTCCTTGACTAATTACTTTAAATCTGTGCCCTCTCGTTCTCAATTCTTTCACGAGTGGGAACGGTTTCTCCCTATCTACTCTGTCCAGACCCCTCAAGACTATGAATACCTCTATCAAATCTCCCCTGGGCCTCCTTTTCTCTAAGGAAAACAGCCCTAAGTTCTCCAGTCTATTTACATAACTGAAGTTTCTCATCCCTGGAACCATTCTCATTAATCTTTTCTGTACTCTTCCCAATGCCTTCACATCCGTCCTAAAGTGTGGTCCCCAGAACTGGGCGCAATACTCCAGCTGAGGCTGAAATAGTGACTTATACAAGTTCAACATAACGTCCTTGCTCTAATATTCTGTGGCCCTACTAATAAAGCCCAGAATACTGTACATTTTATTAACCGCTCTCTCAACCTGTCCTGCCACCTTAGTGGCTTATGCACATATACACTGTCTCTCTATGTTCTTTCTACCAAAATGAATCACTTCAGGTTTCTTTGCATTGAACTTCATTGAACTCCCTAAGATAAAAGCAAAATACTGCGGATGCTGGAAATCCCTACGATAGGAAGGAGACTCTGAAGAAGAGTCATAAGGACTCGAAATGTTAGCTCTTTTCTCTCTCTCCACAGATGCTGTTAGACCTGCTGAGCTTTTCCAGCATTTACTGTTTTTGTTTCATTGAACTCCTGGCTGTTTTCGAACCCTCTCTCCCACCAGCTTGGTTCTCCTCTTCCTCTCATTGTCAACCTGCCCAAAATTTGCAACTCAAATGAGTATGACATAGAATCTACAGTACAGAAGCTGGGCATTTGACCAAACTGGTGCACTGGTGTTTATGTGCCACATGAGACTCCTCTACTCTAATTCATCAAACCTGATCAACAGGGCTTTCTAATCCTTTCTCCCTCATGTACTTTTCTAGCTCCCCCTTAAATGCAGCTATGCTACACCCCTCAACTAATTAATGTGGTAATGCGTTTCACAGTTCAACCACATTTTGGGCCAGGAAATTCCTCCTGAATTTCCTATTGTTTGTTTTATATTCATGGCCCTGAGCACCGGTCTCCCTGCAGGTATAAACATCTTCCACATGTCTATCCTTTCAAACCCTGTCATAATTTAAACAACCTCTATTAGGTTTCTCCACGGCCTTCTCTCTTCCAGTGAAAAGGGCCCCAGCCTGCGCAGCTCTTCCTGATAAAAGTACTTGTACTGCAATCCTTGATTCAAATCATGCTGCTGGAGTGGGGCAGTACCTTTGGACGCTTATTGCAAAGGTTGTCCTCCATATATCATCTGAACCATCTCTAATCGGATTTACAGACCTGGCACCCACTCCATAATGACAAGCTCTGGAGAGAAAAGGGTTTCCACGATATGCTGAGTAAGTAGGTGGGTGTTAAGGGAATGACTTACTTTCATGATGTATCATATCACATCTCTGAAAGTGCTTCACTGAGAATCAATTACTTTGAATCAATTACTTCATGTGCAACTGAGTATAGAAATAGGAGGATAAAGCAGATAAATGCATGGCTGGAAAAGTGGTGCAGGAGGGAGGGTTTTAGATTCTTGTGTCACGGACGCTTTAAAAGGTGTTTCCCCAAGGTCATGTGTGTGTGTGTGTCTGTGTGTGTGTGTGTGTGTGTCTGTGTGTGCGTGTGTGTGTATCTGTGCGTGTCTGAGCTGCGCAGTGAGAAATTCAATTTAAAATAACACAGTAGCAAACCTTTACTTTCAGGAAAAAGGTGAGTTTACTTTGCACTGTTTCTTAAGAAAAGATTGTTATTAACACACACACACACACACACACATTAGTTACAGATGAAGATAAAATGATGCTTATAAATGTGAATTGAGTTTGGTCTGTGTTGTTTGGTGCAGTCCTGATATGTTTTGAAGTCAATGTTGCATTGCCTGTGAAGTGAAGGTTTTGAGTTTGTAGAATTGTCTCTGCAGCTGTGATGGCTTCCACAGTTGAGCTTCTGGAGGTTGTTTTAACAGGTAAGCTTGGTAGCTTAGTATGATAGGGAGGAGAGTAGGCTCCTTACTTCTGTTCTGCAGGCAAGGCACTTTTGGCTGCCTAGTTACTTTACAGCAGACTTAAGTAGCTGTTTTTAGATGCCTTTCCTTGTTTCTCCTTGTGTTGAAGCGTTTTCAAGATGGTTCTTTGTGGATCTGCCACTTGCTGCTATTTTCAGTGCTTTTTTTTGACAGATAAGGCAGGATGGCCACCATTATCTTGTGACCTGTACCAGAATGCTGAGTCACTTTCCAAGTAAGGCAAGTGGTAATTCCATTGCAGTTCTGTTGAAGGGTCATGAGGACTCGAAACGTCAACTTTATTCTTCTCTTATTCTTCTCTGCCGATGCTGCCAGACCTGCTGAGTTTTTCCAGGTAATTCTGTTTTTGTTTTATAGTTATCAGAGGTCTGCTTACCCCCTGCACTGATGAAAAGGTTCAAGGTTGTTCACACCTTAGAGTCGCTTATCAGTTAGTACCTTTGCATTTGGAGGAAAAGCTATCAAGTCAATGAGTTTCTGCTTATTCTTTTGGAATACTCATTGAATTTTCAATGTATATATCTGAGATGGTACCTCTACAGGCCGGATGGGTTGTACCAAAATAGAGCCGGGACTGAGTTTCTTGTGGGATGTTTTGCTGGTGCTATTGGGGAGGGCTTAAACAAACTTAAAATAAAAAATACCTGGAAAAACTCAGCAGGTCTGGCAGCATCGACGGAGAAGAGTACAGTTGACGTTTCGAGTCCTCATGACCCTTCAACAGAACTAAGTAAAAATAGGAGAGGGGTGAAATATAAGCTGGTTTAAGGGGGGGGCGGGGAGAGAGAGAGAGAGAAGTGGGGAAGTGGGGGGTGGCTGTTGGGACAAGCAAGCAGTGATAGAAGGAGGTAACCAAAAGATGCCACAGACAAAAGAACGAAGAGGTGTTGAAGGTGGTGATATTATCTAAAAGAATGTGCTAATTAAGAATGGATAGCAGGACAAGCAAGGTACCTATCCATTCTTAATTAGCACATTCTTTTAGATAATATCACCACCTTCAACACCTCTTTGTTCTTTTGTCTGTGACATCTTTTGGTTATCTCCTTCCATCACTGCTTGCTTGTCCCAACAACCACCCCCCACTTCTCTCTCTTCCCCCCTCTGCCCCCACCCCTTAAACCAGCTTATATTTCACCCCTCTCCTATTTTTACTTAGTTCTGTTGAAGGGTCATGAGGACTCAAAACGTCAACTGTACTCTTCTCCGCCGATGCTGCCAGACCTGCTGAGTTTTTCCAGGTATTTTTTATTTTTTGTTTCGGATTTCCAGCATCTGCAGTTTTTTTGTTTTTAAACAAACTTGGCAGGGATGTGGGATCCAGGAGATGATATCAGAGAGGAATGCCAAGGCGCACAGAATACGGGCAGTGATAGATAGCCCTAGATTAGGGAATAGTAAATTAATAAGTGGGGTGAGAGTAAGGAAGAAAGTCATAAAGTCTAAATCAGGATTACTGTGTATGTATGTGAATGCATGGAGTGTGGCAAATAAGATTAGTGAGTTACAGGCACCGATTGTCATGTGGAAATACAATGTTGTAGGGATGACAGAGACCTGGCTCAAAGAAGGGAGCAGGACTAGATGTTAAATATCCCTGAAAACCATGAAAGGAAGATAAGTGGGAAGTGTGGCGGCATTGATTAAGGATGGAATTTGGAGAAAGAGGATATCCCAGAGGGGTCGAGGACAGAATCTATTTGGCTAGAGCTAAGGAACCAGAAAGGCGCAATTACATTGCTTGGTGTAGTCTATAGGCCATCAACTAGTGGGAAGGATGTAGAGGAACAAGGAAATTACAGAGAAGTACAAGAATTATACATTAGCTATAATTGGGCATTTTAATTATCCAAATATATTGGCTGGGATAGTAGTAGTGTAAGGAACAGAAAGGGGCAAGAGTTCTGAGAGTGTGCTCAGGAATATCTTCTACAGCAGTATGTTTCCAGTCCAATGAGAAGGGAGTCTCTGCAGGACCTTGGGACAAGTGTTAGTAGGAGAACATTAAGGGGACAGTGGTCATTGTATGACAAGGTTCAGGTTGGCTATGGAAAAGGACAAAGAAAAATCCAAGGTAAGAGTAATTAACTGGGGGAAAGCCAACTTCAATGGCGTAAGAACAGATCTGGGCCAAATAAATTGGAATCAAAGGTTGGCAGAAAAAAATGGTAGATGAGCAATGGGCTACTTCAAAGAAAAGAGAGTTAGGGCACAGTCAGGGAATATTCCCTCAAAGGGAAAAAGTAGATCAAACAAATCCAAAGCTCCCTGGATGAGAAAAGAGAGAGAAGTTAAGATAAAGAAGAAAAAGTGTACTTGACAGATGGCAGGTAAAAAAATACGACTGAAAACCAGGTTGAATATACAAGGTTCACAGGGGAGGTGAAAAAGCGAATAAGAAAAACAAAGAGGGAACATGAATAGAGACTGGCAGCCAACATAAAATGGAATCCCAAAGTCTTCTATAGGCATATCAATAGTAAAAGGGTGGTAAGAGGAGGAGTAGGGCTGAATAGGTACCAAAAGGGGTCTGTACTCATGGAGGAAGAGGGCATAGCTGAGGTATTAAATGAATACTTTGCATCTGTCTTTACCAAGGAAGAATATGCTACCCAGGCCATTTTATGAAAGAGGAGGTAATTTGGACGCTAAGATTATTAAGGCAGGGGGATTGGATGGGCTGCCTGTAAATGTGAATAGGCACCAGGATTGGATGAGATGCATCCAAGGATACTGAGGGAAGTGGAAATTGCAGAGGAACTGGCCATAATTTTTCAGTCATCTTTGGACGTGGTGTGGTTCCAGAGGGCTGGAGAATTGCAAACGTTGCATCCTTGTCGAAAAAAAGATGTGAAGATAAATCCAGCAACTACAGACTGGTCAGTTTAACTTCGGTAGTGGGGAAACTTCTAGGAACAATAATTCGGGACAAAATTAATAGTCACATGGACAAATGCAGGTTAATTAAGGAAAGCCAGCATGGATTTTCTGAGGGAAAATAATGTTTAACTAACTTGATTGAATTTTTTGATGAAGAAACCGAGAGGGAGCAATGCTGTTCATGTGGTTTACATGGACTTCTAAAAGGCATTTGATACAGTACTGCACAACAGACTAGTGAACAAAGTCAGAGCTCATGGAATAAGAAGGATGGTGGCAACATGGATACAAATTTGGCTGAGGGACAGGAGACAGAGTTGTGGTTAATGGATGTTTTTCGGCCTAGAGGAAGATTTGTAGTGGAGTTCCCTAAGGGTCACCGTTGGGACCTTTGTGTTTCCTGATATATATTAATGACCTAGACCTTGGTGTACAGGGCACAATTTCAAAGTTTGCAGATGATACAAACCTTGGAAGCGTTGTGAACTGAGGTGGATAGTGTAGAACTTCAAAAGGACATGGACGAGTTGGTAGATCACTATGGAAAAATGTGAGGTGATTTATTTCTGTAGAAAGGACATGGAGAGACAATATGAAATAATGGGTACAATTCCAAAGGGGGCGCAGGAGCAGAGGGACCTGGGTATATATAGGCATAGTCATTAAAGGCGGCAGGGCAGTTTGAGAGAACAGTTAATAAAGCCTCGGATACTGTATGCTTTATTAATAGGGACATAGAGTACAAGGAGGTTATGTTGAACTTGTATGAGACACCGGTTTAGCTTCAGTTGGAATATTGCATCCAGATTTGGGCAGCACACTTCAGTGTCAATGTATCAGTAATTACATTGTCGAGGTCCAATCTGACCTTCTTCTTGCTGACTATAATTACATTATATAACAATTCCATTGTTACGGCAACTGCTTGTTAAAACAGGCGATGGGCATTGGTTCACCTATAAATGGGTAGAGCTGTAACACTGCAGTGCGGAAGGGATTGGGAGAGTCTACTACACTGTAGAGAATGTACTTGAAAGAGTTACTACACTGTAGAACTGTCTTGCGAATAAACCTGCTTGAGGTAAAAGACTAGCTTTGGACTCATTCTTCCACAGCAAGCAGTTATTGTGAGTAACATTTAGGAAGGATGTGAAGGCATTGGAGAGAGTGCAGAAAAGATTCATGACAATGGTTCCAGGGATGAGGAACTAAGACTGTTTTCCTTGGAGAAAAGAAGGCTGAGAGGAGATTTGATAGAGATGTTCAAAATCATGAGGGCCTGGACAGAGTAGATGGGGAGAAACTGCTCCCACTCATGGATCAAGAAGGATTGGGAACAAAAGGACGCAGGTTTAAAGTAATTGCCAAAAATGATATGAGAAAAAACATTCCAAACCCTAACACAGTGAGTGGTTAGGGTTTGGAATGCACTGCCTGTGTATGTGTTGGAGGCAGGTTCAACTGAAATGTTCATAAGGGAATTAGACTGTTATCTGAAAAGGAAGAATGCATGAGGTTACGGAAAGAAAGCAGGAGAATGGTATTAAGTGAAATCACTCATTCGCAAGCTGGTGCAGACTTGAGGGGCTGAATGGCCTCCTTTGTGCTGTAACAATTCTGAAATTGAGTGCAGTAACTATATATAGGGAAATGGCCAAGACAGTTGAAGAAGGAACTTTTGCCAGGAGAGCTCCTTTTGCGCTCTCCCTCTCCCTCTCCCTCTCTCTCTCTCCCTCCCTCCCTCTCTCCCTCTCTCTCTTGCTCTCTCTCGCTCTGTCTCGCTCTCCTTTAAATAGTGCTACGGAATCGTTGATATCTACCTAAACAGGTTGATGCTTTAAAGCCTTGTGAAGCATGGGATCCTGTTATTTCAATGAAGATGTTAAAAACAGCAGCCTGCATTTATATAACATCTTTAACATTGAAGTATGAACCAAGGCACTTAATAGAAGCTGAAGAGAAGTGGATATCGAGTCATGGAAGAAGAGATTGGAGAGACCATATCATGTTGAAAGATGTGGGTTTTAAGAAGGTTTTAAAGCTGGAGAAGGGAGATGAGAAAACAAACTCTAGAGAGTAGGATCTAGACAGCTGAAAGCATGGCTGCTAATGTTATTGGGGGTTGGTGATGGATCGAGCAAGGGAAGTCCATCAGAGACTAGAGTCAGAGCAATGAAGGGTTTGGGAGGGTTGTACGACTGGAAGAGATGACCGAGCTGGGAAAAATTTGAAGACTAGGATGACTAATTGTATATTTGAGACATTGGCAGGGCATGGGCAGGGGAAAGTAAGTGCCATTGTGGGTCTGTGAATGGCAGCCAAGGAGGTGGTGGAGTCAGATAAAATATAAAGTGGCAGCAGAGCTTTGGAGAAGGGAAGAAGTGAGGCTAGATAACAGAGAACTTTGGAATAATGGAGTGGGAAGGTGGCGAAAGCATGAATAAGGGTTTTAGCGGAAAAGGGAATGAGGTAAGGACAGAGGGAGGGGCCATTGTTAAAGAGGCAAGCCTGGGTTATATATTTAACACCTGACTTGTCCTTGAACAAATGCCTTTTTGACTTGGAGGCAAGGGTCCCACCAGTGGGGCAAACTTCACACTTGAAAACAAGAGACAGACTTGTTGGCCTAATGGCCTTTTCACAGCACTTTATAAAGTCTTGTGTTCTAAATATATTACTTTGTTTTGGGAAACTCTCAGTTTTCGTTGCCACAGGAGGTTATATTTCCCAATAATCTTGTGTTTCTATGTAACAGAAAGCGAAGGACTGCACCCAGAGGGATTCAGGACCAGCAATAAACAAAACTCTGCAGTTGATTTGAATTATTAAAAATAATCCCACTTTCCATACAGTAGCAAATTAGATCTAGATCAGTGAGGCGGAAACTAAACACAGCAGGTTTATGTAAAGTGTTAATTAGAAATGGTCCCTGCTAATTACATTGGCAGTGCCTTCTCCTCCCTTCATTGACTGTTTTGCGATAAAACAGACCTGAGGCTTTACCCATTTTATACATACATCAACATTTTTTTGAATTATTGACAGTCTAAAGAGAACACAGTCATGTGGAGTTGATATTCCTGTGTGGGATTAAATGTCCCATACACATAGTTAATCTAAATCCCTTTGATTAAGATGACTAAAATAGTTGATAGGGTAGATGGAGAGAAACTATTTCCTTTGATTGGTGAGCCCAGAACAAAGGGTAATAAACTTCAAGTTAAAGCTAGGCTGTTCAGGGGTGATGTCAGGAAGCACTTCACCATACACCGGATTGTGGAAATCTGGAGCTCTCATCCCCAAAGATCTGTTGAGATGATGGGTGAATTGAAAGTATCTAAGCTGATATTGATAGATTTTTGTTAGGTAAGAGTATTAAGGGATATGGAACCAAGATGAGTCGATGGAATTAAGATACAGAACAGCCATGATCTAACTGAATGGCAGAACAGGTTCAAGGGGCTGAATGGCCTCCTCTGGTTCCTATGCAGTTGTTATCCATATGTAGATCTAGGTGAGAGTTTATGTTACTGTGCTTTGTAAATCAGGTGGCAGTGCTTTCTCTGGAAGCTCTGAAGCCCACCTTGTGTTTTGTTGTCCCTAGCATCTTAGAAGAGCAAACGGTTCTCTCAGTGATCTGAGGAAGAGTTATACGGGCTCGAAACATTATCTCTCTCTCGCTCTCTCCACAGATGCTGTCAGACCTGCTGAGTTTTTCCAGCATTTTTTGTTTTCGGTTCTCCCAGTGCCCTGGCCAACCATTCCGGCCTCAACCAGCACCACCAAAAACTGATTATCTGGTCTTTCATCTCACGGCTATGCACCCATTGGCAGTCACATTTGCCTGTCAGTGCCCAGGAAGTATTTCAAGCCATTTAAGGGGAAGCTGGATATTCGTGAGTGAGGGACTAATGGAAGGTTACACTGTTGGGGTGGGGTGAGGTGAGATGAAGAGAGGTATGAGGAGGCTGATGCAAAGCACAAAGCACCAGCATAGAGCAGTATAGTTGAATGGCCTGTTTCTGTGCTGTGCATTCTATATCATTTCTAAGAGATACAGTGTGCTGCACAAGTGGACATTATATGTTTTCCATCCCTAGATCAATCTAGGTTTAGAACCGAACTTGGACAGCTTGGTGTTGCAACATGAACCATCTCAATGGGTCATTTTGGATGGTAGCTCTTGATGACATTGATGAATGGCGAAGGTACACAGCAGGATAGGGAGAGGAAAAGATGAGTCTTGTGGTTTTTCTATAATTAGAAGTGTAAATAATTACTGATTTTAAAATTACTTCCAGTGCTAAAGTAATCACCAATTGTAAAAATTAGAATGATTATGTTGGACTTTAATCATTTCTATTTTTTGTCCAACTGCCAACTTGGCACAAATCCCAACATTTATGTTATGTTGTAATCTCTGGAGTTTGTATTAAAACATTGACTGACAGCTGGAGGTAGTTGAATAGTGTTGCGGGCATTGAAAAAAAGATAGCAGATCCTGAAACAATAGCTGGATGACTTTGTGAGCTAGATGGGCTGAATGGCCATTTCTAATTCCTGAGTTTTTTGCAGTATTGATTGAAATTTATTTTTTAATTTCATTTATCTATCTGTTTACTACAATGTTAGGTTTCTGGACCCAACTGTTTTAATGTGGTGCCTTCGGCCATGCTTAACATGTTGATGGTCAGTAATTACTGGTCTATAAAGTGTTATGAGCTGCCTTTAAGGTTACGATAAAATGCTCAGCAAGAAATCTTATTTTGTCTCATGTTTTAATGGGATGACTGATGTAAGTCTATGATTGACTGCCATGGGCACTTTGAGAGGCCAAAGGTCACGCCTTCCAATTTTCCCTCTTGCCACTCCTGGCCACAGGGCGTGTAACTGCTGCAGTGAGGCAGTCTGTGAAAAGAGCCGATCACATTGAAAGGTTAGGCAGCATCTGTAGAGACAGAAACAGAGTTTCAGGTGGTTGACTTTTTGTCAGAAATTTCGCCTACTTGGATCTTTGCCTGGAAAGCACCGCTGACGCAGTTTGACAAAACATCCGTAGTCAAAAAAATTATGGTCGGTTCATACAATGAATAGCCTATTGAGCCTTAGCTCAGACCTGTGAGTCAGAAGGCCATGGGTTCAATTTTGCTTCGGGAAATGAATGATAGATTGGACACTTGTGAACTACCCACTGAGCGTGCACATGGAAATAAATAAGTACGATTTGATAGCCATTACAGAGACATGGCTGCGGGAGGGCATGGACTGGGACCTGAATATTAAAGGGCTTAGGACATTTTAGGAAGGACAGGAAGTGAGGGAAAGGTGGAGGGGTGGCTCTGTTAATTAATGATGGTATCGGCACAATAGAGAGGGATGACCTAAGTTCAGGAGCCCAGGATGTTGGAATGGTTTGGGTAGAGTTGAGAAATGCTGAAGGCAAGAAGTCACTTGTGGGAGTAGTGTACAGGCACCGAATAGTAACCACATGGTAGGATGGAAGAAATAATGGGAGTTTGTCAGGCACAGCGATGATCATGGGAGATTTAATCTGCATATAGACTGGAAAAGTCAGATGGACAAAGGTAGTCTAGATAAGGAGTTCTTAGAATATTCCGGGATAGTTTCTTAGAACAGCATGTTCTGGAGCCAACCAGAGAACAGACTATACTCGACCTGGTATTATGTAACAAAATGGGATTAATTAATGATCTCATAGTGAAGGCGCCCCTAGGTAGCAGCGACCATAATATGATTGAATTTTGCATTCAGTTTGAGGGAGAGAGGAGTGGGTCTGAGACTATGTTTTTAAACTTAAACAAGGGCAATTATGAGGGCATGAAAGCAGAGCTGGCCAAAGTGAATTGGCAAGTTAGGTTAAGGGATAAGTCAACAGAGATGCAATGGCAAACATTTAAGGGGATACTTCAGAATACATAGAATAGATACACACTAATGAGTAAGAAAAAGTCCAAGGGATGGACTACCTGTGGTTAACTAGAAAGGCTAAAGATAGTATCAAACTTAAAGAAAAGGTATATCATTGTGCAAAGGTAGGTGGAAGGCCAGAAGATTGGACAGAATATAAGGAACAGCAAAGGATGACTAAGAGATAAATAAGGAGGGAAAAATTAGAGAATGAGAGAAAGCTATCCAGAAATATAAAGATAGATAGTAAGAAACGAGTTAACAAAGTGGATGTTGGTCCTATAGAAAGTGAGTCTGGAGAATTAGTAATGGAAAACAAAGAAATGGCAGATGAATTGAACAGGTATTTTGCTTCAGTCTTCACTATACAGCATACAAGTAACATCCCAGAAGCAGCTATAAATCAGGAAATGGAAGGGAGGGAGGAACTCAGGAGAATTACAATCACCCAAGAAGTGGTACTGAGTAAATTGTTGGACCTGTGGGCTGACCAAGTGCCCGGGTCCTGATGGACTTCATCCTAGGGTCTTTAAAGAAGTGGCTAGTGAGATGGTTGATACATTGGTTTTAATTTTCCGAAACTCCCTAGATTCGGGAAAGGTTCCATTTGATTGGAAGATAGTAAATGTAATTCCATTATTTAAAAATGGAGGGAGACAGAAAGCGGGAAACTGCAGGTCAGTTAGCTTGACATCTACATAGGGAAAATGTTAGAAGCTGTTATTAAAGAAGCTATAGCAGGGCACTTGGATAAATACAAGGTATTTTGCAGAGTCAACATGGTTTTGTGAAAGGGAAAATATGTTTAACCCACTTATTGGAGTCCTTTGAGGAAGTAATATGTGCTGTGGATAAAGGGGAGCCTGTAGGCGTACTGTACTTGGGTTTCCAGAAGGCATTTGATAATGTGCCACATCAAAGGTTATTGCGGAAAATAAAAGCTCATGATATAGGGGGTAGAAGATTGGCTGGCTAACAGGAAGCAGAGAGTAGGCATAAATGGATCTACTTCAGGTTGGCAAGGTGTAATGAATGGTGTGCCACGGATTAGTGCTGGGACCTTGACTGTTTACAATTTGTATAAGTGACTTAGATGAAGGGATGGATGGGATGGTTGTCAAACTTGCTGATGATCAAAAGATAGGTAGGAATGTAATTTGTGAATAGGAAGCATGGAGGCTACAAAAAGATATAGAAAGCTTAAGTGAGTGGGCAAAGATCTGGCAAATGGAGTATAATGTGGGAAAATGTGAAATTGTCCATTTTGGCATGAAGAATAAAAGAGAAGCATATTATCTAAACGGTGAGAGATTGCGGAGCTCTGAGGTGCAGAGGGATTTGGGTGTCCTAGTGCATGAATCGCAAAAGGCTAATAGAGTAAGTAATTAGGAAAGTTAATAGAGTGTTATCATTTATTGCAAGGGGAATTGAATACAAAAGTAGGGAGGTTATGCTTCAGTTATACTGAGCACTAGTGAGACCACATCTGGAGTACAGTGGACAGTATTACTCACCTTATTTAAGGAAGGATATAAATGTGTTGGAAGCAGTTCAGAGAAGGTTTATCAGACTAATACCTGGGATGGGTGGGTTGTCTTATGAGGAAAGGTTGGACAGACTAGGCTTGTATCCGTTGGAGCTTAGAAAAGTAAGGGGTGATATGATTGAAACATACATGATCCTGAGGTGTCTTGACATGGTGGATGTGGAGACGATGTTTCCTCTGGTGGGAGAATCTAGAACTCGGGGTCACTGTTTAAAAATAAAGGGTTGCCCATTTAAAATGGAGATGAGCTGAAATTTTTTTCAGAGGGTTGTGAGTCTTTGGAACTCTCTTCCTGAAAATATGGTGGAAGCAGAATCTTTGAATATTTTTAAGGCAGAGGTGGATAGATTCTTGGTAAGCAAGGGGGTGGTAGGTTATCAGGGTAGGCAGGATGCAGATTTGAGGTTGCTATCAGATCAGCCATGACCATAGAAGAGCAGGCTTGAGGGGCCGAATAGCCTACTCCTGCTCCTTATTCGTATGTCCATATGTTCGTATGCCCTGCAAGGGAATTTGACTTCTTCCTCAAAGAACAGTGTCTATAATGATGCAGCCCACTCTCAGTCCTCAACACGGAGTCAGCCCTGGTTATGTGCTCAAGTCAGGGTTCCAATACACAACCTTCCCCCACCCCGCCCCCCGACTCAACTGAGCCAAACTAACAGCTGCTCTTATTGCTGAGGTGAAGGTAAGCCCCATGTAGTGGAACGCTTTGAGAACCATCGATCCTAAGTCACCTGCTCCTCCCAATCGCGTTGCACTTACCACATATCAGTCTCACATTACTCAAATATTATATCTCAAAATATAATTTTCTGAAAGAGATCTATCTCATTTGCATTTGAATCAATCAATAGTAACTGTTTCCACCATCTCCCTGGGGAGCCACACTCACCCGCTGGAATATTGTTTCCGCAGGTTAATTTGAATCTACCCTCGCTCTGAGCACAGGCTGTTGTTTTGGTTCTGCTGCTCTGAGTATGTTGAAATAGCTTGTCATTGTCTATATTATCTAGCCCATTCGAATCTGAAAGCAGCAATCCTGACACCTCTCAACCTTCTTTGTTCCAGCGACAGCATGCATGCCCAGTTTAGACTTGGAGAAATTATCCTGGCCACTGCCAGAGGAGAGAGTTCTCAAAGAGTGGAAAATGCTTCAACTCTGGCTCAGAAAGGTCAACTCTCTATTTAAATTGCTTTGCACAGGTGACAAAGCAATCCATAGGCAGGGAAATTCTATATATTCTGGAAAGGTTCCTGCAGATTGGAAAGTAGCAAATGTATTTAAGAAGGGAGGAAAGAGGGGGAATGGAGAACTGCAGACCTGTTAGTTTGATGTCAGTCGTCAGGAAAATGTTAGAATCTATTCTCAAGTATGCGACAGCTGGACATTTAGAAAAGAGTGGTGAAATTGGGCAGAGTCAACATGGATTTATAAAAGGGAAATCATGTTTGAAAAAACTCCAACAAGTTTGTCAGGATATTACTTGTAGCACAGATAAAGGAGAACCAGTGGGTGTGGTGTATTTGGATTTTCAAAAGGCTTTTGATAAGGTCCCACACAGGAGGTTAGTAAATACAATTAGAGCGCACGGGATTGGGGGATATATACTAGTATGGATTGAGAATTGGTTAACAGGCAGAAAGCAGAGAGTAAGAATAAATGGATCCTTCTCAGGATGGCAGGCTGTTACTAGTGGGGTACTGCAAGGATCAGTGCTAGGTCCAGGTCTTTTCACAATCTATATAAATGATTTGGATGTGGAGACCAATTGCAATATTTCCATATTTGCTGATGATACCAAACTGGGTGGGAATGTAAGGTGTGAGGAGGATGCAAGGAATCTTCAATAGGACATGGACAGGCTAAATGAATGGGCTAGAACGTGGCAGATGGAATATAATTGAATAAGTGTGAAGTTATTCACTTCTGTAGAAAAAACAGCCAGAATATTTCTTAAATGGTGAGAGGTTGGGAAGTGCGGGTGACCAAAGGGACCTGGGTGTCCTTGTTCATGAGTCACTAAAAGTTAGCAGGCAGGTGCAGCATGCAATTAGGAAGGCGAATGATATGTTGGCCTTCATCAGGAGGGGATTTGAGTGCAGGAGTAAAGATGTCTTGCCGCAGTTGTATAGACCCTTGGTGAGACCTCACCTGGAGGACTGTGTACAGTTTTGGTCCCCTTACCTAAGGAGGATATACTTGCCATCGAGGGAGTGCAACAGAGGTTCACCAGAGATGGTGGGATTGTCTTATGAGGAGAGATTGAGGAGACTGGGTCTGTATTCCAATGAGTTTTGAAGAACGAAGGGTGACCTAATTGAAACTTAGAAAATTCTTACAGGGCGTGACGGGGTGGATATAGAGAAGATGTTTCCCCTGGCTGGTGGGTCTAAAGCCAGGGGACATAACTCGGGATAAGGGGTGTGCCATTTAAGACAGATAAGGAATTTCTTCACTGAAGGTGGTGAATCTTTGGAGTTCTCTACCCCAGGGGGCTGTGGACGCTCGATCATTCAGCACGTTCAAAACAAAAAACAATAGGTTTCTGCAGATCAATGACATCAAGGGATATGGAAATCATGCAGGAAAGTGGTATTGAGGTAGATGATCAGCCATGATCTAATAGAATGGCAGAGCAGGCTCGATGGGCTGCATGGCCTACTCCTGTTCCTACGTCTCCTCTACCCACCAATAGCATTGTGATCCAGAAGCGGCAACAAGCCAATTAGAGATAAAAATATCTGGAAAAATTCCTCTCTAATATCCTGAGGTGATCAGAACAAATCCAAGTCTGACGATGCTTATATTACTTGGTCTTTCTTAAATGTGATCTCTACCACAGCTAGGAATTGGTGCAGCATTATTTTGGCCTGCAGAGTTAGCACTTTCCTTAGCTGCCTTAGGTCTACTACACTCTGCGGGAAGACTGGCCTAACATCTAACCTAGCCCCTCATCCCAGCGTAACATATACACCGCATCTCTAGTCTTCCTCTAATCAATTAGTAGGAGCACAGTCTAGCCCTTTAACTGTTTTCTATACTGCTATCAAATCAGCCCAAGGTGGGGGTGTGAGAAACCAAAAAAATAAATCAACAAATTTGAGAACTTCCAAATCTTCATTCAAAGTTCATTGAACAGGACCACAGGTAAACTCAACAGATCAAACCCTCAAATGAAGCCCAAAACCTGCAGACACTGGCAGTCTGAAACAAGAACAGAAAAAAGTGCTGGTGACATGCAGTAAGGTAATCAGTATCTGTGGGCTGAGTGGGCAAGTTAAGGTTTTGGACATACGCTCGTCCTCATCCAGACTGAAAAAGTGGAGGAAAAGCTTCCAGTAGGGGATTTAGGAACTATATTGCCATGTAGATGTATACATGTGTATCCACTACTGTGCTACAGTCAGCACACCAAAACCACGATGTGTCATTCCGCAGCAGATATTGAGATCTGAAAAACTAGGCTCAATGAAAATCTCTAGCATCTCTGGGAATCTCAGGCTATATTGGGAGCAAAAGCAGAGCAATGGGGGTGGGGAAGGGGGATGCGTGGGTCGAGAGGAACAAAACACTGGGGAGCGATTGGCGCACCAACCTGGTTCTGCTTAAAAGTAGAAGAAAAAAGGCAATGCCACATATCCCAGGAAAGTAGAAGACTAGATTTGTGGAGTTAATTGATCTGTGATATATCTGTAAGATATTTTATTGCGCAAAGTTTAAACAGCACATCGCTCATGCAGTAGAAGAAGCAGAAGGTTAATTATTTAAGTGGGTGCCGACTTAATTAAGTTGATAAAGTTGGTCAATTGCCCTCATTTCTGGTTCGCAGTAATGGACACGTGCACCCATTAAACTACATTAGTTCCTCCTTTCCCTAATGCAGAAAGGTGTCACCTCTCTTAATGCCATTTGCTGCAGTTAGGACCTGAACCGTCTTATTCCTTGCAACTGAAGTCTGTCCAATTGATTCAATATGTAATTCCTGCCCCTTCACGAATATTACTCACAGGCAACTGTGCTGTACTTTGGATGGCAGACAGCAGTAATGATACTGTGATTATTATTAACTGTTCTGCCAATTAAAAGCCTTAGAATGGTGGGTATAATTCAAGAATTTCAGGCTTATTTTATACATACTGATTTATAGTAATTACTTTGACTTGCTAATCCTACTTTTGTGTCATCCTTGAAAATATGCCACATTGTGAATGTGTGGGTAAATTAAGCTTGTAAATTCAGCTGGCAGATTCAAACCTCTACTCGCTCGTGGCAAAATGTGGCACGATTGCTTAATCACTGTGGTTTTTAACTCGTGTCTCCCCTCTCCCGAGGGCATTAAATTTTCTTGGGGTGTTGGCAGGTTTCCAATTTCTCAGCCGCCCTTCGTGTTTGAGCCTTAGGTGGTGGTTACTGATGAGCTATTCAACTATGGGCGTTGCAAGCATGCACTTTCTCGTTTTAGATGTTTTACTTTTATATTTTCTGAGGCCCAAGTTTGGTGGCAGCTTTCCTGGATCAGTTTCCTCAATCTCAAACAGATTTCCCCAGAACTTGGATGGAAAGCCACCTTTAAAAGCGTGCAGATTATACTGACTCTCTAACCTGAGGAATAGGACTGCATCCCCATTCCTCTGTGTTTACAGTGGGTTTATATTCCAACCGTGGCAATTTATAGAGGAGGGAAGGATAGGGTACACCTGTAATCTAATGGCTTATTGGTCATTGTTGGATTTGTGTGCGTGTCATGAAGAGGGAAGGGGAGATTTGGGGCAGATTTCCCCTTTTCTGTACCTGGGCTTAAAGGATTGGCTGGACGTGCCACTGAGGGGAATCTCTTGAAGGAGGATCAGATGCCAATATGGAAGCCTGCCCAATTTTATATCCATTTATTTAAATGGATGGAAAATCGAACAAAGCTCCATTTCTCGCAAATCAACCTGTCTGTCTCTGATTTTTCCTCCCATCTCTGACTCGAATTCATTCTTTCCCTGAGAGTCAAGTGAGGGAATTCCCTACCTGTCTCTGTCTGCCCTTCCACCTGTTCCTGCAGGTTTTAAAGCTTGCTATTACCTTCTCTTTCCCACTTGGTGAGTGAGGCCTGTTTTCCATGGGCCTTGGAGAGATTTTTGAGGCCCCTGCCTCTCCCTTCATATGTTTGGTGTCGCTGGAGTCAATACCCAAAGGAACTAATGACATTTATCTTGAGTATAGTTACCTTTTATCCCACCCAGTCGCTATCCTTGGCCAGTGCTGAGTTAACTGATATCAGCTGATATGTCTGGGCCCTGTCCAGCCTGTGCCAAGTTGCACTTCAAATTCATTGCTGGATTTTGTGTGTTGTGTAACTTGTTTCCTATGTTAAAAGCAGTGACTGTACTTCAAAGTAATGCATAGACTCTAAGTTGGTTTGGGGCATCCTGAGGATGTGAAAGGCCCCAGTGAGAGATTGATTGATTAATCAACAGCTGAGGCAGAACGTTATGGGTTCAAGTCCCACTCCAGAGACTTGAACACAAAAATCTAGGCTGCTGCGTCGGAGGTGAGACGTTAAACGGATGCTCTGCCTGCTTTCCCAGTTGGATGTAAAATATCCCATGGCACTATTTGGAAGAGGAGCAGGGGAGTCATCCCTGGTGTCCCGGCCCTTATTGATGCCCCAATCTGCTTCACCATCACACATCTGTTCATTATAACATTGCTGCTTTTGGATCTTGCTATGCACAAATTGGCTCCACCTTTGCTGTGTGGCAGCAGCAACTACACTTTTAAAAAGTATAATAATTAAGCACTTCAGGGCATCCTGAGGCCATGAAAGGTGCTATGTAAATGCAAAGTCTTTTTCCAAAGAATCTAATTGAATTTGCCGTGGGGGTACTTGGATGAGCAAAGAGGAGCAGTGTGATGGATGACACTTGAGGTTAATCAGTTGTATGGGGAGGGGCGGAGGAATGAAGATTTAGTTCCGTGCGTGTTGAGTTTGAGACTTGGGTGTGATCATCCATTTAAACGCTGTCAACTTAGGAGCTGCCTGAACATTATTCGGAAATGTGCTGTACAAAACTGCATGAATAAATGGCGCATATAAATCATCATAAACAACATGAACTTTTTGTTGTGATTATTGAATTATGCTGATTTCACACCACACTCTATCTCACAGTGTGACATGGATCAAGGCCCCATTGATTTCACCCAGAATGTGAGTGAGAAAGAGAGATTAGAAAGCCTGGAAATCAGGAATAATGCTGTCCGTAAACAGATTTTGATTGGACTTGAAGCATGTTGCAAATAACTCCAAACTCCTGCTCTGCTTCCCATTCATTGACTCCTGCAGGAATACGTGTGTCCACTTCAGCTTCGTGGTTGAATATCCATCCACGGCTCATTGTCCTTACTGTCGGAGATCGCTTCCTTTCGTTTTTCCTGACCTAAGAAAGAGAGCCTCGCAATCATGTAGCACCTTCCACGACCTCACAATATCCCCAAGTGCTTTACAAGCAACGTGTGAGGTGTTGTCACATCATAATGTAGGGAATCCAGCAGCCAGTTTGCGCACAGCAAGCTCCCACAAACAGCAGTATGACCGGTGACCAGATTATCTGGTTCAGATGCAAATTTTGGCCAGGACACGATGGAACCCCCCCAGCTCCTCTTTGAATGGTGCTTTGGGATGTTTCATATTGAACTTGAGAGGGCAGGCAAGGCTTTGTTTGGACGTCTCATCTGAAAGGCTGCACTACCTCAGTCCTGTATTCAAGTGCCAGGCTATATTATGTGCCCTCTGGACCTGCCTATTGCTCACACAGTAACACTGCTTTGATTGGAACCTCAGCCATGAACCTAGCCCCATTGTTCCTGTCGTGTGCGAGTTTGACTAATATTGTAGTGGATACCATTGTTTCATATTACCTAACCCTCTTTCACAGCGTTGTGTGGCCAGTTACAGACTGGCACTGGCCAAGACTTGGGAGCAGGTTGTTGGGCCACCCTTTATTTCCACCCCCCCCACCCCCTTTGATCTTGCTACGTCACCCATTGGTTCACTCTCTGGACCAAACCGAGTGGGTTTGCGGAGATCCACAGCATGAAGAGAGGGCAAAATGTAAATACAGAGCTTCCTCGGGTCACCATTAACCAGGAACTGAACCTGACCCAGCCACATAAATGCTTGGCTACTGGTTCAGGTCAGCAGCTGGGTATTCTGCAGTGTGTTGACTTTCCTTAAGACTCACTAAAGCCCAAGGAAGGATAGTGGTAGGATATTCTGTACTTGCCTGGATGTGTGCAGCTGTAACAACGCTCAAGATGCGTGACACCATCTCTGCACAAAGCAGTCTGCTTGGTCAGCAGTCCAAACACCACCTTAAATGCCCACTGGTGCACCATAGCCAAAGTTGCACTGTAGCAGCTCACCATAGCTTCTTCAACAGCATTTCCTAAACTGTCAAACTCCTCCACTACCACCTTGAATGTCAAGAGCAGTAGGAGCATGAGACCACGAGTGGCTCCAAGTTCCCTTCCATGACACAATCCACCCTGAATTGGACATGTATTGAACATTCCTTTATTGTCACTGGATCAAGTTTCTAGAACTCCCTGCTTTACAGGACATGGCCTTCACCACTTGGGCATTCAAGCAGAAGGTCCATCACCACCTTTCTGAGAGCAACCAGGGATTGGCAATAAATGCCAGCCTTGCCAATGATGCCCATATCCCAAAAATGAGAAATGAAATGAACTTTGGAACAAAATCCCCAGATGAGAAAGGAAAGGATCAGAGCTATATTTTCTGGGTTCAGTGATCTTAGAGGCAGACAAGAGTCATATTTTGCAAACAAAGTGCTGCATTGTGTGTTCCCATTCTTCAAGCAATTTTTAATTCCCCCCCTGCCTCAAAAGAAAATCCATTCAGGTGTCGTTATTATTGATCTTGTTGTGTTCAGTCATGCAGGTGGTCTCTGGGCCTTTTGATATTCAATGAGTGAAGCTAATTATGTTCACCCAGATAGTTTAATCAGTGCATATTCAGGCACAACACATTACAGCCCATTGATCTGCTGAAATAGCAAAGCACACATTGAATTATAATTAAGAAAGCTTGCAAATAATATTCAGTGAAGCTTCCTCCATAAAGAAATGAAATTCAGTTCAGTTCTTGCATCTGCTTCACTGTCTTGTACCCCCTGCAACTTGGATTTACTTTCATACGCTGTCTTCCATCTCCCTGTATCCTCATTCTCTTAAGACCCATCGCACCATCTCCTGCTCAAATTCATTCTTTCACATAACTACAAATCTATGGAACTTTTGAGCTCCTTCAGGCTTCTCTTCCTTCTACAATGAACCTTGATGAATTCATCTTGTCTCAGCTGTGGCTCAGCCGGTAGCACTCCTGCCTCTTGAGTCACAAAGTTTTTTTTATTTATTCACGGGGTGTGGGCTCCGCTGGCTGGGCCAGCATTTATTGCCCATCCTAAGTTGCCCTTGAGAAGGTGGTGGTGAGCTGCCACCTTAAACCACTGCAGTCCATATGGTTTAGGTACACCCACAGTGCTGTTAGGAAGGGTGTTCCAGGATTTTGACCCAATGACAGTGAAGGAATGGTGATATATTTCCAAGTCAGGATGGTGAGTGACCTGGAGGGGAACTTCCAGGTAGTGGTGTGCACATCTATCTGCTGCCCTTGTCCTTGTGAATGGTAGCGGTCGTGGGTTTGGAAGGTGGTGTCTAAGGAGCCTTGGTGAATTCTAAGTTTTGGGTTCAAGTCCCAGGGCATGAGCACAAAAATGAAGGCTGATGCTCCAGTGCAGTTTGGGGGAGTGCTGCAATGTTGGAGGTGCTGTGTTTTGCATGAGATGTTAAACCAAGATCCCATCTGCCTGTTTGGGTGGATGTAAATGATTCCACGGGACTATTTTGAAGAAGAGCAGGGAAGTTATCCTGGTGTCCTGGGCAATATATATCCCTCAATCAACATCACAATAATAGATTATTTGGTCATTATCAAACTGCTGTTTACCGGAGGTTGCTGTGTGCAAATTGGTTTTTGCATTTCCTACATTGCAACAGTGACTATATTGGCTGCAAAGTGTTTTGAGACGCGCCCCTGGTTGTCAAAGGCACTATCTCTTTCCTTTTCTATTGCTCTTTTCAATCCGTTGTGCTCAATTGTGGCACTGACTCTCACTCTGTTTTATACTTTCCACTAGCTGTTAATCCAGTAAAGAACTTTGATTACCCGGTGCCTCACACCCTTAGGATGGTCCTTCACTGTCAATTGATTACTTTCAGGAGCGCAGTCGCTTATGGTATATAGACAAATGTGGCAGCCAATTTATGCACAGCAAGGCCCCACTAAAAGCAAATGAGATGCATGACGAGTTTGTTGATATTAGGGGATGTTGGTTGAGGGATACGTATTGGTCATCATCTGGGGAGAGCACCCATCCTCCTCTTCAAATAGCGCTGAGTGATTTTTGCATCCACCTGAAGGGGAAATGGGGCCTTGAGTAACACCTTATTTGAAAGGCACCACCTCCGGCCATCGTTCCTGCCCAGCTGAGCCACGATGGAGCTGACTGGAAGATACCGCACGTGGCTCGGTGATATATAACACAATTGCGTACCTGTGCGGAAAAAATTTAAAGGGGCCATTGCGTCCGGCAGCGCTCCCTCACTTATGGCATTGAGTTGTCAGCCTGGATTATGTGCTCAAATTCCTGGAAAGAGACTTGAACTTCCTGACTTGGTGTGCTACCAACTGAGCCAAGGCTGAAGCTTTTAAGAGTTGTAATAAAAAAAGAATTGCTCATGACTGGGACTCGACTGCAATTTTGTTACATATAAAATATATGGAGCACGTTCCAGTGCAACTTAAAATAAGCTTTTTTAAAAAAAATAGGGGTGTGCTGCATCTTTAATCCAACATATATCTCGGAATGTGTGAGTGCGAATGTTTTGGGGTATCCATACTCTCACTGCAGCTGCAAGGAAAATGAATAATTCTAGCACTTAAGGTAGTTGCTAATATCTGGCATATTTTTAGCAGTGATCCAATTAAAACAGTGCAGTATACATATTTATCACTGAAGCTGTAAGCTTCCATTAATCATTCAGACATGCTAAATCATCGTTCCTGTTTTTCCTCTCTCTCTCTCTCTCTCTCTCTCACACTCGCTTTACCCCTTCCTTTGTCTTCAGCTGGCTCCTGCCTGACTGGATGCCGACAGTTGTGGTAAAATATGTGATACTTCGTTTAATTGAAAAGCACTGTTTCAACCCAGGGGCTGCCAGCATAATTAAACAGTAAATAACACTACCAGGCCCGAGGCCAGGGGTCAAGTTTCCGCAGGTTGTCTACTGCTCCGCTGGTTAGGCGGTGACCCCTGCAGTGTCTGGGTCACTTGTGATCTGTTGATCCTTCAGCCTGTCACTGTAGGAGTGATACCAGAGCTGAGAGGTGGTGCTTATCTGGAATGACATTCGGGCCTGCAGGTTCATTTCTCCAGGAAAGAGAAGGTTGCGAAATGAGAGGTCTTTAAAATGATGAAGGGTCAAGATAAAGAAGAACTTTTTCACTTCTGGGGGGAGTCCAAATCTCGGGGTCATTAACGTAGGGTAGTCAGTAATAAATCCAATAAGGAATTTAAGCAAAAGCCCTTTCCCTTCGGGTGATTAGAATATGGAGCGTGTTACCTTAAGGAGTACATGAGGTGAATAACAGAAATGCATTTAAAGGGAACCTGGATAATTACATGAGGGAGAAAGAAATAAAAGGATATTCTAATAGGTTTAGGTGCAGTGGATGGGAGGAGGCTCATGTGGAAGGTAAACATCAGCACAGACTAGTTGGGTTGAATGGCATGTTTCTGCGCTGTTTATTCGCTGTTTAATTCTGTGTGGCTGGTTGACCATTATAAAGGGAGGGGGAATCTCTGAATCTGTGTTTGAGTGGCTTGCTCTGTTTGATTATTGGAATAATGGATATCTCTGATATTGCCACTAACACAAGGTTGTTTAACCGCTGTAGTAGGTTGTTACTGCAGTCATAAAGCTGCTTAATATTGAAAGCTCTACTTCTGTATCACAATGTCCTGTTATGAGCCTTAAAAATGATAGACTGTCAAAGGCGGACAAGAGAGCAAAGGAAGAAGAAAGATATAAAATGACTCAGAGATAAATTTTTTTTTCAAAAAAGAGACGTGTGAATGAGATGGGTACAGTCACAGAGTAAGAGAGATGTAACAAACTGGAGGAAGCAGTGAGAGAGATGGATCTCGTGACAAGGGAATGAAAAGGAGAAATTGAAAAACTGATTGTGAACATTTGTGTGGAGGGTGGCGAGATCAAGGGAAATAAGCTTAATGAAATTGGAAATTTATGTAACTGTCTCGGTTGCTAGGCAAAACCAAGGTGCTGCTCGATTGGGAGGGCCAGAATGTGGGAAATAGCATGACCCCCATCTCACACCTCTGACTTCAGTGCCTTGGGTCAGGATCACCTTTTTTTTTAATTCTTTCGTGGCACATGGGTGTCACTGGCAAGGCCAGCATTTGTTGCCCACCCCTAAATGCCCTTGAACCGAATGGCTTGCCACACCATTTCAGAAGGCAGTTAAGAGTCAACCACATTGCTGCTACTGTGGGTCCAGGTTTCAACCCCAATTGGACATTTTTCTAGGAAGCCAAACTGTCAATCCTAGTCTCTTTTTTAAACCAGTACTTGTATTGCAATTTGCCTTGTCTTTCAGTTTGATCAGATCACAGAAGAATTCGACCCCTTAAGGGTGGTTATCCAAAGGTGGTTGCAGGTTTGATCCCCAGTCTGTTTTGACGTTGGCTGGAGTATCCATAGAAGGCACTATGTATTTGGCTACATTGATCTTGTGGTGGGGAGTTGGAGGTAAATATCGGACAGCATTCCCACTCCTGGTTGCCAGCTAGTGTCCTCTGGCTTTAAAGAAGACGTTTCCCTGGGATGAGGATAGAATGGGCTTGTTTCAATTAGCTCCATTGTCAGGTGCAGTAGCATGTTGTTATGTTCTAGCATTGCACGTTAAGTATGGTCATGTGGTGAGTGTGTTTTAAATGTCATTTCTTTCTTGGAACCATTGAAAGTTGCCTCATTTGACTCATGACGTCTGTGCTGATGTTTTTGTCCACATGGGCACCTACCCTGATCCCACTCTTCTATTCGCTCCCCATACCCTTTAATGTTTATGTTTTCAAAGCAGCTATCTAATTCCCTTTCAGAATAATTTATGGGCTCTGCTTCAGTATGTGTCTGTGGTGGAGGATTCCACAGTCTCTAACCAATTTCTATATGAATACTTTTTTTATTTGCACCTTCACTTTTATTCTTTCTCTGAGTTAACGCTCATCTCGCTTGACTGGTGGACAATCCAGCACTATTTATTACATCATAACCGTCTTTAAAACCACGAAGGTTATCATGTTAGCTCTTGTCTTTCTCTGCCCCGGGGTTGTGAATCTATGCTGCACGTTTACAGATTGGCAGCGTTTCCAGTTTTCGTCTTTTTGCTTTTGATTCGGGGCTTTTAACTGTTTTTGAGGGTCGAGTTCTCCATTTAGATTCATTTCCCCACCTAATTCATAGTCCAATGGTGTTGCCTGTCTTCCCAACGAACAAACAAAAAATTGGCATTTACATAGCCTCTTTAAAAACCTCGGGATGTTTCAAAGCGCTTCACAGCCAGTGACATATCTTTTAGTATTGTTACTGTTTAAAAAGTAGGGGAAACATGGCAGTCAGTCTGTGCAAGCTAGTTTCCGCAAACAGCGACGAGATAAATGACCAATTTAAACCAGCTTCACCTGTTGCTGATTTGAGGGCTAGCTGCTGGCTCTGGGAGATCCCAGCTTGCTAAGCTTTGGTGTATCAAATCATTTCTGCATAAACTGATTGCAGCCCTTTCACCTTGAGCACAGGTGTAGAAGCTAGATGTGGAATTGGGAATGTGCTCTTCCACATACTGCCTGCACTACCATCCAGCAATTGCTGGAAGCTCATTTACTGAGGACGATTGAAGCTGGGGGAGGGGGAAGATATGATGCGAGGTTGTATTTTCTGATCCATTGACAGGGTATTGCTCTAGGTGCCTGATGCCACAGCTGGGAAAAACTAAACCAAAATGATTCCGATCTCATTTAGCAAAAGAGCATGACATTAACACCAAGGCAGTCAGCCATGACTGTGCGAGGCACTGAATGCAACAAATGGGTGGTCCCGTGACTACCTTAAAAAAAAACTAGGAGTTATAAATATAAGATGCTCAATAATAAATACAATAAAGAATTGAGGAGAAATCCCTTTAACCAGAGTACAGGTTAGATTATGAAACCTGCTACCAAAAGGCGTTGCTGTGGCAAATAGTATAGATGCGTTTTAAGGAAAGATGAATGAAGAGGCAAGGGAGGAAAGAATAGGAAAGGATATACACATAGGTTTAGAATGAGGAAGGCTGGGAGGAAATGTAAACACTGTGACAGACCAGTTGGCCAAAATGGAGTCTCTTCCTTCTCCCTTTGCTGCTCTTTTGCACTCCCACTGCCCCAGCTACTCCTGCTGTGGGGTAAGCTGAGCTTGAAAGACTGGGATCCATAGAGATGTATTTGGCTGGATGAGGCAGAGCTGTTAAGTAGAAACTATACATGAACTTTTCCCTATATAAATGTGTGTGGAAATTGCTGAATCTGCCAAGTAGAACTGATCCAGAAAGTGGCTGATAAATTTAATGCTTGCCATGATTAATGGAGCAGTATATTTTTATGAGCCTGTGTCCAACGTTTTTACAATCCATTAACACCATTTTCCATAAACTTTTTTAAAAAGTACAGATTTGGCAAAATCCAACAGCAAGCATTCATATATCCTCATTTGTGCCATTCAATTGGGATTTTTGACGAGTTGTTCATGACTTGCATTCAAAAGGATCACTTTGGTTACAATGGGAATTTCCTGAAGTCTTAGCAAACAGAATATGTTATTCATTGAGAGATTTGCTTCAAGGATCTTTAATTTTTGCTCCTATTTTGTGGTGCGCTTCTGTGTGTGCTTGAGACTGGATTGTGTCCCGAGGTGATGGGTTACTTATTCAGCAGGCATGAGGTCTAAGGCTCGGGCCGCTCCTCTCCCAGTGTCAGATGCAGTTTGTGAGGCACCAGAGCTTATTTAATGGTTCCTCAAGGAGAGTCGAGCGAGCATGTGCTAAGGGTCCAAGGCTGGTGAATGCCAGTTGGACAGAGCAAGGCCATACAGGATGTTTTGGAGATGAAGATGAGGGTTTTTGAAATGGTCACACTGAAGGAAGTGACTTTGTCCTGGACGGTGTCAAGCTTCTTGAGTGTTGCTGGACCTGCACTCATCCAGGCAAGTGGAGGGTGTTCCATCACACTCCTTACTTGTGCCTTGTAGATGGTGGGCAGGCTTTGGGGAGGCAGGAGGTGAGTTATTCACTGCAGGATTCCTAGCCTTTGACCTGCCCTTGTAGCCACAGTATTTATATGACTAGCCCAGTTCAGTTTCTGGACAAAATGGTAACCTCCAGGATGTTGATAGTGGGGGACTCAGTGATGGTAATGCCATGGGGCAATGGTTAGATTCTCTCTTGTTGGAAATGGTCATTGCCTGGCCCTTGTGTGATGTGAATGTTACTTGCCACCCTTCAGCCCAAGCCTGGATATTGTTCAGGACTTGCTGCATTTGGACATGGACTGCTTCAGTATCTGAGTTGTCGTGAATGGTGCTGAACATTGCTGGAGGCCAACAACCCGGGGTGATTGGAATGCAGGATCCCATATGGGGTAGGCCCCAGAGTTCTGGATGAGTTTTTAGTGAGGCAGCAAACCCCCTTTCACTTCACAAACCTACATTTTCTTGAATTGAGTGAGTCGCCTGAAATAAATTAGAATAAAATAAGCAGCAAACCGTGAAGTAAATTCCTCGGGAGGAGGGCATGGAGGCAGGAGCGGGTGTGGTAGGGGGCGGTTGGCAGTGCCTGGGGGAAGAGAACAAGATCAGCAGCGGCCGCACAGAGTCAGGAAAATGTAATCCTCGTCTGAACCCATGGATTTTTATTTATTTAATAAGACCTCTGAAACTGTTGTGAACCCAGAAGAAATTACAGAGGAACTGAATCAATGAACATTCAACTTTCATCTAATAATAGAAAATGGATTGATGGGCTGTTCTAGTAAAGTCATCTTGGCAGTTAATTTTGTTGTTGCAAAAAAAAACATCAATACTACTCTCTGCTGATCAGTAGACATAGCATTTGTACGGACATTAGGTGCAAGCGATCCCATTAGTGAGGCCTGTGATGGAGAAGGTGGATACTGAAAGCAGACTTACTGAAGATGCAGTGGAGACGATGGAAAGCTGCTTAAACCCTGACATGTAGAATGCAGCTACTCCTAATTGTGCTCTTAGTCGCAAACAAATGAACCTCTCCGAAAGAAAGGAGGAGAGAGGCATTTTCACAAACACAGGACATCTCCAAGCACTTCGCAGCCAAATATATTCACTGTTGTAATGTCAAAAACACAGTAGCCAATTTGTGCCCAGCAAGGTCCAATGAACAGCATTATCACAATGATCAGGTAATCTGTTTTAGTGGTGTTTGTTGAGGGATAAATATTAGGGCAAGCTCCCCTGTACTTCTGTGAAATAGTGTCGAGATCTCTTACATCTACCTGAGAGTCCTCGGTTTAATGTCTCACCTGAAAGATGGCACCATCGACAGTGCAGTGCTCTGTCAGCCTGGATTTCTCAAATCTCCGGAATGGGGCTTGAAACTCACCTTCTAACTCCCGTGACAGGGCTACAGACCAGTGAGTCACAGCTGACAAATCAAACTGTGCCACTGTTGACCTGCTTGCTCATTAAAACACGGGAGGGAGAGGACATATTTCATACCTGTAAGCTTTATTTATTTTCGTCTGTTTTGGCATGACGGTGCTTTATATTTTTTAATTCATTCAGGGGATGTGGGCGTCGCTGGCTAGGCCAGAATTTATTGCCCATCCCTAGTTGCCCTTGAGAAGGTGGTGGTGAGCTGCCTTCTTGAACCGCTGCAGTCCATGTGGTGTAGGGTGAGGACACTACCCTGAGGAACTCCTGCAGTGATGTCCTGGAGCTGAGATGATTGACTTCCAACAACCACAACCATCTTCCTTTGTGCTGGGTATGAGTCCAATCAGCAGAGTGGTCCCCCCCTGATTCCCATTGAATCCTGTTTTGTTCGGGGTCCTTGATGCCACACTCAGTCAAATGCTACCTTGACGACAAGAGTCGTCATTCTCACCTCACCTTGGGAGTTCAGCTCTTTTGTCCATGTTTGAACCAAGGCTGGAATGAGGTTAGGAGCTGAGTGACTTTGGCGGATCCCAAACTAAGCGAGCGTCAGTGAGAAGGTTATTGCTAAGCAAGTGCTGCTTGATAGCACTGTGGATGACCCCTTCCATCACTTTGCTGATGATTGAGGGTGGACAAATTGTGTGGTAATTGGCTGGATTGGATTTGTCCTGCTTTTTTGTGTGCAATTTTCCACATTACTGGGTAGGTGTCAGTGTTTCAGTTGTCCTGGAACAGTTGACTAGGGGCGCGGCAAGTTCTGGAGCCCAAGTCTTCTGCACTATAACTAGAATATAGTCAGGGCCCATAGCTTTTGCTATATCCAGTGCCTTTAGCTGTACGGTGGTCACTCCTACTGATACTGTCGTGGACAGATGCATCTGTAGCAGACAGGTTGGTGAGGATGAGGTCAAGTATGTTTTTCCCTCTTGTTGGTTCCCTCACCACCTGCCGCAGACCCAATCTAGCAGCTATGTCCTTTAGTATTCGGCTAGCTCAGTCTGTTGTGGTGCAACTACAGCCCTCTTAGTGGTGAAGTCCCCCACCCAGAGTACATTCTGTGCCCTTGCTACCCTCAGTGCTTCCTCCAAGTGGCGTTCAACATGGAGGAGCACTGATTCATCAGCTGAGTGGGGCGGAGTGGGGGGTGTTGTGTAGTAATCAGCAGGAGGTTTCCTTGCCCGTGTTTGATCTGATGCCATGAGACTTCTTTGGGTCCGGAGTTGACGTTGAGGACTCCCAAGGCAACTCCCTCCCGACTGTATACCACTGTGCCGCCACCTCTGCTGTCCCTGTCCTGTCGGAGGGATACCCATACCCAGGGATGCTGATACTGGTGTCTGGGACATTATATGTAAGGTATGGTTCCATGAATATGACCATGTCAAGCTGTTGCTTGTGAGACAGCTCCCAGGTGTTAATCAGGAGGACGTTGCAGGGTTGATAGGGCTGAGTTTGTCATTGACGTTCCTTGTGCCTAGATTGATGCCGGGTGGTCTGTCTGGTTTCATTCCGTATCCAATTTTCTGTGGCGGTTTAATATAACTGAGTGTCTTGCTTGGGCATTTAAGAGCATCACCCTGGGTCTTGGGATCACTAGTCCAGTGACAATACCACAACGCCACAACCTCTCCAATAAGGTCAAGGTAAGGTTTCACCCAATAATCTGCAGCATTTTATGACCCAAGCTTGAGGTGCATGACACTATTTATTTTACCTTCTCTCTTTCTCTTTGTTGTTATAGAATGATAGTGAAGAAGGTGGCCATTATGCCCATCATGTCTTTGCCAGCTCTTTGGAGGAACTTTCTAATTAAACGCACTTCTCTGCTCTTTCCCTTTAGCCCTGCAAAATGTTCCCCTTCAGGTATTCATCCAATTCCTTTCTTTGAAAGTTGTTGAATCTGTTTCCACTATCCTCTTAGGCAATGCATTCCAGGTCCTAACAACTTAGCTGCATTAAAAAATGCTCCTCATCTCCTCTCTGGTTCTTTTGCCAGTTATCTTAAGTCTCTGGTTATTGACCCTCCTCCCAACGGAAGCCATTTATTCTTCTTTACGCTATCAAAACACGAGTGTTCTGCACTGTGGGTCTCATTTCCTGAATTCTTATGGAGTTGAGGCAGTGAATGATTGCTCATGCACCATTCATAACATGGAGCATGGTGAGGGAGGCACTGAATGAAGACATCAGTTTACACGTCGGCCTCTCATTATGGAGACCTAAGTTCAAAACCTTCCTGTACTGATAGAACGCAAGTTCTCCTTTGTCTCCTTGCTATCGTGCTTCTGAGTATTGAGTATAGTCCGGTTCCTGCTTATTATTGGTACAGAACTTTTTCCAACTTGTAACTGTTTCATTTCCTTGGTTAAACCAGTGAATATAAAATCTTTCCTTTACCCTTGCAATCTAGGAAGATCTTGAATGAAGTGCAGGGGGTTGTGCCATTGAGTAACAAATGTTTTGAATTCAGTACCTTCTTCCCAGAAAGAGAAAAACAGTAAATACTGGGAATACTGCTCCGAACTCTTTTTTTCCCTTCTGGGTTAGAATGAGGGGACTGGTGGCAGGCTGAAGTTCTATTGTTGGCTCTGCATTACTCGATGACAAGGGGAAATGGAACATTGCTCATTTGTGGCATCGAGCATGCCCAGAGCTCCTGTCACCGGCATCTGAGTACTGGTTAAATTTTAATGGTAACAAAAAGCTTGACTGTCTTGTTAACACTGAAGATTCAAAATGAAGATTTAATGGAATGCCTGTGAACTTGATACCAGTCACACTTATGCTGCTGTGCATGTGAAGCCAAAGAAATGTGAGACCAGCTCTTGGTCCTGTTACACTTCAAGCAATTTACATAGAATTACACAGAATGATGGTTGGTACAGAGTGAGGCCATTCAGTCCAACTGATTCGTGATGGTGTTTATACTTCACACCAGTTTCCTCCTACCCCTCTTCATCTAGCCCTATCAACATAACTTTCCATTTATTTCTCCCTTCTGTGTTTATCTAACTTCCCCATAGATGTATCTGCTATTTGCCTTAACTGCTCAATGTGGTATCGAGTTCCACATTGTAACTACTCTGGGTAAAGATGTTCCCCCTGAATTCGTTATTGAATTTATTATTGACTACCTTTGTTGGATCCTGTTTGCATGCTTGTTGTAAGGGGTGGCTGATTTGGTACTAATTATGTTGAGTTGAGTAGCAGACTCTTCAATAAGTAGAAACTCTGTTTATTTACAAACGTACTCAGCAGCAACTAAACACGCGCTAACACTTCAAACTCTATCTCTACACTACTCAACTACCAACTGCTGACTACAGACTACTAACCACAGGGGTAGCCTGCGCTACTCTGTTGTTAGATACTAAGATCACGTGATCTTCCATTATAACATTCTTCTTAAAGGTATATTACACATCAGATTACCACAATCTTGTAGTTCTGGTCCTGGTTTTAGATTCTTTCTTCAAGTGGAAACATCTGATCTACTCAGTCACCGCTTTCATAATTTAAAAAAATATCTATCAGGTCACCCCTCAGCCTTCTCTTTTTCAGAACAAAGAGCCCCAGATTGTTCAGTTGTTCCTTCTAGGTATAACCTCCCAGTTCTGGGATTATCCTGGTAAACCTTCCTTGCATCTTCTCCGGTGCCTCTTTGGGGCTAAATAAGGTTCTAGCTTGGGCAGAAGACGATCAAAAACTGTCAAGTAGAACTGGCCTGCATGAATGTCAACAATTTAACATCCTTAGGTGATTTTCTTCTTGATCTGGAGAGACCAGAGATGGGATTGTTCTCTTCAGAGCAGAGATTAAGGGGAGGTAATTAATTAATTAAGATTCATGGAGGTGCTCAGAATTATGAGGTGCTTGGCGAGAGTAAATGGGGAGAAACTGTTTCCACTGGTTGGAGGGCCAGTGGCCAGAGCACACCTATTTAAGGCATTGGGTATAAGAATTAGAGAGGGGGTGAGAAATATTTTTAACAGCGAGTTATGATGATCTGGGATGCATTGCTTGAAAAGGAGGTAGAAGCAGATTCATTAATTTTCGAAAGGGCATTGGATATACATACACCAGGGACAGAAAAATTTATCTGGCTGTGGTGAAAGAGTTGGGGGCTGGGACTAAGTAGGTCACTCAAAGAGCCAGTACAGGACATGATGGTCTGAATCACCAATTCCTGTGCGGTATGACTATTATTCAATTCCTCCTCCTCCACCTATCTTTGACCCTGGGTCATGAATTAAAGTCCTTTAAAGTACCTCTGTCCTTCAAAGAGGAAGTTGTTACGATCAGTTTGAGACCCCCACCCTCTTTCTATCAGCCTTTTCTACCTGACTGAACTGGGAACCATTTCACTTGAGATTGAGGTTGGTCTGAAGGAATAATGGTAAATTCTGCCCAGAGCACTAAACATGAGGCATTTTCATTCCAACTTGGGTTCCAGCTCTTAATTGTATATCAATTGTGTTTAATTATATGCAGGTGGAGGGCATTAATTGCGGTTTCTCTTGAGTACATAAGAAGATACACTTAGTGAAACTGTGGTGTGGTTGAGTTAGGAGGTGTATGCTTGTAATGCTTCACTCTGTAAACAAATGTTAGATTGAGTGAAGATTGGCTCCAGTGTCATCCTTCACCAACAGACTTTCCAGAATATAACATCAGCCCTGCTTGCCAACCCTCCATAATTGCCCTGGAGTCTTCACAAAATTCAAGATTAATCTCCCAGACAATGCAATGAGCAACCCGGGAGAAAAATCATCGAGACATTAAGAAAAGCATTAAGATATATTGTTTTTAATTTTCTCTGAAGACCTTTGTTTATTAGTTATAAACATATTGGAGTTGGCAGGCGAAAACAAACTGATTGACTGGGGTGTGTGATCATCTGATGAAACCTCCAGGAAAACATCTAATCAGAGTTGGCAACCCAACCTGTTGCACAGGGGGAGATGCATGGAATTGGGAGCCTCCAAAGGAAGCTGCAAGTATTTTGCTGAATCAGCTGTTTACCATCTTTTTCTATTTATTTCCAAGACCATTAATCACCCCAGGAGAAGTAATGGGCTCCAACACTCCTATTTTCTAGCAATGAGTTCTTCATTCCTTCTGGTCAGAAGTAAGTCAGAAGGCAAAATCCCATTTCAGCTCTTACACGTTTAATAGACATACCAAGAATGTATGGAATTCTGCAACTTTGCACCTGATTTACTGTTTGCTATTTATTAAAAGGGCTTTGGTTTGATTCATGTTACTCATGTGAGAATCAGAAGTGTTGCAAATCACCCTCAGTGCCCAATTACCTGATAGGGCTCCTGTCAAGTAAAACCTCTGTGTGATGTGCTTGCCCTTGGAAAATTGAACCTATATGGTGCCAGCCATAGGCTAGTGGGTAAGACTCTCTGCTCCGAGGGTTCAATTCCCATTTTGAATCCTTGAGGAGTGTCAGAGTTGTTGTCTTTCAGATGAGGCATTAAACTGTGGCCATCTGTGCTTTCAGGAGGATGTAAAAGATCTCACAGCATTAGTCAAAGAAGAGTAGGGGAGTTCTCTTTCGATCCTCTCTAATATTTGTCCCTCAACTAGCAGCTGAATGAGATGATCTGGTCTTTATCATGTTGCTGTTTGTGGGACCTTGTTGTGTGCAAATTGGCTGCTGAATTTCCCCACATGGCAACAGGGAAAATCTCTCTCTCTTCAGGTACCATACCCTAAGAGCACATTGGTGACCACAGTTTTGGTTTGTGTTGCTCCCTGATTATGCTTGGCGAGGTACTGCAGTGGTTTGCCATTGCCTCCTGTAGTATGGCCAACAAGGAAACTCTCCTCTTACTGCCTGCCATCAGGTGTATTGGAAGGATTTGCAGGTTGATAATCAACCTGTTTGGCCATGTTGTGAACACACCTGTGGCCATCAAGTACTGGAGTGGGACTTGAACCTGGAGTGGCTCAGAGGCAGGGATGCTACTGACAGCACCACAAGACCTCCTGGTGGGGAATTCACTTCAAAATTGCTCAGTTGGATGTAATGAGCATTGGGATGTCCTGAGGTTGTGGAATGTAAATGCGGCCTTCCTTTCTTTACATTGGCTTTGACTTTGAAAAAGAAATTGGTTTAGCAAATTGTCAATATTAATAACTTTAATTCAGGAGGTCCCTAGCTCAGATCCTGCTCTGTGCCAAGACAGCTGTGGCTAACAGCTGCATCATGAAATGAAATGTCTTGCTTTTTTCATTTAGGTGAACTTTGAACATTGCAGGGCACCATCAAAGGAAGATTTAGGACTTCTCCTGGCCAACACTCCTCCCCCCAACCATGAGCTGGCACAAAAAGAAAGCCAGACTCCCATTTCTTTCACGATCTCAAGATGCTGTTAAATGCTTTACAGCCAATGAAGTACATTTGAAGTCTAGTCACTATTGCAATGCAGGGAAATGAGACAACCAATTTATGCACAGCGATGACCCACAAACAGCTGCGTGGAAATGACCAGATAATCTGTTTGAGTGATAAATATTGGCCGGATACCAAAGAAAGCTCACTTGTCCCTCTCTAAATAAAAACAAAGATATTCAATGAGGCACTAACTGTGAGAGGGAAAATCAGCTGGCCTTAGCAGGCCTGATTGCAAAATGGGGCACGTGGGATAAGAAGAGAACAGGACTTGACTATGATGCACTGCAAACAGAACCCCCATACCCAACTACTATTGAATAGCCTTCGATGTTATACTCCCGATCGCCATTTGGTGAAGAATGAAGCAGGAGCCAACCTTTACTCATTTTACATTTATTCACAGAGTGAAACATTACAAGTATATAGCTCCGAACTCAACCCTACCACAGAATCACTAAGTGCCTCTTTATAGGTACTCAAATAACAATCCAATCAATGGCCTTCACCTATAGATAGTTAACCACAATTGATGTACAATTAGCATCTGACGGGTGGTACCCGGTTATAATTAACAAATGATCTCTTGGGCAACTCCTGCTGCCCATGGAATTGTACCCGAGTAAGAGTTAATGTCTTCAGGAGTAATATGGTGCAAGAACAGTCTTCCTGTTCTCGCCAGGACATGTTTAGTAATCGGTTTCCTTTTGTTTTCCATGCTGCTGTTGAATCCTGATAACCTCGTAATTGAGTTTGACAAGACATTTTCAAGATTTTTATAAACTGCAGATAAAAATGATCAATTGGCAAATCCTTACAGTGCAGCCCATTTAATCATCCGTTTTCAATGCTTTCAGTCTGAGCACAAACACCATAAAACACAAAAGCATATTTTGCAAAGCACTGATTAGACTTTGAAAATGTGCTGCTCTCTGAATGGCGTGGGATAGATTGCAGTCAATGTGCTGAGCATTCAAAAGGCACATAATTGGGAAATATTTTTCATTTTGGATTTAGGCACTGAATACAATGGGAGTTGAAGAGGAGAAGGGGGTTTAGTCTGCTGATTGCACACAGTGGAAGTGAAGGATAAGGGACTTGGTGTGTTGGGATTCTGTTTAACAGAAGCAGATAGAGTGTGTTTTGGTCCATTGTGACTCCATGCAGTAGGAGTGAATGGGAACTGATTTGCAATTGTATATTACATGAGGGAATGGGAATGCACTAGATGCCTTGTAATTCCATGCAAGGGTTGAATGGGTAAGTGTTTGGTTCATAGCAATTCAATATGATGGGAATGTGTGGGGTTTGATCTATTGAAATCAGATCCGCAGTTATCTGGGGTTGACTACTGTGTCTTAGGAAATTAATTGAAGATTGAGGGGATTTGAACTTATTTGAAATGAATCTTTGTGCTGTAAGTGAGCACTGCTTCTCAAGACAGGAGCAATAACAGTGGATGGAATAAAATTGGCAAGGGGTAAAAACAGGCGGGGGGCGTGCAACTTACTTTTGCTTTGCAATTTGTTTCACCATCCTTTTCTCAAACTGCAGAAACCATGCTGCAAACACCTCGAGATGTGACAGCTATCGCACTGCCAGCATCAAACATGTTGCTTTTAGATGTAGTCTGGAGGTTATGTCCACGAACTTGTGCTATGATGAAAGCAAAAAGCCATGCCTTTGAACATCCGTGATGGGAGGTTGACATTTGAAGTATGTTGTAGTTGGAAGCTAACATGGTGGCACACTGGGAGCCACCTGCTTTCATGTTAATTGTAAAGAAATATTAGACAAGGGCTACTTTTGATCTTTGGTTTGAGTGTGGGCATTTGGGAGTGTTTCTGCGACTGTGCTTCGAATAATGTGGCTTTATTGATTGCGGTGAGGAAAATGGATAAACTTGGGATGTAAAATTGATTTCAAAATAAATTTCCTTCCTGATCAATGAGCTATTAGCAGAATTGTGGGAAAACGTTGCTTTAAGGAGGGGGACCTATGAGAAGGCGATTCTGTCGGTGCCTATTTCGTTACACCTAGGCAATCTCTCGCTTATTCTGCTAGGGAATTTTACCCCTCTGTTGTTTTTGGTCTCTTGTGAATGTTCTGGAACTATGTTATTCAAGATGCTTTGTATCAATTTTCCAGGTAAAGGTCTAGCCATGGTGAGGGACTGTTTCGAGCACTTTGGGGCATTTGTGCAATTCAGCTCCAAGCATCTCAATTGCATCCCATAATGGCTAACCTCAGTCACATCGCTAAGGTTGCCAACTTGGTTGGACATACTTCCTGGAGG
Source organism: Cetorhinus maximus (assembly GCF_964194155.1). Classification (NCBI taxonomy): domain Eukaryota; kingdom Metazoa; phylum Chordata; class Chondrichthyes; order Lamniformes; family Cetorhinidae; genus Cetorhinus; species Cetorhinus maximus. The sequence continues at coordinate 15,000,420 of NC_135890.1, read as the reverse complement.
ATGATCTCCAATATCCAATTACTCCACCCAATCAAAACATCCTTTTATAGCCATTTAAAAAATAACACAAACAGCAGTGTTCAAAGATAATGGAAAAACATATGTAATTCTTTTAGAGATACTAAATGAGTACTTCTCATCAGCATTCACCAAAGAGAAGGACTTAGCGGTCGATTTGTCTAGGGAAGAGTGTGTAGATTGCCTGGATCATGTTGAGATCAAAAAAGAGGAGGTGTTAGGCGTCTTGAAGAATATTAAGGTGGATAAGTCCCCAGGGCCAGATGGGATCTACCCAGAGTACTGAGGGAGGCAAGGGAGGAGATTGCTGGGGCCTTGACAGAAATCTTTGTATCCTCACTGGCTACGGGTGAGGTCCCAGAGGACTGGAGAATGGCCAATGTTGTTCCATTGTTTAAGAAGGGTAGCAGGGATAATCCAGGAAATTACAGGCCGGTGAGCCTTACGTCAGTGGTAGGGAAATTATTGGAGAAGATTCTTCGTGACAGGATTTACTACCATTTGTAAGCAAATGGGCGTATTAGTGAGAGGCAGCATGGTTTTGTGAAGGGGAGGTCGTGTCTCACTAACTTGATCAAGTTTTTCGAGGAAGTGACAAAGATGATTGACGATGGAAGGGCAGTGGATGTTATCTACATGGATTTCAGTAAGGCCTTTGACAAGGTCCCTCATGGCAGACTAGTACAGAAGGTAAAGTCGCATGGGATCAGAGGTGAGCTGGCAAGATGGATACAGAATTGGCTTGGTCATAGAAGACAGAGGGTAGCAGTGGAAGGGTGCTTTTCTGAATGGAGAGCTGTGACTAGTGGTGTTCTGCAGGGATCAGTGCTGGGACCTTTGCTGTTTGTAGTATATGTAAATGATTTGGAGGAAAATGTAACTGGGCTAATTAGTTAGTTTGCAGAAGACACTAAGATTGGAGGAGTTGCTGATAGTGAAGAGGGTTGTCAAAAGATACAACGGGATATAGATCGGTTGGAGACTTGGGCGGAGAAATGGCAGATGGAGTTTAATCCAGACAAATGCGAGGTAAAGCATTTTGAAAGGTCTAATACAGGTAGGAATTATATAGTAAATGGCAGAACCCTTAAGTGCATCGACGGGCAGAGGGATCTGGGTGTACAGGTCCACAGGTCACTGAAAGTGGCAATGCAGGTGGATAAGGTAGTCAGGAAGGCATATGGCATGTTTGCCTTCATTGGCAGGGGTATTGAGTATAAAAGCTGGGAAGTCATGCTGCAGCTGTATAGAACCTTGGTTAGGCCACACTTGGAATATTGCGTGCAATTCTGGTCGCCACATTACCAGAAGGATATGGAGGCGTTGGAGGTTGGGTGCAGAGGAGGTTTACCAGGATGCTGCCTGGTCTGGAGGATTTAGCTATGAGGAGAGGTTGGAGAAACTCGGATTGTTCTCACTAGAGCGACAGAGATTGAGGGGCGACTTGATAGACATTTACAAGATTATGAGTGGCATGGACAGAGTAGATAGTCAGAAGCTTTTTCCCAGGGTGGAAGAGTCAATTACTAGGGGACATAGATTAAAGGTGACAGGAGAAAACTTTAAAGGAGATGTGCGGGGCAAGTTTTTTATGCAGAGGGTAGTGAGTGTCTGGAATTCGCTGCCAGAAGAGGTGGTGGAAGCAAGTACGACAGTGGTGTTTAAGAGGCAGCTTGACAAATACATGAAAAGGATGGGAATAGAGGGATTCGGACCCTGGAAGTGCAAAATGTTTTAGTTTGACAGGCAATATGATCGGCGCAGGCTTGGAGGGCCGAAGGGTCTGTTCCTGTGCTGTACTTTTCTTTGTTCTTTGTATTTGTTGAAATCCAGTGATGTTCCTAATTGGCTGCTTGCAGCAATGTCCATGAGATTAATCATTGATTCTTGGAAACCCTAGGACAGTCCTGGAAGCTTAGTAACCTTACACTGTGTCGATGGAGACTAGGCAGAGCTTGTGGCTCAGTCCCAGCAAGGACTTTGTCTTCCTGGATTTTTAGGGGCCCAGTGTTTCCACTCTGACCCTGCATTGCCATTATATCGGGATGCCTACAGAATCTTATAAGAGAAGACATCCGACACATTGCTTTCAAAGTTAGTGTTTCACCGATACGATAGGCAAAAGCTGCTTGCATCTTATCTTTTATTGATACTCCAAATGATCATACAGGGATTGACACCAGCGAATGGAAAAGAACTGGTTATACGGAGAGAAGCTGTAATAAGTAGAATATTATTTCAATAGTGAGAGACTGCAGAATGCTCTGGTACAGAGGGATCTAGGCGTCCTCGTACATAAATCACAAGAAGTTAGTATGCAGATGCAGCAAGTATTTAGGAAGGCAAATGGAACGTTAGCCTTTATTGCAAAGGGGATGGAGTATAAATGTAAGGAAGTTTTGAGCATTGGTGAGACCACACCTGGAGGATTATGTACAGGTTTGGTTAACCAACTTAAGGAGGTATATGCTTGCATTGAAAGCAGTTCAGAGAAGGTTCACTAGGTTGATCCTTGGGGTGAAGGGGTTGTCTTATGAGGAAAGGTAGAGTCAGTTGGGCCTTTCTGCAATGGAGTTTGGAAGGATGAGAGGTGATCTTATTGAAACGTAAGGTTCGGAGGGGGCTTGACAAGCTGGCTGTTGAGAGGATGTTCCCGCTCATGGAGGTATCTAGAACTGGGGACACAATTTCAGAATAAGGGGTCCCTCATTTAAGAGAGAAATGAGGTGGAATTTCTTCTCTTGGAGAGTTGTTAATCTTTGGAGTTCTCTACCACAATGAACAGTGGCAGCTAGGTCATTGGAAGTATTCAAGTTGAGTTAGACAGATTTTTGATCTACAAGTGCATCAAGGTTTACTGGGCAGGGTGCAGGTAGGAAAGTGGAGTTAAGGCCACAATCAGATCAACCATCATCTTATTGATTGGGGAGCAGGCCCGAGAGGCCAAATTACCTACACTCCTGTTCCTATTTCTTACGTTCTGATAAAAATTGTTTCTGGGATTATATCTTTTGGAGGATAAAGCCCCGGATCCCCCGGCTTCCAGTTATCTATAACCATCTGCTCAGGATGCTTTTTTCCACACCTGCTGGTGATTCATCACTGAACAGAGAAGGGACAGTTCCAGCACCAGCTCCTCGCTCCTCAGCTAGCTCCCGATCTCAATAACTATAAATAAACATTCCATTGCAGAAGTTTCTGTACTCATTCAAAAAGCCTTTTCCTGGGATAATCTTGGACAGCATCATCATTCCTTGGCAGAGTGAAATATTCTTAACTCGGTGGGATGTCTAAGACCAGCAGCTGGATCTGTCAGTGAATGAGTGATAATGTTGGGTCGGGAGTGTTCTTTTAAAACGCATTCTCAGGATGTGTTTAGCACTGGCAAGGCCGGAATTTATTGCCCTCGAAGGTGACGATGGACTGCCTTCTTGGGTGGCAGCAGTTAGGCACAAGATCCAGGACAATGACCCAGCAAATTATAATGGAACACTGACGTGTGTCCAAGTTGGGATCATGTGTGACTTGGAAAGGAGTCCTGGGGTGATGTTGTCCTCATGCACCTGCGGCCCTTGTCCTTTTTCAATGGTGGAGTCCCAGGTTCGGCAGGTGTTGTCAAAGGAGTCGTCTTGGTGTTGTGGCGTATCCATAGTATGTACTGCAGCCGTGATGCAGGGTAGTGAATGTTTAATGGGTGAGGTGCTGGTCTGTTGAATGAAGGATAACCATGAGCAGTGTTACAATATGAGAAAGTTGCAAGAATGACTTTGTATGGGGTAAGCGGGGAGGGTTACATATAGTTCATATAAAATGTTGCATCTATGATGGTGGATAGCCAGGGTTCTTAGATACGCAGCATTCAGTGGAAACCTCAGACTTACACGATTGCTGTAGAATCCAGACCTCTCACATGCACGCATTGAGGCCACCATCTAGGCATTGGTCTTGGATTCTGTTACTTGTGAGTGAGAGAAGGTAAGAGACTGTCAATAAAGTGGGGATTATCCCAGCATCTGAGTGACAGTAAAGGGCCTCTTCTAAAATAAAATAGGCCGTGTGGTTTTAATAGAGATTTTGCTGCTGCATTGGATGCATAGCACAGCTATGGTAGAAAAGTAACAGCACAGATAAATAGAGACTTTGAATCATGCTGTTATGATTTATTCATATTCTTGAAAAACAATTCTGTGCAAAAATGTAAGAAACTGGTCCTCATTTTCCAGAGATAGATGGGAACAGCAAAGTCTAATTTTACACAGCTGCAACCTTTCCCTGAGGATGCCTGAAGTATACGCAACATTGGCTTTGGGTTATGTTCAGGGGTCCTGGGCAGCCACAGGCACTAGTCTCCTTGAATATGTTAATTGGAGCCTAGCATCTGTTCTAAGGCCTTTCAGTGAAATTGATTGGCGCTGAGCAGAGCAGGTAATGGGTTCGTTTGGAGCCGAGGTTATGGAGGAGGGCACGGGGTGGGGGCAGTCAGGATGGGGAACAGGAGTGCTCCTCCCGTTTCCACATTATTCCTGAGCACCCCTGCCATCTGCAATTGTACCAATCCCCCCACACCAAATTCCAGGACCTACCTGATCATTGCTGCCAGGGAGATAAGTCCAACTTCAACCTCGTAGAACCTGTGAGGCCTGAGGCCCAATTTTGGGTGAGCATCTGGCACAAGCTCCCAGCATACTGCCTGTTTCAGGCCTGAAAATGGGCCTGGCTGAGTTAGTGTGAGTTAAAAGCTTGGGGACATTTTATTATATTAAAGTCATTGCATAAAATACAAGTTACTGTTGTTGTTGAATCCACATTCTTCAGCATTGCTTTAATGCAATGACTGTCAAACTGGGTAGCTCGTGGATTGGATCCTGACCCATGCAAAGGTGTTTGGCATTATCTAGAGTGGCAGCAGGATCACTACAATTAGCCTCAAGGTCTTTGGACCACGGAGCAGTGGGGGGAGTCTGTGTTTCTCAGGCTGATCACTTGACTATCGACTACCATTGAAAAGTGCGTGTGTACATGACCTGGCTCACCTGACTTGTCGCACTCCCTTGTTGATCAAATAGGCAGCTCATGTTGACTTTCTTGGCACAAGCATGAAGTACGACAGACTTTTAAGAAACAGTGAAAGAAAATCCTTGCATTTATACGGTGCCTCAGGAGGTGCCAAAGCATTTTGCAGCTAATGGAATAGTCCTGGAGTGTAGATACTGATGTAATGGAGGACGCAAGACAGCCAATTTGTGCACAGCAAGCTCCCAGCAACAGCAACGAAATAAGTGACCGGGTGATCTATTGTAGTCATGTTGGATGAGGGAAGAGTATTGGCCAAGACACTGGGGAAACCTCCCTGCTTTTCTTTGAACAGTATCATAGGATCTTTTCCAGCTGAGTGGACTGCCAGCGCCTTGACTTAACATTGTGTGTGAAAGATGGCACCTCTGACATTACAGCACTTCCTCAGTAATAATAATGCCAGCCCAAACTTCTGCACTCGGGCCTCTGGGATGGGGCTTGAACCCGCACCCTCAGGCTGGAGGTGGCCAGAAATAATGAGACCCGAGCTGGGCATCTGTAGAATAATGTTCCAGCAAGAGTCAGCGTCTTTAGGGACAAGAAACTTGCAGTGAGCACAGCGCAAGGATGATGTGAGTTATGAGACTGCGAACAAGGAGAATCAGGTTGTCGGTCTTGTCTCCTGGGACATTTATCCTTTCGGTGTAACTGTAACAGCAAATGAAGTAGCTAAAGCAATGCCAGTGTTGGGACGTGGCACCCGCCCCTGAAAGGAGACACAATACAACAGGGAGGATAATTGCGGTGGTGGGGCTGGGTATTCTGTCAGGGCAGCTGAAATCTAATCTCTGCGTTCACGGAAGCACCGTCAGACACAGGGAAGGCTCATTGGCACACCTCTTAGGAACCAGAGCCGCCAAGTGAGCTTCCAATCAGGGCTGTCATCTGCAGGCTGCCTGCGTGGTAAAAGTTGTATCGTTTCTGGACACAGTGACTGAGGCCCCGAGTCAGGGTGTGGCAGGGTGGTTCAGCTCCTTTCACAGGGCACTTGTGACCAATGTGCCGTGAAATTGTCTGCACTCATCGGCGGATGTAGACTTCCCAGGAATTTGCGTTGGAATCTCATATTGCCCGGCGGTGACTTGTGTTAGGGAGGCGAATCTCGCAGTTTTATGTGCTGTAATAATTGAAACAGGAAAGCGTTCCCAGGGTGCAGGTTGCGAGCGTGTCCCCCAGGTGGCCGGGTTAGTCAACAGACCCCATACCTGCTGTGGCTACAGGAATGGACTAAAAGGAATAGCAGGGCTCAGAGGACAGCACTCTATGGTGTGTGTGTGTGTGAGAGGGGGGTGGTGGTGGGTGTTGGGAGCTCAGCACGTGGTGTGTGTGTGTGTGTGTGTGTGAACAGCATAGGACTATGCGCTCATGTGCGTGCGTGTACAGCAAAACAGAACACACAAGCCAGAAGCAATAAAGCTCGACAGTGAGGCACAATATAGGACTTTGTCGTTCAACAATGTATAAATTACTCTACACAGCGTTGTGTTAAAGAAACAACAAAGCGCTAGAAATACTCAGCAGGTCTGGCAGCACCCGTGAAGAGAGGAACAGAGTTAACGTTTCAAGTTGGGTATGACTCGTCTTCAGAACTCTGTTAGATAACTCCTACTAACATGGTGGCATAGAATGATGTGTGACTGTACAGCGAAGCAAGTGTTATAACAGCACAAAACTGCTCACAGTTCAGTGCCAGCTGGAGTCCATTCCTGCGGGCCCTGACAGTATGATGGATGTGGTTGACTCGGTATTGACACGTGCTTCTCTTTGCTTGCCCTGCTGAAACAGCACTTGCTCATTAATTAGTTTTTGTCTGCCTGCCCTTGGCAATGCAGCTTCCTTAGAGTTCCGTTAGGTTTAAAAGCAGTAGGAGCAGAGTGAAAATTGCACTTGAGGTGCTGAGTAATTAGGAGCCCCAGCCTTGATTGTGGCAATGGATTGAGTTTTAATGAGACTGCTCCCTGCAATGCTGGCCCATTGTGTGCCCACCTTAGCTGCTGCACTCTGTTGGAAATACATTCTCTCCACTCCAGGACTTGAGTATACCTTTACCGATTCTCTCGCTCTTTCTACAACACTGTCCCATGGCCACCTTCTCCCTATGGAATTTTTCTTTGTGTTATCCATGTGGAATTCTTTTCTTTTCCTCCTCCTAATTTATGCCAAAGCCTTTGCTACGTCAGCCATGCCAATAAGATGTTGCTGTGGCTCAGTGGGTAGCACCTTCATACCTTGAGTCAGAAGATTGTTGGTTTACAACCCACTCCAGAGACTTGAGCCCAAAATTTTGGCTGACACTTCCAGTGCAGTACTGAGGGAGTGCTGCACTGCCTGAGGTGCCATCTTTTTGACGTGACATTAAACGAAGGCCCCATCTTACCTCTCGGGTGACTGTAAAGCTCAAACTATTTTGAAGACTGGGGGAGTTCTGTACAGTGCCCTGGTCAATGTTGTGAGGGAATGTATATTTTTTCAATTTAATTTGTATGTTACCTCAAAGTAGAAACTGAATGGATAAAGAAACTGAAAGGGAAGCAGATAAGGGAAACACAGAAATGAAACTGGACTTTTCAGTTTCTAAGGGAACCAAAAAACAAACCAAGGTTGGGAAATAGAAACTGAAACCTTGTTGAAAGATATAAAAGGACACCGATCAGTCCAAACTCAGTAGTAGCAGTTATTGAGACTACTGGAGCAGAATGGACTAGCTGAAGAAGGCTCCAGAAGAAGAGGCTGGGTCCAGATCATGAGAATAAGCAACAAAAAAAAAAAATTGCTACAGCAGTTTCTGTTGCTCGAAGATGCTACGAACATACGAACAAGGAGCAGGTGTAGGCCATTCAGCCTCTCGAGTCTGCCCCGCCATTTAATAAGATCATGGCTGATCTGATAGTAACCTCAAATCTGCATCTCACCTACCCCCAATAACCTATCACCCCCTTGCTTACCAAGAATCTATCCACCTCTGCCTTAAAAGTATTCAAACACTCTGCTTCAGCCACCGTTTCAGGAAGAGAGTTCCAAAGACTCTCAAAGCCTCGAGAGAAAAAATGTTGCCTCATCTCTGTTTTAAATGGGCGACCCCTTATTTTTAAACAGTGACCCGTGGTTTTCGATTCTTCCGCAAGAGGAAACATCCTCTCCACATCCACCCCGTCAAGACCCCTCAGGATCTTGTGTGTTTCAATCAGGTCGCCTCTTAGTCTTCTAAACTCCAGCGGACACAAGCCTAGTCTGTCCAAAACTGGTGGATCTTTGTCACCCAGAATGAGTTGAGGAGATTCTGCAGACATGTGTGATTTGTGGTGAAGGCTGTGCTGGTGGAACTGTGTGCTGGAGATCAGACTAGCTCCTAGAAGGCAGAGCTGAAATTTCTCATGAGGAAAACACAGTTTGAAGGACTTTGTGACTGAGTACATTCACTACAATCTGAATGGACTGCTGATCCAACTCGCAAGACCTGCCTTTGTTGTATCTGCCATTTCTTCTTCTTGAGTTTTCTGCCCAAAAGCAGGTCTGACCCACAGTGCCATGATCTCCAAGGGGCAGGTCCCAAATCCACCCCAGTCAGAACGGGGATCAAACTTATGCTATTGACACCAATGTGATCCACACCGGCCGCCTAGACAACTGAGCCAATCAGTCTCCGCAAGGAGCCTGAATTGCTGTGGAACATACACTTTTACATGCATGTTGTAGCCTGGAACCATGGATAGTGATGGTAGAGGCTCCAATTTTCTTTCCATCGCATGGCTGACCAGGAATCTCTCCTGCTCTTACTGCCTGCCATTGGTGTATGTTGGAAAGGTTTACAAGTTGATACTGAACCTACTTGTCCACATTATCCCATCAAGTCCTGGGGTGGGATTTGAATCTGGAGCTTCTGGCTGAGAGGCAGAGGCACTAACACTATCCCACAAGACCTCCCTATTTGCCATTTACTGTGCAATTTGTTGTTTATGTTCCACCACAATTTGCCTGTTAATTCATGCTTACCTTATGTTAATTCCCGAAGTTAGATAATAGGATAGATAGTATTTGCTTTGTTGACTCTTGTATAATAAAAATCCTTCTGTTTTAAACTGTGTAATCTTGTGGCTTTATTTTCTCAGTAAATAACTGGAATTTCAAATTTTATTTGCTTTTAAAAAAGTTGTCATTCTCTACCAAGGTTTATCCCTAACCCAACATCACAGAAACAGATGATCTGGCCACTATCTCATTGCTGTTTGTGGGAGCCTCCTGTGCATAAATTGGCTGTCATAACCCCTACATTACACTTGGGTGTAAAGTGCCATGAGATTTTCTGAGGAGCAATTCACCTACTTCCCTTCCTGGCCTCCTCGCCCCCATAGCCCTGCACATCCTTCCTTTTCAGATAATAATCCAATTCCCTCTTAAATGCTTTGATTAGATCTACCTTCACAACACTGTTAGGCAGTGCATTCCGGATCCCAGCCACTCACTGGTTTTTTTTCCTCCTGTTTCCATTGTTCCTATAGCCAATTACCTGAAATCTGTGCCCTCTTGTTGTTGATCCTTCTACCACTGGGAGCAGTTTTTGCCTATCTGCTCTGATGAGACACCTCAGGATTTTGTATACCTCTATTAAATCTATAGAGCGAAAATAAAATATTGTCCCTATGATTTTTCTCCCAGTATTTGCTCAAGACAGTGTCCAAGAGATTATAAATTCAGGAGGATTGGCAACAGTGTGGCCTTAAGCAGCTCCACTGGTTCCAATGTGCACTGGGAACTGATCCACCCAAATTCCAGGAAAAAGTTTCCTCTTGGCTGTCGATCACCGTCAACTGAACAATACTCCCGGTGAATCGATCTTGGAGAAGGAAGCTGAATCTTGACCCTGTTCCCTTTCCCATGGCCCCACCACCTCAACACACTGATCCCATGAGGCTCTTCTGAATGAGTAAAGCATCTTTCTCAAATCAGGACAGAAATAACATTTTTTTTTACACAATTCCATATGGACATATTGACATATTAGCAGTGAAGATCAATGGCTGCATTGGTTACTTCTGTACACTCACAGCAGAGGCCTTTAGCTCTTCTGTAAACTTACAAGATTGACCTCTAATACAGAGGGGCAAGTGATCAATTCTGTAAGTATACAATGTGCACTCACTAAAATGACCTTTGCCCTTCTTTAGACTCACAGTATACTCTGTATTTTACTTAGTTCACAACTAGAGCTTGGGTCAAAGAGCAGAGATCAGTGGCACAAAATGTACAAACTGACCCCTAAAATACTGGGTGGGTTTTGTCTGGTTTAAATTGCCTCTAGTCTGTACATTTGCTGGCGGCCTACCCCATTCTTTTATCCTGGGATATTCATCAGAACCCCTGAATTCCACCTTTTCGATTTAGTGCTGATGGCATTCTTGAAATGTGGAATGGGGCCAATAAACTTTTATGGAACAATCCCTCTCCCCACAGCAACCACCTCCCCCCACCCCCACCCCCCACCGACCCACATCAGAAACTGGCAATGGCACAATCTTAAACTGTCTATTGATGGTGATTTTTATTCATTTTTACAATGTGGGCATTGTTGGCAAAGCCAGCATTTGTTGCACCTCCCCAATTTGTCTGAATAGCTGGCAAGAACAGGTCAGAGGCAGTTTGAGAGTCAATCACATTGGTGTGGGATTAGAGTGGCATATCGGCCAGACCGGGTAATGATGGCAGATTTCCTTCCCTGCAAGATGTGAGTGATGACAATCCAACAACTTCATGGTCTCCTCACTGTCGCCAGCTTTTTATTTCCAGGTTTTTTTTTAAACTGAATTTGAATTTGCAAACTGCCTCAATGAGATTTGAACCTTGCGGGGTGTTTACATAGAAACTAGGAGCTGGAGTAGGTCATTTGGCCCTTCGAGCCTGCTCTGTCATTCAATATGATCATGACTGATCCTCTATCTCAACACCATATTCCCGCTTTCTCTCCATACCCCTTGATGCCCCTAATGTCCAAAAAATTATCGATTTCTTTCTTGAATGTACTCAGTGACCCGGTCTCCACAGCCTCTGTGATAGAGAATTCCACAGGTTGACCACCCTCTGAGTGAAGAAATTTTTCCTCATCTCAGTCACAAATGGTCTGCCCGGTATCCTGAGACTCTGGCCTCTGGCTCTAGACTCCCCAGCCATGGGAAACATCCTCCCTGCATCTTGTCTGTCTGGTCCTGTTAGAATTTTATACGTTTCAATCAGACCTCCTCTCATTCTTCTAAACGCTAGTGAATACAAGACCAGTCAAACCAATCTCTCCTAATACAACAGTCCTGCCATCCTCAGTATCAGCCTATTGAACATTAGCTGCACTCCCTCTATGGCAAGTATATCCTTTCTTAGGTAGAGAGACCAAAACTGCACGTAATATTCCAGGTGTGGTCTCACCAAGGCCCTGTATAACTGCAGTAAGACATCCCTACTTCTGAACTCAAATCGTCTTGCAATGAAGGCCAACATACCATTTGCCTTTCTAATTGCTTGCTGCATCTGCCTATTTACTTTGATTGACTGGTGTACAACGACACCCAGATCCCTTTTGTACATTCACATTTCCCAATATATCATTATTTAAATAATACTCTGCCTTTCTGTTTTTCACACCGAAGCGTATAACTTCACATTTATCCACGTTGTACTGCATCTGCCATGTGTTTGCCCACACACACACAACTTGTCTAAATCACCCTGAAGCCTCCTTGTATCCTTCTCACAATTCACAACCCCGCCTAGTTTTGTGTCATCAGCAAACTTGGAAATATTGCATTTGGTTTCCTCATCCAAGTCATTTATATAAATGGACATATATCCAGACTCCTGCAAATCAGTAAGATTAATACCCCAATGATGGCTCACTGGGGTATATGCACCTTTCGGCGGAGACACAGCAGTCAGCAAGATCCCATGCTTAATCTTGAATTTGTATCAAGTTTGCTGATCACAGCTGCATAAGCGAGGGACGAGGAAAAGAAACTGTAGCAGCCACGGTTCCTGCTCCTAATGGTTGTCCTGTGACTATTGCATTGGGAAGTGTGGATCCCCAGGGGGAGGTGTTAGATTCCTCTAACACTGAGTCTTTGGGAAAAAGATGTAGTGCAAATATAGACTGGCAATTCCCATGTTGACCTTTCCTTTATAATTACCAAAGGAAATATTTCAACGGCTGGGAAAGGAGGGAAGTGGGATGTCAACCCTCATTGAGCTCTCGTGAGGAGGAGGGGAGGTAGGGCGAATAAAGAGAATTTGCATTGATATAATGACCTCACGAAGTCCCAAAGCACTTTATAACCAATTGACAATACTTTTGAAGTTGTCATGGAGACGATGTGGCAGTGAATCTGCACACAGCAAGATCCCACATATAGTAATGTGTTAATGACTGGCTGGTCCGTTTTACAAATGTTGGTTGATGAATAAATATTGGCCAGGACACTGGGGAGCCCTTTACTTCTGTCGTTTGAAATAGTGCCATTGGATCTTGTACTTCCACTTGAGAGGGGGGGGTGGGGCCTCGGATTAACCTCTCATCTGAAAGAAGTCACATCTGACAGTGCAGCACTCCCTCGACCCCGCATCAGAGTATTAGTCTAGGTTTTGTCTTTGGCATGGGATTTGAACCTGACTCTAGAGGCGAGATTGCATCTCTCTGTGTTATCTCTGTCGAGATGAAAACCAACTGCAGCTGCCAATGAAGGAATATGTGACCAGGAATGTCAAAAAAAAACCCTAAAAATTTTTTTAAAATGTTTGTGATTTTAATTGTGATGTATGATCTGAAAAATTAATGAGGAAAATTTGGTGCATTGAACTTTTTAAATGCTGGTTTCCTGTTGTATGTGTGATGGATTGCACTGATTTATCATATCTGATGATACACCTAGCAGAACAGATTTCTGCTAAACAGTGACCTTCCCTCAGTCCTCATGTGAGCCCTGTGCAGGTGCAATCAGTCTGTTGTTACTGCATTTCAGGTGAAGTGCACATCTGTAACAAGCAGACTCGAATTCCTCGAGTGCAGTGCAGGGATCTGTAGAACATCAATCAGCACCTGTCAGTTATGCGACTAATGGAACTGGGGAGGAGGGGGCGGAGGTGGGTGAGTGTGCACAGAAAGCATCGACTAATCTGGGTCAGCTTCAACCAGCAATGAAACATTTATTTTTGGGCTTAACTGTTTGGCGGGTACTTTGCCAGGGGAGACATTCGAATGCCTTTTCTCCCCCTTTCCGATTTTCTTCCTCCTTTCTCTCAGTTCAGGCTGGGGTGAACTTTGCGGTTATCCACTGCTTTCTCCAACCTTATCTGAGCTCTAAACGGACTAGAGTGGAGTCCACTACTAACTATGCACTTTGAACAGGTCGGCAGTATGTCGCAAATCCATGACAACCACCACCACCTAGAAGAATAAGGCCAGCAGCTGTGTGGGGACACAAGGACCTCTCCAGGTTACACACCATCCTGACTTGGAAATATATTGCTGTTCCTTCACTGTTGCCAGGCCACTATCCTGGAACTCCCTCCCCAACAGCACTGAGGAGGACTGTCATCACATGGACTGCAGCCACTTGATAAGGTGGCTCACCACCAATCCTTGAGGGCAACTAGGGATGGGCAATAAATGTTGGCCTTGCTAGTGAAGACCATATCCCGTGACTGAATATAAAATACCTCCCCACTCTCCTTGCTCCTTGTCAATCGAACTAATAACAGTTTTTTGTAAAAAAGTGTCTGTGTTTTGACAATTTCAAATTTTGCGGATGATATGAAGCTTGGGAGTGTTGTGAACTGCGAGGAGGATGGTGTGGAACTTCAAAAAGACGTAGACAAGTTGGTGGAGTGGGCAGATAGGTGGCAGATGAAGCTCATTCTGGAGAAGTGTGAGGTGATGCATTTTGGTGGGAAAAACATGGACAGACAATATAAAATAAGGGGTGAAATTTTGAAAGGGGTACAGGAGCAGAAAGACCTGGGTGTATATGTGCATAGATCATTAAAGGTGGCAGGACAGGTGGAGAGAGCAGTTAATAAAGCATACAGTATCCTGGGCTTTATTAATAGGGGCATAGAGTTCAAGTGCAGGGAGGTTATGCTGAATTTATATAAGACATTCGTTAGACCTCAGCTGGAGTATTGTGTACAGCTCTGGGCGCCATATTATAGGAAGAATGTGAACACGTTGCAGAAGAGGTTTATAAGAATGATTTCAGGGGTGAGAAACTTCAGCTATGAGGATAGGTTGGAGAGGTTGGGACTGTTCTCCTTGGAGAGAAGAAGGCTAAGAGGAGATTTGATCGAGATGTTCAAAATCATGAGGGGGCTGGACAGAGTAGATAGGGAGAAACTGTTCCCGCTTGTGAAAGGATCAAGAACGAGAGGGCACAGATCTAAAGTGATTTGCAAAAGAAGCAAACGTGATGTGAGGAAAAACATTTTCACGTAATAGGTGGTTCGGGTCTGGAATGCACTGCCTGGGAGTGTGCTGGAGGCAGGTTCAATCGAGGCATTCAAGAGGGCATGAGATGATTATTTGAATATAAACAATGGGCAGGGGTACGGGGAAAAGGCAGGGCAATGGCACTAAGGTCATGTACGCACACGTACCCACACACACCAGGTGTACATGTACAGACGTACACACAGTTACACATACTACTGGATGCAGTCAACATGACAAGGCTCGCAAATGTTTTGGATGTGAAGGGTTTGAGGGAAGCAAAAATACTGCCTGAAGGAAACACCTGGTGCTGACATTGCATGAACACTTACCTCCGAGCATTAATGTGTTTCAGTGAGGCTGGGATGAGACTCTCTCTCTCTCTCTCTTGGCTGCTTGCATTGTTTTCTCAGAGATTGAGCCCAACAATCTGTCTGCTTTTGTTTTTATTTTAAGTTCTTTAGTCGCTGGGTACTGCCAATTTTGCCGCAACACCACTCTTCTTCCGTTGAGTTGAACGTTGTAATTTTTTGGACTGAGCTCCTGTTTGTTTCTGATGACCTCAAACGTAAAATGAAAAGGTTAAGATTTCAGACATGTGGAGGTGTGCGTCTGCACGTCAGTTTATTCAGCAGTGCCTGCGCATTTTCTGTGTGAAAAATCAGGGAAACCTTATTTCCTGAAAAAGTCAGGAATCATTATGTTACAGGGGGGTCAGTTAGCTCAGTTGGCTGGATGGCCGGTTTGTGATGCAGAGTGACACCAACAGCGCGGGGTCAATTCCCGAACCGGCTGAGGTCATCCATGAAGGCCCCGCCTTCTCAACCTCACCCCTCGCCTGAGGTGTGGTGACCCTCAGGCTAAACTCACCACCAGTCGTCTCTCTCTGATGAGAGAGCAGCCTATGAACCTCTGGGACTGTGGCGACTTTCATTTTCATTCATGATATGTGACTTGCAATGCTTTCTAATTTTTTTGCCTTCAGCATTTCCAGGTCCCCTGGTGTGGCACTGGTTATGTCCACAGGACAAAACTCTCTCTATCCAACAAGCTGCCTGAAGCCCCATCTTTGAATTAATCTGCGAGACACTCACTTCACACCAACCAACTTCCTGTGCGGCACATCAGAGTAGATTATACTGAGTTAGCACTAAATGTGCTGAGTTATGGCTGGACTGAAATTGCTAAACCACCTTCCATGTTGCGGACTTATTGGAACTCCACGAACCCAATCCTGTTCTCAGTCACTGTCCAAATATGCACCCCCATCAGTGGTCATGGCTGTCAATAGGTCAGCGGTCAATAGGAACCCTTTGTCCTACCCACTGCCCTCCCACCCCCCCACCGCCACCCTTCCCCTTGCCTGGGTGCACTGAGACTGATTTTAATACCCATTTTGTGTCTGGTTTGATCGGCTAAACAGTGTGTACCAGGTATTGAGTGTACTTAGTTTTGTGAAACATCACATCAGTTCGATATAGAACTGATGGAGACAATCCACCTGATGGGGAACAGAACAACCTGGGGAAAGCAATTAGCAAAACCCAAATGAGGGCCAAGCACTCTTAGATATTTTTAATGTTTAAGGATGGGCTTTAATGTGCACAAAAGCCAGCTGCACACCAATAGCAAGAGAGGGGATAGGGTTCTGATTTAAGTGTTGTCAATGGCCGGGTTCATTAATGTTCCTCAGCCTCCTCAAATGCTGACTCATAGTTTGATTACCGGGCCTGGCGCTCATTAGCAGTCTCCAGCTCCCAGAACCAGGTGCTGCCAGCCAGCCAGATGTTAGGGAGTCTTTGGGGTTTGCAGGATGTGACGTCACTGCCCAGGTGAGAGCAGCCAAGCAGGTCCTGTCAGGTTAAGGTTGCAGATGTTCGAGTGCTGGCCCTTGTCACTGCTGACTGGCTCCTACTTGCTGCCGAGCAGCCCTTGTAGGCAAAATCAAACCTTTTCAGGAGGGAGTTGCGGTTAAATGTTGTTGATATTCAGGAATTAAGGAATGATCATGTTTTCTGTTGCCAGGGTTACTGATGGTGCGGCTGAGCCTGCTTGTAGAATCGTGGTGTGAATAATGACACACTAGGGGGGTTGCATTCATTGCGACTTGACTTATCAGTTGGAATTTTAAAAATACATAAATACGTGACAGCAGAGGTTAAGACACTCGTGTTGTTCTGTACTATTACCTTATCTGTCTCTTACTGCTGAGGTAAGCAAGTATTAAGCAATTTATTCAGACCAGGCAGCACCTTCTGTGATGTATTTAACCTCAGTGCATGAATACAGGTTGTGCTGGGGGCTGATGTATGGCTTCCCCTTTTATTTGGTACAAGATGTTGATGTATTGCTTTCTTTACGTGTCCTGTAAGATCCAAACAGATATACAGCAATGAAGAACATGAGCTGCAGTACACACAAATGTAGCCAGGCTGCTCCCTGTTGGTGCTTGTAGGATTAAACTCGTCGCTAACATAGCATGTGCAGCCATTCAGCCCATCTGGTCCTGCTGCTGTTCATGGTCCACATGATGACCTTCCCAACTATCGTTCATTTATGGGGTATGGTGCTAACCGTTTATTTCAAGTACCATTGTCACCATCTATTAGCTAGCCAAACGAATACTCGTTTATGAGTCTTAATTGCGATTCAAGGAGGGCATCACAGCAGAAGTGGCAACGTAGTCTTGCGGGGAGTCACTGGACAGTGATCAGAGATGACTATTTTCCTGTCTGGAGTATATTGTTGTGATAGTCTAGCGGCTACGGTACTGGACTTACAACCCAAAGGCTGTGAGTTCATATCGCAATTCATGTTGTGAAATTGAATTGAATAAATCTAGTTATTTGTTGTCCAACCGCATTCAATAAGCATTTGAACTTCCAGATGATGGTTTTCAAAATAAGGGTTCACTTTTGTCCTTCAGGGAAGGAACCCGCCAATCCGAGATATTGGCCCTGCATGTAACTCCAGCCCTGGGTTATGTGCTTGATGTTTAATGGCCTCTGAAGTGACCAAGCCAGCTACCCAGCTGTAAAATATTCATCACCATGGATGTGTCAGTGCTCCCTCGTTTTTAGCAGCACCTTCAGGAAGCACTAGGGGAAATGAGATCTCAGAATCTAATAACTGGGGGATGTCAATGCCCACCACCAAGAGTGGCTTGGCAGTGCCACCACTAGCTCAACAGCCTGAATCCTGAAGGACATGGCTGTCAGACTGGGCCTGAATCAAGAGATGAGTCATGAGGCGGTAACTCCCTTGACCTTATCCTCACCAACCTATCTGTCACACAAGTCTGTGCATAATACGTTGACAGAAGTGACTGCGACACAGTCCTTGTGAAAGCAGCATCATGTCTCGACTATGAGGCCATCCTCCATCTTGCCGTGTGCCACTACTACTCTGCCAAGTGGGACAGACTAAGGGCTTCCAGATCTGTCCAGATCTGGCAGTGGGGCATCAGAAGCAGAATTGTATACTACCACGTGCTGGGCCATGAGTTTACAGATCGTCTGTCACTCCTTCATCACCAGCAAATATCGGGGAGATGAACTCTGGTTCAATGTAGTGTGCAGAAGGGTGTGCTTGGAAAAGCACCAGGCATACCTTAGAATGATGCATGAACCTAGCGAAGCTAATAGACAGGGCAACCTGCATACTGAGCACATGGTGCAATAGTTTTTTCAAGTACACTGACTATTATTATGCAACATTTTTACATCAGCAATATCCCGTGAGACAAATGACAACTTGATCTTTTTTTGGCTGAAAGAAAGAAATAGACTTGAATTTACAAAGTACCTTACAAACATTTCGAACCGCTTGTGTCAGCTGTAGCATAGTTGGTAACACTCTCACCTCTGAGTCAGAAGGTTGAGTCAGAAAGTTCTGCTCCAGGACTATAGCCAACAATCTAGCTTGACACTCCAGTGCAGTACCGAGGGAGGACTGTACTGCCAGAGGTGCCGGATAAGCCATTAAATCAAGATCCCACAGCACTACTTCAAAGAAGAGCAGGGAGGTTCTCCCTGGTGTACTGGCCAATATTTATCCTTCAAGGAACGTCGCAATACCAGATTATCTGGCCATTTTCACATTGCTGTTTGTGGGAACTTGAATTGGTGGCTGTGTTTCCTCCATTACAACAGTGAGTACAATTTTGAAAGTACTTAATTGTCTGTACAGCGCTTTGTGATGCCTGGTGGTTGTGAAAGGCACTATATAAATGAAAATCTTTCATTCTTCATATTCAAGGATATACTTTGAAGCAAAGTAACTGGTATGTAAGCAGTCAGTTTGCACAATGTAGGTCTGCATAATGTCAGTGTGATGAAACGAAGGTTAATTAGTTTGCTGGTTTTGAATATGAGGGTAATGTTGGCTAGGCTATTGGGATAACTCCCTCTGCTTTTATAAACAGTGCTGTAGGATCATCAATACCAACCTGAGCAGGCAAATAGGGGGCTTGGTTTAGTTTTTCAGTGGAAGGACGTTCAGACAATGTAGTTCTCCATCAGAACTGAACTGGAGTTATCAAGCTAGTTTTGCTCACCTTGAATAAAGCACTGGGTACATCGCAGCTGGAGTGTTGAGTTCAATTGCTGGCCTCTCACTTTGGAAAAGATGATAAGAACAGAGGGTGCAGAGAAGGTTTCCCAGGATGGTACAAGGGATGAGGGGCTTTTGTAACCTGGAGAGCCCAGAGAAGCTAGAATTGTCCTCCTCAAAGTAGCAAAGATATAACAGAAGTAAGAAGGCATATGGGATATTTGCCTTTATTAGCCGAGGCATAGAATATAAGAGCAGGAAGGTTATGCTGGAACTGTATGAAACGCTGGTTAGGCCACAGCTAGAGTATTGCGTGCAGTTCTGCATTATAGGAAGGATGTGATTGTACTAGGGAGAGTGCAGAGGAGATTTACCAGGATGTTGCCTGGGCTGGAGAGTTTTAGTTTTGAGGAGATATTGGATAAACTGGGGTTATTTTCCCTGGAGCAGAGGAGAATGAGGGGGAACATGATTGAGGTGTATAAAATTGTGAGGGACATAGATAGGGTAGACAGGAAGGAACTTTTCCCCTGGGTGGAGGGATCAATAACCAGGGGGCATAGATTTAAGGTAAGGGGCAGGAGGTTTAGAGGGGATGTGAGAAAGAATTTTTTCACCCAGAGGGTGGTGTGAAACTGGAACTAACTGCCTGCAAGGGTGGTAGAGGCAGAAACCCTCATAACATTTAATAAGTATTTGGATGTGCACTTGCAATGCCATGGCATACAAGGCTATGGGCCTAGTGCTGGAAAATGGGATTAGAATAGTTAGGTACTTGGTTGACCAGCACAAACTCGATGGGCCAAATGGCCTTTTTCTGTGCTGTAGGCCTCTGTGACTCTAAGTGTTCAAAACTAGGAGGGATTTCACAGAATAAATAAGGAAAAATTGTTTCTACTGGCAGGAGGATTGACAACCAGAGAACACAGATTTAGACAATTGGCAAAAAAAAGCTGGATGTTGGGTGGGGAGATTGTTTCTTTTAAATGCAGTGAGTTATGATCTGGAACGAGCTGTCTGAATGGGTGTTGGAAGCAGATTGAATAGTAACTTTCAAAAGGGAATTGGATATAAACTTGAAAAGGAAACATTTTCAGGCCTATTGAGAAAGAGAAGGGAGTGAGACTAATTGGAAGAGCTGGTACAGGCACAATAGGCTGAATGGCCTCTGTAATGACTCAATAAGGTGGATAGGTTTCAACAAGAAACAGAAACTTTATTACAGAGAGCTTTTAAGGTGCTACATGCTTGATCAGGACTCCTGTCAGGAAGCCCCACCCCCCTGGATTGCCCATGCTCAGGGCTCATTGGTCAGAGCCTCCCGGAACATCACGTGACTCCTGATAGACAGCTGGAGAAGCTATACCCTCAGTTACTACATTTCCTCCCCCTTTAGTTTTTTTACAATTTCTATTTACAGGGAAACATTTGAATATCCAACAACATATACATATGTACAACTTCAGATGATTGAAGATCAGGGCTCTGAGGTGTTCTCCTAATACAGCTAGAGCGGTGTAGTTCTACCACTTGAGGTTCCTCAACAGGGTCGACAGGATCTGGAACCGTAGCATCATCATTAGAAAGTGGCAGTGCTAGGTTTGGCAACTCTACAGAGACATCGGGCGTGTCTATTCTAGGTAGATCTGTCACCTCAGGAATTGACGGTTCGATGTTAATCACAGCTGGAATAGATGGTTGTTGGAAGGAGTCTCTAGCACGAATATGATCTATGTGCTTACGAACGATTCTATCTTTCACTTGTACTTGGAAAGATAACGGACCAGTCTCTGAGACAATGGTTCCAGGAACCCAACGAGGTCCGAAGTTCTGAAATTTCGCACGAGTACTATGTCACCTACACTGTGAATATCATGGTTAAACACCTCCATTATTAGTGGCTTCTCATTAACATGGACTATGACAGTGTTGGTTCAGTTTTTACAGCGATGATGTTATACAGGGATAAATGTCGGTATCAGCAGCTTCAGGTGCTGCTGTATTTTTAAACTCAGTCATGTTGGTTTGCTGCTTTACGGGCTGTTTCAACTTTGCCCTGCATTGCCTTACTACGTGACCTTTCTTATGGCAGTAATAGCCTCTTTGAATTTACAGGTGTCCGGTCTGCGGTCACCTCCACATCTATAACAACTTAATCTTGGGAGTCGCTGCTGAAGTGTTTCTACTCAGCCTTCCCACATTTTCTCACAGCAGACATTACATCGCGCTTCGATGCTGTGGGTCTGGTTTTCGCGCCATGCTTGGCGATAGGCTCCCGCCCCACATGAAGACCGGCGCCCTGCTGTATGCGTTGCAAAGCCTGCGAGTCTCTCGCAGCACTTTCCACGGCAAGGGGGATTTCTAGGGTGCACTTAAAGTCGAGGTCGGTGAGTAAACGGCGCTGTGTGGCATCGTCCTGAACCCCACAAACTAATCAGCCCCGTGGCAAATCATTTAATGTGTCCCCGGAGTCGCAGTGTTCTGTCAACTGCTTAAGGTGCGCTATGTAGGTTGCAGCGGACTCTCCCAGGGCCCTAACTCTGGAATTAAATTTAAAGTGCTGCATTATTACGGATGGCTTCGGCTGGAAGTGAGCTTTCACTCGGGTTTAAAATTGGGCATGCTCGGGGCTGTCAGGTTACCTATGAGATTGTACGTCTCAAAAGGATGGCTTTCCCTTTTCCCTTTCCCTCCGCGGTAATATTGTTTGCGACGAAATAAAAACCCTACATACTGGCTCCAGTCCTCCATAGTCACGTCATAAAGACCGAATCTGCCAAAGAGTGGCAGCATGGCTGGTTAGTCGTCTTTCCCTTTTTTTTAAGATTTGATGTACCCGTGGTACAGCGTCAGAGCGATCCCGTCCTTGTCACCAAATGTAATGACTTGGCGGAGCGGACAGGTTTCAACAAGAAACAGGTAAACTTTATTACAGAGAGCTATTCAGGTACCATATGCTCGATCAGGCCTCTTGTCAGGAAACCACCCTGCACCTCCCACCCCCCACCAGATTTCCCGCGCTCAAGGCTCACTGTTCGGAGCCTTGTGGAACATCAGCTGACCCCGATACAGGGCAGACGAGGCTATACCCTCAGTTACTACAGCCTCCTTCTACTTGACTCAGTAACTGCTGGACCCCACAACCTATTGACTCAGGGATCAGAGATGGCTATCAGGTGATCTGAACTGCTGAGCTCGCAATGTTGCTACTGCTTCCCCTCCTTGTCTTAATTTTGGTTTCAATCTCCAGAAATGGGAATCGACGCAGAGCTGACTGTTGCATAGCTGTGGTTTTGATTCTGGTTACTAAGTGGATTAGACCCAAGTCTGTTTGATTGAGAAGCACCTCCGAGAACAGTTAGAGATGTCAAAGTGGAGAGCTGGAAGTTTGGACTGTTCAGGGGGGGAGATTTATTTTCAGACGCAGCAAAAGTGAACTTGGCCCTTTGCTGGACCTGCTGTCATCAACTCCTGCATTTATAATGCTACCAGCTCACTGTTGCCAAGACCTGGGGGACATGATCGCTCATGGAGAAATCTTCCAGGCAGAACCTTGTATATTAATGAGGCACGGAGCTGAGGACAATAGTTTGACTGCTGATTTTACTACCTTGGTATGTTCTCTACGCCGCACAGCAGAAGAATGCTTCTGTTTAACAAAATCTCGCTTTTGTCCCTCCTCCCTATTATTATAGAAAAAAACTTAATAAGCAAGAATCAGCACTCCCGCCCAGCCCCTGTTCATTAAGCAAAGAGCAATTAATATTTCTGACATTGCAGTTGCAAATGTGCACTCTAACAGTGAGTGCATCCACTGTTTAAATGTTCATAGACTACATTCCTTTTTAGTTTAAGGTACCCTCATCAGAACGGGACAGTGAGAAAGGGAAACTTTTCTGGGTGAAGGGGGAGGGACACAGAGAGAGAGAGTAGGCTGGAAGAAGTAGGGGGAGCCCAGGCAGGGTTATGATGTTGGGATCAGAAAGGTCCAACCCAGAAGGGAAAAAAAACCCAGTTCAGACCCAGTACTCATATTTCCCAGTTTTTACTGTTTTTTTCCCTTCTGGGAATTAAACTGAGGGAAAAGCACGAGTCTGGCTTGTGGTGCAGGGACAGGCAGAAGTAAAGTGGGTCAGTTTTGTAATGGGAGAAAGAGCAGCCATTTGTATCAGCAACATTCGGTACCAGATGGCAAGATACCCATTAGTGAAGCATGTGACAATGGCACCCCAACTTGGCATATTGCAATGTGTGTGGATGATAGTGATGGTAAAGAAAGAAATCTTTTGTTTATATAGCACCTTCCATGACCTCAGTGTCTCAAAGTGCTTTATAGACTATGTAGTCACTGTTGTAATGTTAGGAAACGTGGCAGCAATTAGTGCACAGCAAGCTTCTGCAAACAGTAATGTGTTAATCACCATATAATCTATGTTTGGGTGCTGGTGAGGGATAAATACTTGCCGGGATTCTGTGGAGCGCTCCCACAGTACTGTACTGGGAGTATCAGCCTTGATTTCAACTCCCTGGAGTGGCAATGGTAGGAGCCATTTAATGAACCTAACATTATAACTAACAGCCTGGACTTGGTCAAGTGTGTCCAGATCAGGTGAGCACACTAAATCCTAACCCTATCTCACTTTTACTTGTTACCTCCCTGATATGGTTTCCTTTCCTATCATGTGTGGGATTCGATACAAGCCCAAGACCTGCCAACTTTATTCCCATCAACATTGCGATCTCCCTGATGAATTAAATCTGCTTGCGTTTGTCTCTGCTAGATATTGCCTGCCAATGAAACCCACCACAGGACTGATATTGTGTTTTAGGTTTTTTTTTTTTTGGCCTGGTTTTGGTCCATTGATGCCCATGTCACTTGACTTGCCCTTTCTTCCCAGCTGGACTATTGAGAAGGCAGCCTGTGAGTTATTGTTGAGCTGGAATGCTTCCTCTCAAAAGTCCTGTATTTTGCACCTCCTTTGTCTGGTTCCTTTCCTTGTGTGTAGATGTTGACACCAATTTAATGAGCAGCCAAGGAAGGAGTTTGCACAGAGCTCAGCTGTGAATGAGCTGGCATTGATTTGAAATGATAAAGAAGGCATTCAACAACACAGGCCTATTCACTATGCTGATCCAGGGCACTGCATCTGAGACTAAAGATACTGTTTTTAAAAACCAATAAGATCAGATGTGGGGACTCAAGAAACATTTTGGACTTTGCCACCTTCTGGTGTGGATTACGTATTGTGCCTGGTCTTACCAGATTTAATTTTTTTTCATATTTGTTCTTGGGATGTGAGCATCGCTGGCAAGGCTAGAATTTATTACTCATCCCTAATTGTCCTTGAGCAGGCGGTGGTGAGCCGCCTACAACTGAGTGGCTTGCTCAGCCATTTCAGAGGGGAGTAAAGAGTCAGCCACAGTGCTGTGGGTCTGGAGTCATGTACAGGCCACACTGGGTAAGGACGGCAGATCCCCTCCCCTGAAGGGCATGAGATGTGTTTTCATGACAATCCGGTAGGTTCATGATCATTATTAATGAGACTAGCAATTTATTCCAGATTTATTAATGAATTGAATTGAAGTTGATCAGCTGCCTTGGTAGGATTTGAACCGGTGTCTCCAGAGTATTCGTTCAAGCTAGTGCAGTAACATTAGGTTATCATCCCCCTAAATGATGCCTAAAAACAACTGGATATTTAGCTTGTGTCATGGAAGGTTCCCCAAAGATTGACTTAATGAGACATTATGATGATGGCAACCAACTGGCAGGACTTTGAACTGCTAAAAATCTGCTCATTTGCCATTTTTACATTATGGAAACATTAGTTGCTGAAGGTTGGACAGGCAGCCATCATTAAACTTACTTTGAAACTTGTAGTTTTGCATTTAAAGGTGTTATGTTTTAAGTTGTTTTGTTCCTTTCTGGTGAGTATTTTACTTTCAAGCAATAAGCTCAGGACATCTTAAAGTGCTTTGTGTTGTATGTTGTCTCATGACGAGGTCTAGAGGGTTGTATGATTGAGCAATAACCATTTATTGCTAACACAAAACTATATACAGGATACATTCCTAAGTCCCATCTTCATGCCTACTTCTACCAGACTCCCCACTGGACTCCACTGCTCCCATGTGACATGCTACATCATAATGTTTCCCCAGTTCCACATTAGGCCTTAGGGTCCCGAACAGCTGAATGCAACACTTTACAGGCAGTTAAGTACTTTTGCAGTGCAGACACTGCTGTAGTATAGGAAACATGGCAGCCAATTTGCGCACAGTAAAGGCTATTGACCAGATAATGTTGGCTCAGGGATTAACGTTGGCTGAAACTCAAAATAGCACAATGAGAACTTTTACATCAGGCAGGCTCTAGGTTTAACATCTCACCTGGAAAGGTAGCGTTATTAGTCATGCCTGGAAGTATCAGTGTAGGTTATTTGCTCATGTCTCTGGAGTGGGATTTGAACCAATGGATTTTCTGAAACAGGATGAGAATGTTACTCCCTGAGCCAAAGCTGTGACATTCTAAGCAGCTGTGCTATTGGGGCTGCTGGTTGACCTGCGATCTCTCCTATAATTTCCCTCGTGTGCTGCCAGTCCTCTGGTGGACAGGAAATAGTAGTCACACTTGTTTTTCTATGCCCATGACCTTTTGCTTGTGAACTACAAGAACGATCGGGTTGTTGGCATATTTTTGCCCGAATTTTCTTGGTGTTTCTCCCGATTTTTTTTTTAAAACCTTTATGCTTCAAGGATGTGGACATCACTGACTAGACCAGCATTCGCTGCCCATCCCTAATTGCTCTTGAGGAGGCGGTGATGAGCCATATTCTTGAACCACTGCAGTGCACCTGGTGTAGATACACCCATAGTGCTGCTAGGGAGGGATTTCCAGGAACTTGTCCCGGTGAAAGTGAAGGAACAGCGATATATTTCCAAGTCAGGATGGTGTGCATACCATAACTTTGGTGGAAACCCCCTTTAGAAGAGGATAGCAAGGATTTGCATTTACATAGCGCCTTTCATGACCTCAAGACATTCCAAAGCACTTTACAGCTAATGAAATGCTGTTGTAATGTAGGAAACGTGGCAGCCAACTTGTGCACAGCAAAGTCCCAGAACAGCAAAGTCCAGGTGAATAAGCGGGCTGTTATTGTTGTGACTTCAGCAGAGTGGAGGAAGCCTTGATGGAATTCACTTACCTAAATTTTGTTGCGAGAGTACAAGTGGAGTTCGTCTGACTCGATTAGTCGCACTGAGTTAGCAGGTTATCGGTCCTTGACGGTAAAGTCTAAGCTGACATTTGAGTGCAGTATATCCAGGTGAGGTTTTCAAGGTGTTTGCCTGAACCATCCCATGACTGTATCATTTGAATAGGAGAGTCCTCTCCTGGTGTCTTGGCCAACATTCACCCTTCAACCAATAGCCTAGGAACCGATTAGCTGGCTCTTTAATTCAGCAAATGTTGGAATTATGGGGCAGGAGGAGAAAAAAGCCCTTCCTGTCATCAGAAGTGATGACTACAGGAATTTGAGGAGACATTCATGTGTGCGTATGTAATAAATATTTGTCTCCAATTATCAGCACTCGATATAGAAGTGATGGGATCTCCGTTTCCAATCGGGGAAATGTGTGAAGCCTCAGTGTGCAAAGCTAATAATTTATTATTGGCTGCCGAATTTAAATGACTGAATATATTTAAATTAAAAGCTATTAAACTAACAGGCCATTCTTTGCTACAGATACTTGGTACCATTTCAGTAAAGCTTGTAGCATTTTGGATTGGGGGAAGTGTTTCGGTGAAGAAACTGTTACGTGCTCTCTCCAGCTTAAAATGTTTTCTGAAATTACAGATGTGTGTCAGAGCAACATGTCCTGAATGTATCACTTCAGTGGCAAGTGGAGCCGTTTCTTCACCATGGTAATTACGGGCAGGAGAGAGAGAGAGACAAACTGAACTTCTTTACCCTTTCACCATCTGCCCATGAGCAGGGGTGTTTTTAATTATTTTAAAGCTAGGCTGTGGCGGGTTTTCCCAAACCCTCAGTTTGTGTGGTCCAATTTAATAAGTAACTTGCAACAAACTCTCTTTATCATGAACGCAGGGGGCTAGTTTATTCAACATTCACATCTGCCGGGCTTGGGGAAATGATCATACTCTCTCGCACTCGCTCTCTCATGCTCGCTTGCTCACTCGTTTGCACTCGCTCACTCCCTCACACTCATTCGCTCGCACTCATTGGCTTGCACTCATTCGCTCGCTCGGCATGCACTCATTCGCTCGCTCACACTCATTCGCTCGTCCGCACTCACTCATTCGCTCGCTTGCAGGTGAATTCTGTCAAAAGGTTACAAGTTAGTGGTTCAAGGGAAAGGGATAAATGGTGGAGTACTTGAAATGACGTCCAGGTTACATGGTTGGTTTCTCAGCACTGGTCTGGGAAACAATTGATGACTCTTGCAACAGACAGACTTTGAGGAAAACTTGCAGTCAGTCTATTTCAGAATGTACAGTGACTTTGGAGCAACTTTCATTCACTTTTTGCTTTGGACTGGGTCTGGAGCTTCAGGAGCTGTTGTCGTCTTTACCCAGGCAATTGAACCTCCTTGCTTCCCTCAAAGCAAAAATGGCTGCCGGCTTTTAAACACAGTTTTCCAAAGCGTGTTTCCAAAGCCCATAAACCACCATGTGACCCTTTTGTAAACAGTCCACCGGGGTCAGGAAGTTTCCAGCTTTTTAAAACTGCTTAATTACCTTTTCTTGTGACATGCTGTTTTTTCCAGGAACAGCAGCAACCAGAGTCCTTGCATTAACCCTTCAAGGGACAGCGTCTTTAAAAAACACACATTCTTCCAGAATGTTCTTAGCCCATGAAGGTGTACCATTTCCTGTGATTATAGCAGTTAGGGCAACATAGGCTGCACGGCAGGCAATGGTCAGATGCTTTTAAGATAAAGCAGACTTCGAGGGTTTGAGAGATGGTGTTGCTGGTTGCTTGGTCAGCCTGGAACCCTGCTGCTGTCCCTTTCATGTGGGAGGTTATCAGAGGAACTGCTTGTTTCTCAGTTCTCAACTGAACACAGAGATTTCAAAATGCACCCGCCGCCCCCTGTCGTGTCCACAATGATTTCAAAAGGGATGTTTATCTGGTGTCTTGGCCTGTCTTTTGTTATCTGGTTTATAATATCCCAGTCACTAGCCTCTGAAAAAGTCACCATCCATGCTGAGGATCTTGTTTTGGGGGGAACCGCTGTCTGGGCAAACCATGTGACTCCGCTAGAGGGGTAAGCTCATCAAGGTGCAAATGACATCCATCTTCCTCTCAATGGTCCCCTTTTGAAATGGACCCGCACAATCCCAGGAGTGAGAGCTATTAATACCTCTTCAGGAAGAGCGAGTTTCGATCTCTGCGAGTCCCCTAGTTTTGTGATTATGACGTTCTTACAATGGGGTGTGAGATTCCACAAGGATGAGAGGGGAACTCTTTTTTTTTGTTCTTGTAACTCCAGTTGGAAGCTTCCAGGACAGCTGGCCAATCCTGAGGTGCGTGTGCTTCCAATTAATCCAGGCCTGATTCAAGCCTTCCGTTCCACTTGATGGCGGTAACCCTGTCAGGTTGAGGCTGATGGAGTTCAAGGCCCAGGGCTGTGTGCTGGGGGGGGGGGAGGTGCACAAGCCACCCACAGAGGCTCAGTGGGGGCAGGCCACTGCCTAAGGCCTTTAAGCCGTAGCACACAAGAGGGACTGGAAACTGTGTAGAACTCCTCAGGGCTGTGTGCCCGACATGGAATGTATGTTGTAAATATCAAGAGCGTTGAAATTGTATTGAGGCACCTCAGAGTGGAAGATGCTGCATGGAGAAAAGTTAAGTTTCTCTAATGCTCAGTTTGAAATGTTTTGGAATGTACCTTTACAAATTTTATGAATGAGGTATATTCTTGGAAGGAGAAAGCTCAGCCAAACCAGTGCAAAATACTGCAGGTAGCTGGAATCTGAATTAAAAATGGAAGATGCTGGAAAACACTCAGCAGTTCAGGTAGCAGCTGTGGAGGGAGAAACAAAGTTGACGTTTCAGGTTTATGGCCTTTCGTTGGAACTTTTTAGACCCTTTCCATACTCGAAGGGTTAATCATTGCAGCGGAAGACAAATCTACTTGGGAAAGACATCATCACCGAGAAGAATAAAATCCCTTATCGGTGTGGGAAGAAACTGCAGATAGGGAGTTTGTCAGTTTAACAAATACTACTTATTAAAAGTGTGGCGTGAGGGGAAAGAAAATAATAATGTGGCTGGGTGGAAACTATTCATTCCACTGCACTTCCAATCAGAAAGATGATATCGTTCTGAAGATGAATAGTTGATGTTTCGCTCTGCCTTTTGTACTCTGAAGCTTCTTGAAGAATTTTGACGATAAGGGATTGAATATCATAATAATTTCCCTTCCTATCCCCTCATTTTACAAAAAAATGTATTTTGATTAGTTCAGAATGTCAGCTAGGTGAGTGGTGTCGGGTCTCTTAAGGGGTATCCAGACCTCCTGCCTTTCTAGCCATATGGGTGCATAGCGGGTAACCAGAGGGTATAATACTTAAATCCCACATTCCTGTTAATTTACATAATTAGTTACCCATGAGGCAGCAGGTGCGGCAAGAGATCTTTTTTCAAGCCTCCAATCCCACAATAATCAAACAACAAATATAAACAATTATGAGAGCAAATATATATGAGTTGTTTCAAGAGCCAGATTGTCAAAGCTGGGTTGTTAGGGCTGAATTCTGACCTGGGAGTTTGCAGAGTCGATGCCCCTGAGCTAGATTGTACTTTTCTTCCCATTGCTCTGGTAGAAGCTCTCAAAATTCATCAGAGGTTTTGCTGAAGCGAGTAGAGAAAAGAAATATGTTCACTGGTTAGTGAGTTGACAACTAAATTGAAGGTTCTACTAACCGAACAAAATGATGGTCAGCACTCCAGCCACCTGCTTTAGAACATCTGACTTGGCATTAAAAATGCGATTGTATCTTGCAGTACCACATTGTTGAATCCCAGCTATTCCGATGATCTTTCTTCGTGTTGTGAGACTAACTTTTGTATTTTGAAGTATACACACGCGATTACAACAATCACTGTTAGTTTTCCTGTGTGTCGCTGGAAGGAACAGTTGAATGCAATAGAACCTCACATCCTTCTCCCAGGGGAGTGTGTACAAGGAATGTTTTACAAAAATGTACTAACAACCTGAAGAGTCCCTAAGTCTCTTTCCTTCTTCAAGATGCTCATTAAAACCAAACATAATCTCCTCCTTTGGCTCAGAGTCAATTTTTTGTCTGATTATGCTTCTATGAAACTCCTACATTACAAGCTCTATATAAATGCAAGTTGCTGAATACTAGAAGTAGGCTTTTCTAGGTAGTTGGTCCACAATCAGTCGAATGGCTTTCTCATCCAAATTCATCTTATTACTGGAGAGGTTCAATTGAATGTCTTTAATAAATGTCTAAACCCTTGCGCATGGTCGACATTGACCTACATACAGAATTAATGATTCCACCATTAGTTTAAGATGGTGTAGTGACGTTGCCATTGATGAATCACTGCAATCCAGCCTTAATTTCCTTCTGTAGTATTTCTTTTGTGGTCTGTTACTGTGAGCCAGCCACTCTTTCCGGTGAACCCAGGTGCAGATATTTGGTGAGCAGAGGACTGGCTTTGCTTGTCTTACACAAACCCACCCCACTACTCAAGTCGAGCAGGGTGTGCTGACGAGTCGGTGTTAAAGTAGTTGCACAACTGAGGTACATAAAGGTCAGCCAAATCCCCATGGAACCCCTTCCCCAAGGCAAGCTGCGCAGGAATATTGTGAGTGTCCGAGCATGAAACTGAGCCTTTGGTGTCTAGTTTCACCTGGGTGTCTTCAGTACCTCTACCAGAGAGATGACAGATGGTTGAGCATTGTTAGTGAAAAAAAGAACTTCCATTGATGTCACGCCTTTCATGACCTCAGGATTGGTACTAGGGAGAAAAATACAAAATGGAGGACTTAGTTCATGGTCTGAAGTTGTTGAACTCGATGTTAAGTCCAGAAGGCTGTAAAATGCCTTATCAGAAGATGAGGTGCTATTCCTTGCTTTTTCCCCTAGTGCCAATCTGTACCTTGTTCTCATGTTTTACTTTCAGACTTTTATCTGCTATTAACACATTCTGCTATTTTGTTTCCAGACAGTGCTGACCTTTATTATACCATTAACACCTACTCTGGACCAATGCTTTGTTCCTTTACTACTGCCATTCCCACTACATTTTTGTAAT
This sequence comes from Cetorhinus maximus, assembly GCF_964194155.1. Lineage (NCBI taxonomy): Eukaryota > Metazoa > Chordata > Chondrichthyes > Lamniformes > Cetorhinidae > Cetorhinus > Cetorhinus maximus. The sequence goes on along the minus strand of NC_135890.1, from coordinate 14,969,004 downwards.
TTAATCTCCCCCACCCTTTAATCTATCCCTGACCTTCTCTTTTGTTCCAGTTGCTGGTCCTGCTCCTCCTCCTTTCCCAATAGCATAAAAAACAATCACATTTCTGCCTCTCTTCAGTCCTGAAGACGAGTCATAGGGACTCAAAGTGTTATCTCTGTTTCTCTCTCCATAGATGCTACCAGACCTGTGCAGAGTTTTTTCCAGCACTTTCTCTTTTTATTTCCTATCTCCAGCATCTGCAGTATTTTGCTTTTATTTGTGGAAAATTAAAAGATGCATCAACCATAGAGTCATAGAAGTTTACAGCACAGAGAAAGGCCCTTCGGCCCACCGAGTCTGCGCTGGTCAAACAAGTACCTAATTATTCTAATCCCATTTTCCAGCACTAGGCCCATAGCCTTGTATGCCAGGGCATCGCAAGTGCACATCCAGATATTTCTTAAATGTTATGAGGGTTTCTGCCTCTACCACCCTTCCAGGCAGTGAGTTCCAGGTGACTCAGTCTTCCTGCCCAAGGGGAATGTTTGTTGGGTAGTTGGTGATTTGTAATTTCTGCATTAAGGATACAGTCCTAGAATGCAATGCGTTTGTCATGAGAATTTTATTTTCCCCTTGAAGCTGATAAACAGGAAGTGCACTCATGAAAGGACAGCAATGAACAACCTTACTTTGCCGAATTGATTCTCTTCTCCTCTGATGGTTTAATTAACAAATTTGCATGGCTGGTTGTGATCAATGATTGCCATCTTACAATCTTGTTAAAGGTTTTTCTGCCCCCTGCCCCCAACAATTGTCCAATGCGTTTTTATAAAAACATCTTCACACCAACCACAGGCCCAAATTAATTATTAGTCAACGCATCAAATAATTCTTCATATTAAGGCTATCCCATAGAATTCACAGGCCCCCCCTTCACTTTCCCCTCTCACATTGACTTGGGATGAGGAATGGTTCCATGCTAACTAGTCGAACTCCAATAGCCATTTAGTGGTGTGAATTTTAGGAAGTAAATGCTTGCAGGATATTCGACTATGTAAGGAACCTCAGCAGAACTCAGTCTTGTTCTTGACCCTACACATACACGCATACTCACACTCTCACTCTCTGTCTCTCTCTCTCTCTCTGTCACTCTCTCTCTCTCTGTCACTCTCTCTGTCTCTGTCACTCTCTCTTGCTGTCTCTCTCACGCTGTATCTCTCACGCTGTATCTCTCTCGCTGTCTGCCTCGCTGCCTCTCTGTCTTGCTGTCTCGCTGTCCCTCTCTCTCTCTCTGTCCCTCTCTCTCTCTCTCTCTCTCTGTCCCTCTCTCTCTCTCTCTCTCTGTCCCTCTCTCTCTCTCTGTCCCTCTCTCTCTCTCTCTCTCTCTCTCTCTGTCCCTCTCTCTCTCTCTCTCTCTCTCTTACAGTCATCATCCACAGTAAGATTTCTTGGCTGAGTTACCAGAAATTTGTATGTAAATGCCCAGGTGACAACCTTTTGCTAGTTTTTTACGTGATAACAAATCATTTGCACAGCTAACAGGAAATTGGCATTAATGTTGTCTTAATTAATCATGCAGGGGATAGGCAATAAAGCACTCTATTCAAGTGCAAGATTGAAGGTCATAAGGATGATAATTGATTCATAATAATCAGATAGTCCTGGGCTGTGGTGAGTCATCTATTGAACATGGATGTTCAGAAGTTGCCAGTGGGGGTTATAAGGTTGGGTTCATATGAGGCAAACTCTATTGCTGCACCTTTGAAAGTGAGGGATGAATTTAATCCAATGTCTCTTGCAGATTCACTTGTTTCTTCCTCCAGGACTGGATTCCTTCAGGTCACTAACTCAAATAGGTCAAGGACAAATTAAGGACCTGACATCAGGAAATTCATAATCGCAGAAAGAGACAGAAACATAGAATAGTTAAAGCTGGTTGCTGTGATTTGTGGCATCAATTGCCTTTTAATCAGCCTGTAGGTGATGGCGTAATGGTATTGTTGCTGGGCTAGTAATCCAGAGACCCAGGGTAATGCTCTGGGGATTTGGGTTCAAATCCCACCACGCCAGATGGTGGAATTTGAATTCAATAAAAAACCTGCAATTAAGAGTCTAATGATGACCATGAAACCATTGTTGTAAAAACCCACCTGGTTCACTGAAATCTGCTGCCCTTACCTGGTCTGGCCTAGGTGTGACTCTTAACTGCCCTCTGAACAAGGGCAATTAGGGATGGGTAATAAATGCTGGCCCACATCCATGGAAATGAGTAAAAAAAAAATTCAGACTCCTGAAGGATGAAAAGATAGAAGTGACTCCCCAACAAGATCACCTTCTGTGCAATCTCCCCATTGGCCTCTGACTGTAATGTGGTTTTAAAAAAGTAACATTGTACAAATTCAATGGCTTGATGCTATTCTTGATCAATACGCTCAATAATTCCCCCTTGTAAGGATATGTAGTACCTTGTGTGAAAATGCAGCAGCCTTGCACAATCTTGGCCCAGGACGCTGGGGAGAATTCCCCTATTCTTTTTCAAATGAATGCCATAGGCAGTGGTGGATTTACAGTGGGTGGGGCCCTGCGCTCAGCTTCAGTTTTGGGGCACCCAACCCTCCCGGTCCCCCAGATACTACCCAAAACTACGGCGCATTATTATTTCACTGGCCTTTTCACAGTTGGGTAACTATTTCTGCACACTATCATATAACCTCAGTTCTTGCCACTCAATCGAAAAACTTAGTGCCTCTAACGAGATGATACAACTTCAAACGTGTATGCAAATGAGCGCTGCTTTGCTCTGGCGCTGCAGTTGGTTAGCACGTGGTACGCTAATGGCAGGATTGAGGCGTCTGCAATGCCGAGGTTGTGAGTTCAAGCCATACCCAGGGGAACCTCTGTTGAGCAGCTCCTGTTGCGAAAACCATGAGCTTCCGGCCAGCTGCGGAACGGGACACAGTGCATTCACGAGCTATAAAATAATTTAATGGGGAGGGACCAATTTCTGTAGATTGAGGACAGATCTGTACCGGTTAGATGTCTCAAGCATCCACATAAATGCTGCAAACACTCAGCAGGTGAAGCAGCTTCTGTGGAGAGAGAAACAAGGGCGATGATTCTGCTGATAAAAGCAAAATGCTGCGGATGCTACCAGGTCTCTTCAGCCCTGAAGAAGGGTCATGCAGACTCGAAATGTTAACTCTGTTTCTCTCTCCACAGATGCTGCCAGACCCGCTGAGTTTTTCCAGCATTTCCTGTTTTTGTTGCGATGACCCTTCTGATATTGCTGCCCCTTCCATGTGTGTTTCATGTCGGTATTGACTCCTTAGCCCGTTTCATGTTGTTCAATTTGTTGCCAATTTCTCGGTCGCCAAAGGTTGCAGCGATGATTACTATAATCTAAACCATCCGATGTTTGTCGGTAATATAAGATGTTATGAATAGGTTAAACATTCAGGGTGGAGATTAAAGTCCGTGGTTAAGCTGAATCTTATAAAACAGTTGACTTATACCCAAACTCACCTCACAGCTTAGTTATTGCCCTTGAAAATGTATCAGTATATGAAGTAGGCAATAGAATTCTCGAAGAACGTTATGTGGTGTGGGCGGGAGGGGGACTCATCAGGACTAGCGGTCTCCAGGTTAATGTAACCTGTGACGCTCTTCGATCTCTCTCCCCATCTTTACGCTGGAGTTTTTAAAAGAAAGACTGTAATGGAATAACGGTGGTCGTGAACAATGACAAGACAGCTAATGAAGTACTGTTGAGTTGCAGTCAACTGTTGCACACAGGAAGCTCCCACAAACAACATGTGACCTTTACTGGTTAACCTGCTTTTGTGATGCTGGCTGTTGGATAACTGATGGGAAAATTCCCCTGCCCTTCTGGAAAAAAAACAGTGCCTGCAGATTTTCTGTTTACAGCCGAGCAGACAGTTTAATGTCTCAGCTGAAAGACGGCCCTCACAACAGCTCGGCACGCACTCATCATTTTGGGGCACTCCTGCTTTTTGGGGGCCCCGTGTCACGGCACGAGGTGTTCCATTGTAAACCTGCCCTTGGCCAAGAGGATGCCTGAGAGGCTGGATGGGATCTCAGCCTTAACCTCTGATTCAAAAGGCAGAACCTCTGACAATGCAGCACTCCCTCATTACTGCACTGGGCCAAGCTCTCAGTCAGCACTGGCACTGAAGTGTTGGCCCTGGCGACGTGCTCAAGCATCTGAAGTGGGAGTTCGAACCGACAGCCTCCTGACCCAGAAGTGAGTGCGCTACAGCTGAGCCAAGCCTATAGGGATTGAACCTGCAACGCGACACTGCGTTCCTCTACCACGGTGCCAGCCGTCCTGCTTTCTGATCTTCACAATTATTAGCAATGATTGGATTTTTCTGTTGGGGGTGAAGAGAGTTATCTGCCATGGCTTGGCAATAGCACACTGGCCTCTTGAGTTGAAAGGCTATGGGTTGAAGTCTCACTCCAGACTGTTTCGGATGGCCCTTGAGCGTTGCACTGTTGGAGGAGTTGTCTTTTGTATGAACGTTAAGCCAAGGCCCTGCCTACCGCAAATATCCCACAGCCACTATTATGAAGAGCAGGGGAGTTCCCCCCGGTATCCTAATGTATATTTATCCCTCGACCAATATCACTTTTTAAAAAAAAAAAAGAATATTCGGTCATTATCACACTGCTGTGTGTCAGGCCTTGATCTCCGCAAATTATCCATTGTATTTCTGAGTGAAGCCTACTTCACGAGTACCTCATTGGCTGTTCAGTGTTTTGGGACATTCTGAGATCTTGACAGTGTTATACAAGTGCAAGCGTTGCCTTTCTTAAACTAGATGATTTAGAAACATGCAACTTTACAAAGTACTGACAGGGTTAAGGTTTAAGGAACGCATTGCCAGCTTCTCAAATCTTTAGTTATTTCACTCATATCGTTTTTAGTGAATCGTGGAAAAGACTCAGTAATATAACCACCTCATCCATCTCTCTGGAGCAGAGATTGATAACAGTTAGCAATATGTCACCCAAACGGATGAAATCTGGCCGAGTATGAAAGTATGGTAGAAGCAATTCAGTATTAAAAGCATTGCAGCATCGACATGGGGAGCTTCACATTAGTACAAGTTCTGGGCTGTTAACCATCAGCTGCCACACTTTGGGGACAGATCTGAAGTGAGTGGCCTGTTGGAGTTGACACGAGCCCTGTGGACTGAGACGTACAGAAACCATCACTCCAGCCTTGCTATCCAGCTTCTCGGGATTGTACCCATTGGTTGACATACACATGACAACTGATCGAACCCAAATTCTGGATTGGCGAGACGGGGGTGGGGAAGGAGGTGTTTGAAAAGCAATCGAGGGTCATTGTGAGAGGTATTAAAAGGTGAAACACTGCAATAGTCAGATTATAGACTGTAACAAGAAGAATTAAATGAATTACCTTTCAGTTAGCAGTGGTGATGGAATGATACAGTTACCACTCAGCCCAGCGTGCCTATACCAGATCTTTGGAAGAGCTATCCAATTAGTCCCACCCCTCACTGCTCTTCTATTAGGACTGATGATGAAAATAGAAAATGCTCAAAATACTCAGCAGGTCAGACTGCACCTATGGAAAGAGAAACAAGAGTTAATATTTTAGGCTGATGACCTTTTGCCACTAATGGTGAGTGACTCCCACTGCCTTAACATGCTGGAGTATCAGGCTAACATGCCAACCTTTCCGTGCATCCCTGGCCAATTGTATTTCGTGGAAGGCACAGTCCCAGTATCACAGGAGCCAATGTGCACCATGATGCCTTTGAGCACTGCCTATTTTTATCCTTCATTATGAGCCAGTGTGTGGATTAGTTTTCCCTTCTATATTTCTTTATCTTCCTATACAGCAGAAATTGAAGTGTCATGAACGCTATTGGGCTACTGGTCACATCATGACCAGGATATAAGGTAACCATATATTGCCCAGTGGGCAATCCTGTTCTTGTTTCAAGTCTCAACTCCTCTCACTCACCATCTTTTTGGACTTGGCCTATGTTAACATGATGGCCATAACTCTTGACCTTCTGAACTGTGAACTTCTGAACTGTAACCCTTGAACTGCCCTCTCCTGCTCCTAAACTCCAAAGATGCTACATTTCCCACATTTTTTGCACTGAGATCTAGGCTTATCTCTCCTAATATTTAACTCATTCTTTCCCAGAAGTTCTAAGCAGTGGAAATCCTCACCTCCCTCCCAACCACCCAACAGCGAGCCACAAAATCCCACATTACCACCCACTGGAACACCATTTCCTGATTTTGCATACATACGTACAAACACAAGAATTAGGAGCAGGAATAGGCCACTTGGCCCCTCAAGCCTGTTCTGCCATTTAATAAAATCACGGCTGACCCAATTGTAACCTGCACTCCACATCCCTGCCTACCCCGACAATCTTTCACCCTCTTGTTTATCAAGAATCTATCTAGCTCTGCCTTAAAAATATTCAAAGACTCTGCTTCCACCGCCTTTTGAGGAAACGAGTTCCAAAGGCTCACAACCCTCAGAGAGAAATTTTCTCCTCACCTCTGTCTTAAATGAGTGACCCCCTTATTTTTAAACCATGACCCCTGGTCCTAGATTCTCCCACAAGAGGAAACATCCTCTCCACATCCACTCTGTCAAGACCCCTCAGGATCTTATATGCTTCAATCAAGTCACCCTTTACTCTTCTAAACTCCAGTAAATACAAGCCTAACCTGTCCAACCTTTCCTCATTAGGCAACCTGCCCATTCCTGGTATTCGCCTCGTAAACCTTCTCTGAACTACTGCTAACGCCTTTACATCCTTCCTTAGATAAGGAGACCAATACTGTACACTGTGCTCCAGATGTGGTTTCACCAATGCCCTGTACCACTGAAGCATAACCTCCCTACTTTTGTAATCAATTCCCCTCACAATAAACGATAGCATTCTATTAGCTTTCCTAATTATTTGCTGTACCTACCTTTTATGATTCATGCACTAGGATACCCAGATCCCTCTGAACCTGAGAACTCTTCAAGATTTTGCCATTTAGATAATATGTTCCTCATCTTTCTAAGGGGACCCCTTCACCTTTTTAAGTCTGATGGTGCCCTGTATTGTGATCCTTGGGCATCTGCCAATTAAAGGGAAAGATAAAGTCCAGAGGCATCTGAACAGCGAAACTTTACCCATTCCTTTCAATTAGTCTCCCATTAAAAAAAACAAGTTCACACACGTTGTACCATCCTCGGGAATAGAACAAAACCATTGTTTGCCCGTTCGAGAATGAAACCTCACTGCTAATGATGGGGATTTTTTTTTTGTTGCATGTGTGAGGGTTAATGGAGGAAGGACTTTCCTCCACCTCCCCTAGTTAGAAATGCAGGCCCTGTGGAAAGCTGCAGGGTTCTGAAAGGTATCCCAGGGATTTCAGTCCCCCTGCCAAATAATTCTGGCTGTTGCCCAGATTTAACCTTTTCTGAGGCATATTGACTGATTACTGCTCTGCTCATGCTATTAGACACAGAGGCCTGGTTAAATGTGGCAATCAAAAGCTGACAGCCATAAGATTTATACCAACAATAGTTTAAAATTATTTGAGGCTTTTAATAGACTCTGGTTTTATTGTGCCCCCACCAGCCACTGTTTTTCTGTTGCTATTCTTTGTTCCTTCCAAATTGTGCTGTGTTTTTGGCTCTGCTTTTCCACCAGACTGGGTGCTATCCGATGACGGCTAGGATTTTGCAATCAGCCGCAAATGCTCACTGTTCATCATGCTTACCGTTGCCCACAGGGGTTTTGAGCAACAACTTGTGGCATTTAGGGATTGTTGCCCATGCAGCACCTTGTCTCGGAGATCTGTGGAGTTTGTGAGCAGGGCAAGCAACAGTCAGATTGAAGAATCCTCACTGAGACATGCCAGAGTCTAAACCAGGGATATAAATTAGAACATTTAATTCGTAAAAGCATGTACTGAAAGAGGAATAGAAGGACGGAAAGGTGGGATTTAAAAAGTCAAAGAATTACTTTAATACAAAAGCAAGATACTGTGGATGCTGGAAATCTGACATCATAGTAGGAAATGCTGGAAAAACCCAGAGGGGCAGGCAACATATGTGGGGAGAAACAGATTTAACCTTTCAAGGCAATGATGTTTCATCACTTTTGGTGAAAAGCTAACTCTGCTTCTTTCCACAGATGCAGCCTGAGCTGCTGAGGTTTTCCAGCATTTTGTGTTCTTATAACAAAGAGTTTACTTTTAAAGAAAATCTCCAAAATTACATTTTGAAGGAATGAGAGTCCACACTTGTAAAACTTAATTTTCAGGGCCAGGGAGGCTGTTTTGGCAGCAATTAAGACCTATCTCTCAAATATTCACTTCCACTTGAATACATCAGCTCTAACTTTTTATGGAGTGTTCAATGGGTAAGTGCTGCAAATTCATGTCCTTCATGCGTTTTAATGCTGAATCTCTCAGTGAGGTACCAATGTTACAAAGCTGGGAGGGCAGGACAAATCGGACAGCAAATTCCTGGTTTCCACCTTTAACTGCATATATGTGGCTGCCAGGCATTGTGGTCCAATTTACATCCTAACAGTGAGACCTGATAGGCTCAATATTTTTCCTATTGCTTAATCAGGCCATTAGATGTAGGTTTTAGGGAATTGAGGAACATTGCAGCACTGGAGCACTAGTCATGTGTGCAACTGAGTTTCAATGAAATTGAAGAGAAGCCATTCTTAGTAAGATGTGTTCTCAAATTATTGATCTCTACATCTCGCCAGGACACTTAGCAAATGAAATAATAACCTCCAGCTCTTGGTCTGCTCTGCTGGATGCAAATACAACGACACCATGACTCCGATTACACTAAAATATTCTACAACGTCTGGTAAGTTTCGATGTGTGGTAGTTTTAATGAACTGATAACCAGATTTGCAAGCAATGCCTCTGTGAATTCATTAAAGCTCGCTACCATGCTTCCAGGTCCTTTCACCCTTTTCACACAGAATTTGGAGGGAAAAAAACAGTTTGAAATGTTGCATTTTTAAAAAACTGAATGTATTCACACAAGTTTAATAAAGGCACTGAGACAATGAATGGCTAAAATATTAATGAGCCAAGATTTAATACTCTTTCTTGATGGGCTGTAAATAATAAGCAATTCCTCAACCTGTCTTGGCAATCGATAAATACCTCGAGCCTCTGGACCTTTCTGGCTGGGAGATGCTAAACAGAGATGTAGTCAGTTTGGTCTATAGCAGTAAGTTGTGTGGACGGGCTCAAGGAGAATCCAGGGGCCTGTTTAAGTCAAATATGACAACCCAGTGAAGTGAGAAATTGTAACATATCTATTATTTTATATTATTTGATGAGGACAAGTCGTAATGATGGAACTAAGTGCGCCTTATTCTAATGTGTTCTTTTGGGTACTCGTTGGCTGCAATAATAGAACAGCTCAATGGTTCCTCTCTGTCTTAGCCTTAGGAAATACTTGCTCAGTCAGTCTTCTGAAAAATCGAGCAACCCCACTCGATTTTACTCCCCATTGACTTCAATTGATCCACGCTTCAAGAAAATTGAGTGGAATGGCCTGATATTCTCTGGAGTTTAAAAGAATGAGAGGCGATCTCGTGAAACATAAAAAGAAATTCTCAGACGTCTTGACAGGGTGGCCTTTTGGAGAGGTGGTTTCCCCCTGGCTGGAGGGTCTAGAACTTTGGAATGCAGCCTTGGTATAAGGGGTCAGCCTTTTAGGATTGAGATGAGGAGAAATTTCTTCATTTAGTGGGCTTGTGGATCTTTGGAATTCTCTATTCCAGAGGCCTGTGGATGCTGAGGCATTGAGAATTTACACAACTGAGATCAATAGATTTTTGGATACTAAGGGAATGGAGGAATATGGGGATTGGGTGGGAAAAAGGAGTTGCGGTGAAGATCAACCATGACCTTATTGAAGTGTGGATTCAGCTCGAAGGGCTGAATGGTCCACTCCTACTTATATTTCTTCTGTCTCTATGCAATCCCATAGAACAGATTGGTTGACATTTTAATGAGACAGAGGGGAGCAGATTAATGTCATTACAGAACACTTCCGAGCAGGCATAGCCCAACAGGAGGAATGGCTAAAGAGAGGAGGAGGTGGAGAGGAGGGATGGGTGGGAAGGAAGAGAGGAGAATGCTAGGTCAAGCTTGAATCTGAGTTTTAAACTGTCCGGAAGTATAATTGAAAGTTGCAACCCTGAATCTGACCTGAATCAAGTTTCAAGCCATAAAAATGGAAAAAGCTATGGGTTGTTATTGCGTAAATGTTGATTCACTTTGGAACACATGGGCAAGATGGGAGATTCAATCAAGTTGAAATGTAAGACTAGTGAATCCGTGTCACTGAAATGCATGCAGCACTTACTACAAAGTGATAATAGCAATCTTGGGAAATGTTCTGAGAGTTTCTGAGGGTGCACTCACACTGTGCACAGTGATCAATCAGTCACTTGCTGCAGGTTTAGAGCACTGATTTACAATGACCCTTCCAAATGCAATCTATCTTCCTGCACCTGAAATTCCCTTCCAGGCTTTGTGATGTTCTGATCTAGTCATCCCTCAAGACTGCCACAAGGAGACTTTAGAACTCAAACTGCTGAAGACGATGATTATTCTGCAGCCAGGGACCTGTAGCCTGGCTCTGAATCTCTCAGCTGCTGAGGGTTTTGCTTTAGCCAGTTCTAGATGTGACAGGGAATTGGATTCTGTATTTGACTTGGTGTTAATGTTCCAACTTGAGTGCCATCGTTAGACTGAAGCTGTTTAGTCACAAAAGCTAAAGTTGGTGTTGAAAGAACAGATACACTTGTGGGGTATATGAGGAATTTGTTAAGTATTGTGTGCTTGGGAAGAACAGGGTGACTTTGGATCCAAGACTCTCCACAAGTGGACTTTTCCTCATGTCGGTAACAACACCAATAAATTTGCATGTTTGTGCAATGCTGCTCTCTCAGCAAAGTTCGCATGGAAGCGGAGATGAAAGGAAGAGAGGGGACTTGCATTTATACGGCAGCTCTCGTGACATCAGGACGTCCCAGTGCACAGCAAGACCCCACGGACAGCAATATGATGATGGCCACATAAATCTGTTTTTAGTGATGCTGGTTGAGGGATAAATATTGGTCAGAACATGCGGGAAACTCCCTTACTCTTCTTTGAAATATTGAATTGGGGTCTTTTTTCTTCCACCTGAGAGGGTAGCAGGGCCACGGTTTAACGTCTCAACTGAAAGGGGGGATGATTTTGTATGGGGTTGGGGGAGGGGCGCAGCTGGGCGGGATATTAGAGGTCAAAAGCAAACCGGATTGCATAAAGGAATCTTTCTCCTTGTCCCTGTTTGGAAGAGGTGATCCCACCATTAGAAATAAAACAGATTAGTGTTTTTATCTAAATTAAATATTTTCTTTTAATTGAGAAATTTGTAAAGGCCCATGAGGGAGGAAAAACGGATGTAGATTTTCTGTGTCTCCAGCAAAAATCAGCAGGTTTGAGCACTGGAGTAGAAAAACCATTTCTTCAAATGAAACAGCTGTGAGGGTGAGATTAAAAGCACTAAGTACAGATAAAGGTAGGAGCTTAAAGTAAGAATTTGTTTCAATCCTGCCATTTATTTCGAAGACCTGAACTTGTGTAATTTTCTTGCTGTTGGCTATATTTTTTGCTGGTTTTGAATGAGAGCCTGTTCTCCTGACTGTTCGATGTTGTATGTATAACAGTTGTCACAGTGAGCTCTACTGGGAATGTGGGGAAGCAGTGAGGGGTGGGGCAGGGGGGGTGGTGGTGGGCATTGCTTCAGTAAACTCGTGAACTGCAAGAGTTGACTTGTGAGTACCTCTCCACGCTGACGGGCATTGGCTGGATTTCACCCAATATTTGGCCCAACCCATGATGACTTCAGTCCAGGGTTGCCAACTTTGGGTCCTGGAGCTTTCATCGCATGACCTCCTCCAAGCATTCCTCTTGCTTAGACTGCCTTTATTTCCCATCTCCCAGTGGTTTGGTCACCACAGTGTCCAGTATATTAATTTTTAATTCTTGGCAATTCCAGGGCGATCCTTGAGGGTTGACAACCCAACTGAAGCCACCAACCTCAACACCTCTGAACCAGGATTCCTTCTACCCCATGACTGGAAACACCTGTTGTGTGTCTTCTTTTGGTTAACTCAAAGCATCAAAGCCAGTTGGTGATGCTGTTCTTACCTGCTGATGCCACCATTGGCCATTGGGAGGTGCATTGAGTGGTGCTCAGAGTCTCTCTGGATTTTCTCCATCAGCCCTATATGCCATTTCCCCATTATTTAGAGGTGCATGTGTAGTGTATCTATTGTATGTAAGCTATCAGTAATTGGCCACCGGGTGGCTTACCTATCTGTGGTTGAACTCTCCTCCTCAGCTACACATAGCTGTCTGGTTTATAGACATAACTCTTGACAGCAGTAAACCGCCACTGAGAGGGCCAATTTTTTTTCTGTTTTGTTGTGTTTTTTCTTCCCTCTCCTCACTGGGACTGAAAAGAATTTTATTGTTTTGTGTTTCTAGAGAGACAGGAGTTTCAAAGCAAATGGCTTCATTAATGGACAGTTAGAGCTTTCTTAATTAATCACCGTGTCTCTCCCTCTGTGTGCACTGTGCTAAGCCTTGAATGTGTCTGTACTCGACCGCGGACAAAAGAAGCATCATCTCAAGCTAATTTGAATGGAAAGTTATTTGAAAACACACAGATGCCTTTTTTTTAAATTGAGAAATGGAGCTGATGGGTCAAATCTTGCCAGCAAGCTTAGATTTAAAAGCTTGTAGATTGGAGGAGGAACCCGGGAAGTATTTAGCATAGAATCAGATACCATTTTTGAAGGACCTTTAAAGTGACATGGGTTGGGTGGCCCTCTGAATTATCATTTCATTGTGATGATAATTATGAGCATGAGCCCTGGTGAATGTCTTCCTTCCCAGGTGTGGATGCGCTGGTCTGGGATTCACTCTGGGATCTTCTGTCCTGAAAGGCTAGCAGATCATTTATCCGCTAAGCCATCAGGGGTACTGGGCATTCATAGAAATCACTGAACGACTATCACACGGAAGGAAGCCATTCACGCTGTTGTGTCCGTGCTAGCTGTCTGCAAAAGCAATTTAGCTCGTCTCACTCCCCAGCCCTTCCCCCGTTGCCTTGAAAATTCTTGTCTCTTCAGGTTATTGCCCAATTCTCTATTGGAAGCTGCAATTGAATCTAACTCCACCACACTCTCTGGCGGTGCATTCCAGATCCTAACCACTCCCTGTGTAAATAAAAAAAAAACTTTTCCTCATATCACCTTTGGTTCCTTTGCCAATCACTGTGCCCTCTGGTTCTTGACCCTTCTGACAATGGGAATAATTTATTTCGATCTACTCTGTCTAGATTCCTCATGATTTTGAATACCTCCATCGAATCTTTCAGCCTTCCCTGAGGTGAACAACCCCAACTTCTCTAATCCATTCACATAACTGAAGTCCCCCATCCTTGGAACTATTCTTGTAAATCTATTCTGCGTCCTTTCTAAAGTCTTCACCTCTGTCCTAAAGTGTGATGCCCACAATTGGTCACAATACTCCAGTTGAGGCTGAATCATACTTTTATAAAGGTTTCATCAAAACCTCCTTGCTCTTGTACTCTATGCCTATAGACTCCAGGATTTTTTTTTTGACCACATTCTCAACCTGCTCTACAACCTTCAACAATTTGGGCATATATGTCGCCAGATCCCTCTCTTCTTTCGCCCCTTTGAAACTTTATTGCCTCCCCTAATTCTTCCTACCAAAACATATCACTTCACAATTCTCTGCATCAAATTTGATCTGCCACTTGCCTGCCCATTCCACTAGCCAGTTTATGTTAGAATGGCTCCCTTTCCACACTCATCTCAAGAAAAAGGAAGGCCCATTTACTCCTTTCTTGCAACAATGCCTTGCCAGTTGATGTAAGAATATGAATGAATATTTCAGGACTTGCCAGTTGACCATCTTAGTGTCACTTCTTTCTTCCATTTTCAGATCAACTCATAACCACCCTTACTTCAGAAAGAATTAAAACCTTGTGATTGTTTTAAAAAGAAGTGATTTCTTGATGCCTACAAACATTGATCAAGGACCAAAAACAAAAATACCTAGAAAAACTCAGCAGGTCTGGACAGCATCTGCGGAGAGGAATACAGTTAACGTTTTGAGTCCGAATGACTCTTCATCATTGATCAAGAACCCATCACTTTAGAATGGCAGCCATTTTGAGAATTAGCTTCTTTTTTCCCCCCACCCCCATCTTCTCTTTGGTGCCGGGTAGGCATGAGGTAGCCCAATTGTTTCCATGTCGAGGTCTCCTCTTTTTTGTATTTGGACGTTCCCGCTAGCCTGACTCTCAGCCTACCTGGAGAACAGGCTGGATTGTGTGGGGAAGAACCCCCATGCCACTCCCACTGGATGTGAGCACCTCACAGGGTGCCAACCCAATGTGCCAACGAGGGACCTGCACCCAGTTTGCTACAAGCTGAAATTACGGTTGGACCTTGTTTTTACTTTTTGTTGTATGTGCCTCGGGCTGTAGAGCGTTTTGACGGTGGCTCTCTTCCAGCTTGTGTGGCAATACATCTGCCTTTACAGCGAGGAAACATTCGCCCTCACCCAAACCAGGGTCTCGAAGCAAGGGGCAAGGATGGCAACACTAATTTTCTACTTGGGGGATAAAAAAAAGCACAGCAGAACTTTGCACACAGTTAAGTGGTCAGAACACTGGCCAGTTTTGGTTGTTCTTTTCTCCCCTGCACCGTGAAGGATTTTTGAAATGGTTTTTAAAAGATTAAAAACGTGACGAGGAAAGCTCTGTGGCCCTTGTGCAATCCGTTTGCCTGTCTCGCTGTGCCGAAGGTCTGGAAGAGCTGAAGTTGCAGAAACTGCTGAAACGTCAAGTTCTCACCTGAACGGTAAATATTGTCTCGGCTGGAAGAGGGAATAGAAAATATAATGAAAAAACCATGCAGCATTGCTGAATATAGGGGTTTTGTCACCAGCCTCCTGAAGAGTGATAGGGGGCTGTGGACAAGCTGTGGATTGAAATCACTGAGAATATATTACGCGTTGGAAAAATGTGATTTAAAATGGGCCTATATTGATTTTATTCATATTTTGAAATGTCAGTGGTTTGTTTGGGGAAGCGGCATGGTTGATTTTCAAGGTTCTAG
Organism: Cetorhinus maximus; assembly: GCF_964194155.1. Taxonomy (NCBI): domain Eukaryota; kingdom Metazoa; phylum Chordata; class Chondrichthyes; order Lamniformes; family Cetorhinidae; genus Cetorhinus; species Cetorhinus maximus. The sequence goes on along the minus strand of NC_135890.1, from coordinate 14,953,762 downwards.
GAATATGCATTTCAAAGCTTTTGGAGCTTATATTTTTTATAAAAGCCCAAATACTTTACAAAAAAAAAATCCTTTCAATTATTCTTTTTGAACAGTGGAGCTGATATTCATTTTCATGTGTGTGTGTGTGTGTGTGTGTAGTGTAGATATATTTGGGAGGGAGTAGGATTGCCAATTCTGGCTGGGTGTAGTCCTAGAGGTTAAATGACATGACCTCCCACCTTGACCCATTCCCTTCACATCATTGGTCCATTCTCCGGTTGTGCTACCTTTCCACAGCCAATTGGAAAGGGAGCAGAATCTTTCTTAACCAATTGAATTACTAATGACAGTACGCCTTTTCCCTTTGTCGCCAATAGTTTTCTCCCCCAAAAAAATGAAAGTGTTTAAAGAACATGAAAATTGCGCTATTTATTTTATTCTTTCATGGGATGTGGGTGTCACTGGCAGGGCCAAGCATGTGTTGCCTATCCCTATTGCCCTTGGACTGAGTGGGTTGCTGGGCCATTTTGTCAACCACATTGCTGTGGAACTGGAGTCATGTGTAAGCCAGACCGGGTGAGGGTGGCAGATTTCCTACCTTATAGGATATTAGATTTGAACCCATGTCTCCAGGGCATTAGCCTGGAATACTAGTCCAGTGACATTCCTGCTATGCCGCCATCTCCTGATGTTAATGCTTCTCTGATAGTTCTTCTGGATGCTGCTTGAACCAACGTCCATTACCCTTTAATTCCTGGAGACCACAGGATCAGCCTGGAGAGTTGGCAACCCTATGAGGAAGGGAGATCAGAAAGAAACCTATTAGCTTTTGAATATGGTGCTGTACCTATTCATGCTGGCACACTTATCAACCAGTGCTCTTCAAATTAATCATTTCTCCCTAGTCTTTAACAGCACCTGCAGCATTTTGGTTTGAGCAGACATAGAAGGCGATCAGCCCTGTTTACACTGACCATTGAGTCCTGGTTTACCAAAACCTTGATTTTTAAAAATTCTCCTTGTTTTCATTTCCTTCCATGTCCTCATCCCTCCCTTTCGCTGCAACGTCCTCCAGCCCTACTCCAGCCTGAGATCTCTGAGCTTCTCCAGTACTAGCCTCTTGTGTTTCCCAGTTTTCTTTGGTTTCCCATTGGCTGAACGCTGAAATTGCCCCTTCAAACCTCTCTGCCTCTGCACCTCACTCTCACCCTTTAAGACGCTCCTTAAAACCAAGCTTCCGAGTATCTCCTTATAGAGCTTGGTGTCAATTTTCTTTTTCTTTTTGCTAATGCTCTTACAAAATGCCTCAGGATGTTTTACTGTGTCACGGTGTTATATAAATGCAAGCTGGTCTGATTGACGATGACCTCGACCTGGGGCTCCTTCAGCACTCTGACCTGGCCAGGGTTGTAAAATTGTGGATAAATTTCATTCGTCATCTGAATGAGGAGTGATTCAGAGCATCACTTGTTTATTTGGCATTTTATCTAGAGGATTGCTCGTGACACAAGCAGCAGGGCAGACTGTGACAAATGGTGAAGTTGAGAAACTGATTAAGTTTGTACAAAGATCTTATCGCAAATCCATATTTTAAAAGCCAGTTTAAAATTCATGGGGTGTTAGAGGATTTTCCACAAATGCCTGTGTTTAATGATGAGAAATTAGGGTTCGACTCCAACACAACAGAACTACAAGGAAATTTCACTCTACCAACTTCCAGAATATCATTCACGTTGCATAATTCCAATGGAGAAGGCCATTCAGCCCCTCAAGCCAGTTTTGCTGCCATTCAGTGAGATGATAGGAGTAAATGAGCACAGTGGTGTCACCAGACCTGTATTCCAGAAACCTGGACTAATAATTCAGAGTCGTGTGTTCAAATCTCATCCTGGCAGCCGGGGAATTTAAATTCAATTAATTAAATAGAACTTGGAATTAAAAGCTAGCATCGGTAATGGTGACCATGTGACTACTTGATTGTAAAATCAGCAAATAGCTTACTAATGTCCTATCTGAAATAAATCTGCCACCCTTACCCTTTCTGCTCTGTATGTGACTCCAGACCCACATGTGGCTGACTCTTAACTCCCCTCTGAAATGGCCAAGTTATTAAGTTGTATTCAAATAGGCGGCTCACCACTGCTTTCTCAAGGGCGGTGAGGATGGGCTCTAAATGCAGGCCTTGCCAGCAACACCCACATCCCGTGAATGAATGAAAAAGAAAGGTGCTCTGTGATCTAACTCTATATGCCTTTCATTCCTTTATATCCCTTAACATCTTCGGTTAATAGAAATCAAATCTTATGTTACCAATTAATCCAGAATCAGCTGTTCATTGTGGGAGAGAGTTCCAAACGTCTGCCATGTAGAAATATTTCCCAGCTTCACTCAATACCCCCTAGTCCTAGACTCCTCAATGAGCAGAAATATTCTCTCTGACAACAGAAATAGTTTCTCTCTCTTTAACCAGTTAGTTCCCCTTGATACCTTGAAAACTTTTGATCAAACTCTAAATTCCAGGGAATGCAACATTACTTTCTGTCACCTCTCCTCATAGTTTAATATTTGGAACCCAGGTACCATTTTAGTAAATCTATGTTGTCCAGCCTCCAAGCCAGCTCATCATTCCATGGAAGGAAACAAAAACGGAGAATTTGAAAAATCGAAGTTTTGGTAAACCAGGAGCTAATCTCTATCGGTGCACACAGGGCTGATGGGCTTTTATATCTCCAAGACCTCATTGCATTATATCCCGGCCTAGCTTACTTCAGTTAAACAAATGCCACAGGGCTGTTAAAGGCTGGAGAGAAATGACTAGAATTTGAAAAACACTGGTTGTTAAATATTCCAGCACGGACAGGTACAATATCTCATTCAACAGCCAATAGATTTAATTGTCTGGTAGCGACGTTGTAAATATACCTTCCATATGTTTACCATGGTGCTGCACCTAACAACCAGAGGAAGTTTTTCATTCCCCCATACCCCCTGCTCACCACCCCACCAGATTCTAATATTGACCTTGGCTCTGCCTTAACATGCAACAGTTATAAAATCAATTCTCTTCACACGTAGTGACTGAGAGGTGACCTGGCAGAGGCCAGTAAGATATTAGTTAGTGTGGAAAAGGGGGATCCTGAAGATTGTTTCCTATTAAAACCATGATAGTAAGGAATCGAAGTTTTGGAGATTATGAAGGCGTTTGATGGGATAAACTTGGCGAAGATAGGAGGCGGTGGGAGTTCAAAACTCGGAGACATAGATAAAGGATAGTCACTAATAAATTCGATAGGATTTGGGGGGAAAGTTCTTCACGTGGACTGTCTATAATGTGAAGCTTACAACTGCATGGAGTGGTTGAAATGAATAGCATAGTAACATTTAAAAGGAAGCTAGACTAACAAATGAGGGAGAAAGGAATAAAAGGTTACGCTGATGGGGTTAGCTGAAGAAGGGTGGAAAGATGTTCATGTGGAACATAAACACCAGCATAGGCCAATTGGAGAGACAATGTAAAATAAAGGATACAGCTCTACATGGGGTGCAAAAGCAGAGGGACCTGGGTGTGTATGTGCATATGTCATTGAAGGTGATAGGATAGGTTGAGAGAGCGGCTAATAAAGCATAAAGTATCCTACGCTTTGTAAATAGGGGCATAGAGTACAAGAGCAAGGAGGTTATGTTGAAGTAGTATAGGACATTGGTTTGATCTCAGCTGGAATATTGCACCCAGTCCTGGGCACTGCACTTTAGGAAGGATGTGAAGGCATTTGAGAGAGTGCCGAAAAGATTCCAGGGATGAGGATCTTCAGGTACGAAGATAGATTGAAGAAGTTAGGACTGTTTTACCTGGAGACGAGAAGGCTGAGAGCAGATTTGATAGAGATATTCAAAATCATGAGGGGTCTTAGGTAGGGAGAAGTGGTTCCCACTCGTCAAAGGATTGAGGGCGTGAGGGCACAAATTGTAAGTAATTTTCAAAAAAAGATGAGAAAAATAATTTTCATGCAGTGAGTGGTTAAGATCTGGAATGCAGTGCCTGAGACTGTGGTGGAGGCAGGCTCAATTGAGTTTTTAAAAGAGAAATAGACAGTTATCATAAAAGGAAGAATGTGCAGGGCTATGGGGAGAAGGCGGGGGAGTGGCACTAAGTGAATTACTCATTTGGAGACCAGGTGAAGACACGAGGGGCCGAATGATGACCTCGTGCGCTGTAACAATTCTGAAATCCTGTGAATTGGATCGAAGGACCTGCTTCTATGCTGGATATTCTATTTTAGAGGCATTAGCTTGAAAATACAAGTTTAGTACTTTTAATCATGCAATCATGGAAAATAGTAGAGGAGGAATCGCTAAAGGGACAATGGGATACTGTGGTGGGGGCAGTAGAGTCTCTGAATGGATGACCCAAGTTAACCAGTATGGCTTTCCTCAAGGTTACCTATTGTGCGATCTACTATAAATTTATAGATTGACTGGTGATTAAATAATTTGAAATTTTGATTATGACATACAACTTCTTTATGGAATATAGAAGCAGAAAAGGTTAATTTTATTGAACAGTCAACACTGCACCAACAGCCAAGCACAGAACCGACAATTCTGCCAAAATGTAAATTTATGACCAACCTTGTATTCAGTTATTGCTCCCACTCTGTGAAATAAATGGCACATGTTTTATTACAGTGCATAAAGGAGTCTTGCTCGAGACACTTTGTATATAATAAAGAAGGATCAGTTTCACCTTGTAGTACCCACTGGTCTGTTTGTCAAGCACTTACAGTATTCATTACCTTACTCATTGTACTGCCATTGCAACTTGTATTAAATTGTTAGTTGCTGCTGGAATGTTGAGATTATTCAGCACTTGAGTATATATACAGCAGGAAATGAGCAGATTGGAGCATGGATGTACAGAAGAGATTGCTTGCTTGATCAGTTGGCTTTGCTGAAACTGTGCTAAGGCTGCAACATTATGGGTTTCTGCCACATACCATTAGTGTTACAGTGTCATGTGAGAAGAGGACTCAAGTTTGGTAGTAACAGCTTGCATTTGTATGGCACCTGTAATGTAGTAAAGGGGCTTCACTGAAATGTTATCAAGTAAGGTTTGACACCAAGCCGCCTGTAATGTTAAAACGGGTGAAGATCAAAGAGGTCGGTTTTAAGGGGCATCTTAAAGGAGGAGAGTGAGATAGAGAGGTGGAGAGGTTTAGGGAGAAGGGAATTCAGAGAGCTTAGGGCCATGACAGCTGAAAGCTTGGCTGTCAGTGCTGTGACAATGAAAAATAGTGACACGCAAGAGGCAGAATTGAAGGAGCACAGAGATCTCTGAGGGCTCACATTGCAGTCACTTGGAGTTAGAAAATCCATCCAATTCATTTTTACCATTGACTTCCTCCAATACCATCATTACTACCAGTTCATCCCCCTACTTTAAGGAACACTAGGTCGTGTCCGCTTACTCCCCAAAAAAGAGCACCGTGCTCTTATTATCCCTATAACCCTTTACCCCTTCAATGTATAGCAGTAGCTCCCTTTTAAAGATCTTAATTAATTTCAAATCAACCCACTTTATCATGCTGGGCTTTAATCATAATCATTTCACCTTTGGAACCTGAATTTGAGTCTAATCTAGATTTAGGAAACAGAAGTTCCTTGCCAAATCAAACAGGTATCTCCAAGACCTTGGACAGGAGCCTTCAAATATCAGACTTCATCCATTGGAAGTAATTCAGTGATAGGTCATGAGAAGTTGAAGTAATAGGGATGCTGCCTTGAATTGGGTTAATGCTACTTATTCAGGTTTGGAAACAGTGCCTCTGAACTCCAGCTAACAGTAATCCTCGTTATAAGTGATGAGAGAGACAGGATTGTCTCCTGTTGATGCTGTCTACCAAGCAGGATACTTCCTCCGTCATCTATCACTTTGGCTCATTTTAGGTTTCATCAGATCAGACGCGTAAATACCTGGAGCAAACCTGTTCACCCTCGACCAATCTCTTGTGTTAACTTATTTAACACAGCAGCAATGCAGAAACTCAGTATGAAAAAGAAAGGCTTGCATTTAAATAGTGACTTACGTGATCTCAGGATGTCCCAAAGTGCTTTGCAAGCAATGAAGTACTTTTGCAGTGCAGTCACTGCTGCAACTTAGGAAACATGGTAGCCAGTTTGTGCACAGCAAGCTATCGCATTCAACAATGACCAAGTTATCTGTTTTCAAAATTTAGGATTATATGTTGACCATGGCATTGAGGGGACTCCTCTATGCTCTTGAAATGCCTTTGTTTAACATTTCGTTTGAAAGATGGCACCTCTGATAGTTCAGTGCCCCCTTCAACCTGCATGGGAAGTGCCAACCTAGATTTTGTGCTCAATGTTCTGGAATGGGACTTGAACTCACAACCTATGGAGTCAGAGGCAAGAGTGCTACCTACTGAGTTGTAGCAGTATTACCCTAGACTACCAACTTGGTACAAATGCCCAGCCCAGTTAATAGTCAGACTACTGTACCATGGGGGCAAGGGTTGCCAGATCCCAACTGAATGGCTTGATTTGTGTTACTTTGGTATCTGCTTCAAGAAAACTGAATAATTGGCACCACCAGGCCACTCACCCAGAAGTTAAGTCACAAAAAGGCATTGATGGCATTGTGGAGATGGAGGCAGTTTGACTGTCACCACCTAGCCGCTAGCTTGTTTCCCCTGTCTTGGATGCAGCCGCGCTTAATTCATTACAAGTCCGGAGAAGACCAAGCCCTGCACAATCCAACTCTTTCCCCGGCCAAGTCTGAGAAGCTAGCAGGGGGCAGAGATTGAGGGGGAGATGGAAAGCTGAGACGAAGGCGGGAGCAGGGGTATGCGTCCAACGCTTGCACATTTTCCGCCTGCAATAACTGGGATAATTTCACGGCTCAGGCTCACTCTAACTTATCTGGTTCACATCCAATCAGTGAAGTGGAACACACCAGAGAGACATGCTTAATGCTGCAATTACTATAGCATTATGCCAATGCGGAGGCAATGAATATTCAATTTGCAAGTCCTTTACACGGCGCTAATGTGTGAAGGGCATTGTGGCAAGTACTTTTTTTTTACACTTTAAGGAAAATAGATACACTTTTTTCTTACAATTCATAGGTTGTGGCTGACCCCTGATTTGGTGACATTCCCAGGAGTTGCTAACCTGTAAACCATTATAGGAGGCGAGGGGTTAACAGCCTGGTGCCCTTGTTTCTGGGGGGGATTAAAATTATTCCACATCATAACTAACCTTAAATGCCACATGACTTCAAGTCATTCCAGAATCTTGCCCAATCCCATTTGTGAAATTGTTATTATATTTAGATAATACGCTTAATTATGCACAGCGGTGCAGAATGATAAGTTCAAGATCTCAAGGTTCTTGTGCATGTATGTCTCCCTAACCATCATTGTGCAGTCAAATTAAAAAAAAAAATCATTAATTCGGTACAAATATTTCCTCACTGAGCATGTGCATTATACCTATATATATATATATGGAAAACGTCATGGAATAGAGGTTTGTTGCAGCATTATTGTTCCCAGTGTGGCATTAAAGAGAACAGGAGACCTGGGCAGGAACCTGGCAGGCCCCCCCTCTCTCTATTCAAGAGGATTCCGCTAAACCAACAAAAAAAAACCTCAGGGAATTAGCAGTGGTGGGCATTTTAATTGGGATGTAATGTGGCCATTTTCCTTTCAACCAAATTAAAGGTTTGCATTATGTCTGCTATAATTTGTCAAATTTAATATACATTAATAAGGTCATGGATTGCACCACTGGTGAGCTGTTTCATTTCCCCTTTTTCCTGCATGAATGCATTAAGCTGCGGCTCAGCTGGTACCGGGCTGGCCTCTGAGTCAGAGATTACGGGTTCAAGCCTACCTCAGAGACTTGAGCGCAATGGCTCCAGTGTAGTATTGTCGGAGGTGCCGTCTTTGAGACGAGACGTGAAACCAAAACCCCCATCCGCTCTCTCGGGTGGATGTGAATGATCCCATGGCACTATTTCAATGAAGAATAGGGAATGTCTCCCCCAGTATCAAGCTGGCCGCTAAATGAGGTTCACCCAAGTGCAACTTTGTGATTTTCAAGCAGGGTAACTGGGTCTGCCTCCATTTGAAGTATAACATTCACACCACACAAGTGCCAGGCAGTGACCATCTTCAGCAAAAGAGATGAAGAGAATCTAACCATATCCCCTTGACATTATCATCACTGAATCCCCACCATCAACATCCTGGGAAGTTGCCATTGGTCAGAAATTCTGTAAGTACTATTGGCTACAAGAGCAGGTCAGAGGCTGGGAGTTGTGCAGTGAGTAACTCACTTCCTGTCTGCTCAATATCTGTCCACCGTCTATAAGGCACAAGTCAAGAGTGTGATGGAATATTCGCCACTTGCCTGAATGAATGCGGCTCCACCAACACGCGACACCATCCAGATCAAAGTTGCCCCTATGACCGGCGCCCCAACCATCACCTTTCTCCAACACCAATGCACAGTACCATTTAAGTTACATTGCAGCAACTTGTCAAGCCTCTTTAACAGCACCTTTCAAATCCACGACCTCTACCATCTGGAAGGACAAGGGCAGCACACGTATAGGAACACTAACGCCTGCAATTTCCCCACTAAGCCTCTCGGCATCCTAACTTGGAACTAAATCGCTGTTCATTCACTGCCTCTGGATCAAAATCCTGGAACTCCCTTTCTAACAGCACTGTGGGTACCTAGACCACATGGACTGCAGCGGTTCAAGAAGGCAGCTCACCACTGTTATGCTCTTCTTCTGTTTGACCTAAACGTATCAATCATGCACAAGGATTGGTGAAACGATAACGTGGTTTCTTTATTTGAAGATAAGACTATTTGCAGCTAACATCCACTGGGAGACTGTGAGGCACGTGCCTGACCTTGACCTCTGCTGCTTTCAGACTGACTACAAGTCATGGGGCTAATACATCACATCCTGTCGAAGTAATAGCGATTGACGGTAGCTTAAGATATATGTCGTTTAAGATAAATAAAAAGGTGCATGTCATCATATCATAACAACCACCACCTTCTCAAGGGCAATTAGGGATGGGCAACAAATGCTGAGTTTGCCAACGAAGCCCATATCTCATGAAAGAATTAAAAAAAAATCTAAAAGGGGATCTAATTGAGGTGTTTACCTTAATGGATCGTTTTATCATTTTAGATACAGCAAGACTATTTTCTGTGGTGGGGGGGGGCGGATTCCAGAACAAGGATGCCTAATGTTAAAATTCGAGCTTGGCCATTCAGGAGGGAAATCAGGAAGCATCTTTTCCCACAATAGGCTGTGGAAATCTGGCATTCTATCTCCCGGAAAGGCTGTGGATGCTGGGGGGATTTTCAGGACCGAGATCAAAAGATTTTTGCTAGGATATCAAGGAACGAAAGCAGCTAAACAGAGGTGACGCACAGACCCAGCCATGAACCAGCTGATGACAGCGGGGCTCCGAGGGCTGAAGGGTCTCCGTTTCTACACCAAGCATTTCAAACAGTTTTAACTGATTCCCATGTAAAAGCTCCTAACAAAAGTCACATATCACGGCGATACAACCGTAGGAGGTGGATGCTGTCGTGTACCTAGGCAGATCCAATTTTCAATCAAGCACATACCTTACACTGTCCCTTCTGTTCAGCAGCCATTTTCTCTGTAACATGCCTATCCAGCGCCCCCTTGAATCCTGTGACACCATCTGCCTTCCCTTCTCCCCAAGCAGTCTGTCCCACGCCTTCCATATTAGCCAGCTAACTCCTGGCACTCTTCAACTCCTTTGAGTCTGCAGCGCTCAGTCAGCTCATCATACTCAATAATATTATGGCCTGTCCGGAATGTGAAGTGTCTTTGTGTCACTTTCCAATGGAATCTAAACTCCATTCTTTGCTCCTTTTGCCCAATGCCCTGACCAGGGTGGCACTAAACCTGTTGGGTACCCAAGTAACTGAAATAGCTATTTATCCTTGCTGAACAATGAAGGTTTCCAACCATCCAGGGTTATCCTGGAGTCTCCGGGAATTAAAGGCTGATCTCCAACACGGTTACTAGCACCCCAGAAGAAAAATCATAGGGGCATTAAAAAAAATTGTGCATTTGGTTCACGTTTTCTTTGGACATTTATTAGCTATAAAGCATTGGAGATGGGATAGAAAGGCAATTTGACTGACAGTCAAGCATCACCCAAGCAGGTCAGGAACGAGACACTTGCTTTCGAATAGGTGTTGGAAGGCTGGGCACTGCCAGAGTAGACATGTTGAGTGACCAATGACGTGGCGATGGGACGCTTGGAGGCAGGAGGTCATGTGATGAAACCTCCAGGAATGTGGTCAATCGGAGTGGCAAACCCTCCGAACAACAGAAAACTAGTATAATAAAAACAGAAGGTGCTGGAACTATTCAGCAGCATCTATGGAGAGAGAAACAGAGCTAACGTTTTGAGTCAATTTTTAATTTTATTTATTCGCTCATGGGATGAGAGCGTCACTGGCTCAGCCAGCGTTTATCGCCCATCCCTAATTACCCTTGTTCAGAGGGCATTTAATTCAACCACATTGCTGTGGGCCTGGAGTCACATATAGGCTAGACCAGGCAGATTTCCTTCCCTAAAGGGGCATTAGCGAACCAGATGGTTTTTCACAACAATCGATTCATGATCATCATTAGACTTTCAATTCTAGTTTTTTTTTATTGAATTCTAATTCCACCATCTGCATTGGTGGGATTTCTACCTGGGTCCTCAGAGCATTACCCTGGGTCTCTGGATTACCAGGCCAGTGACCATACCACTACTCTACCACCTCCCCAACTCTTATGATTCTTCTTCTAGTATGTGGCATACTCTTGTGAAGTCATTTTCCGCATGTGTTTAACAGTAACTTGTCAAGAGCCTTAAGCTATTTTCAGTTATTATGAAGGAAATCCATGGTTGATGAACCTTCTTTGTCCAGAGTAGGATTGTTAAGTGTGAGGTGGTTTACCTGCATGTCTTTGTTCTTTCCGTGCTGTAGGTCCACTGAGGGAATAGACTGCAACAAAAAATGGGTTGATTTATTGATCACAGTTGGGAAGAGTGATTGAAGATTTTGAAAATAACATTGCTTATTTTGGGAATGGAACTCGAGATCAGTGGATAGTGGGGGAATGGTTAGTAATCCATGACCCAGTGGGCTTGATGGGCCGAACAGCCCTATTGACACTGAAGACTTTTTGGTTCTTATCTTCCTGTCTTTTGCTGCTGTTAGTCTACGACAAAGGCAAGCGAATAAGTTCAAGAGTTCAGTCAGATAATTTAAGGACAAAAAGTCAGTGTGTGGGTGCAGTTTCTTTTGTTATTAGTCCTGCAGGCTCAGTCTTTGTATAGTGTCAGCGGAAGGAACTATCCCACGAGTGCACGCCGGCCAACTTTGGGTTGCATTAGGAGTAAGGTTGCCAACTTCGGTCAAGACCACAATGAGATGCAGATGGGAGAGCGGTAGAACAGGGTGGAACCACTGCTGGAATTCCCAGCTTTGCTGATGACAAAAATCCATTCAGCTGGGCAGAGTTAAAATGGACTATGTTTTAAAGAAAAATGTTTGGTAGTCTGGTTGATATCTTGGAAATTCTCGACCATTTCAACCCCAAAATCAAATGGATGCCCAATCTGATTTTAAGCTGTGGTGTGGGACAGCCATAACTTGAACCAGGGAATTGTGCAATGTTTGTTGTCTGAATGTTTAGCCGCTACTAAGCCGGACTCGGCCCTTTTGGACCCATTTTCCCTGTTCCCTTTCCACTCTGATGATGCTGGCCTATGAAGTGCAGTTCCGGGGAGGTGGAGGGTGGTCAAGTTCCTTACCCAAGTGACTTGAGTGTCAAGGGGCAGTCCTTGACAGGGGATGAGCCCTATCCTATCATTCCCTAACATGCACTGGAGCCTTGACTGATGTCCCTGTGCCCCAACTTTTAAGGCACTGATGTTGATTTGAGCACCTCTGTGGTTTAGGGTTGCCAACTCTGGTTAGCCATGTTCCTGGAGGTTTCATCACATGACCTCCCGCCTAGAATTGCCCAGTTCTGTCTTAGTCATTCACCCAATATTTCCATCCTGGCGATGCACCTCCTCGTTACAGCAGTCTGAAAGCAAGCGGACCCTTGACCACTCAATTGGATGGTTCACGACAGTCCATCAAACAACACCTGTCCCCATGTCTGATACGTTTATAACTCAAACCATTGTGTTCAAAGGAATACTTTAATAGATAGCAATTTTTTTATTGCCCCTCAAAGTTTTTTTCTTGAGTTGCTCACAGCAGTGGCCTGGAGATTAATCTTTAATTCCTAGAGACTCCAGGCCAATTCTGGAGGTTTGGCAACCCTCATAGGGCCAGTTAATTCAGCATGGATTAGAGGAGTTCAACCTGGAACCTTCCTGCCCTGTGCGCTCTTGTCTCTCACTGATAAACTCCGAGATTGTTGAACAAGCTCCTCTAAATCAACTAAACTGGCTCAGATTAGGTTGCGCAATATTGAATTTGACTATATTTGATTCCTGTCGGCATTGGACCGAATCAAAGTAACCTACCGTTACTTGCAATCCTTTTACTTCAGACCTATCCAGTACGCTTATGGCTTTTTACAGTGTGGTTGCACATTCAAATCCACCCAGTTGTTAATGTGTTAAATGGAGTTTGTTTACAGATTGGAAAGCACACCATTTGATCCTTTGAATATTTACTCTCATTCACCGGGAAGCTGCTCCTTATAAAATTGATTGTTACGCTTTCTTAAACATCTGCTTTGGATGCTTTTCATGTGGCATCAATGATAATTTTTACCAGGCCACCCCAATTTTCTTTTCTTAAAAGGACCTCTTGATTTGAAAGGTTTCTTGAGCAGTAAGTGGAGCTCGTTGCATGGAGACTGCATTTGTTCATCTATTCTATTAAAGCTTGGGGCACAGTGTGGTAAAGCTTACCAGATGCTTTTCCCTTTGTCACATTAATTGTTTTCCCATGTTCATAAGAGTAGGACAAGCAGATGGAGAGGGAAGGCAATCAAACTATTGGCCAGAAGTTTACTGTATCGGTGGACAAATGCCTGGTTTGCCTGCATCTGTCCACTGCTTTACAGGGTGGTTAAACTTATAATCAAAAGAAAGGACTTGCTCTTATTTATATCCTGGAACCTCAGGCTGTCCCCAACAGCTTTATTTTTGAAACGCAATTGCTGTTGTCAAGTAGGAATCACGGCAGCCAGTTTGCACACATGATAAGGACTAGACAACCTGTTAGTGATTAAAATGCTGGATAAACACAGCAGGTCTGGCAGCATCTGTGGAGAAAGGAACAGACTTAACGTTTTGGAGTTTTTCTGAGCTTTTCCAGCATTTCTTGTTTTTATCTTGGATTTCCAGCATCCGCAGTATTTTGCTTTTATTAACCTGTTAGTGATGTTGGTCGTGTGTTAAGTGTTGACTACAACACCAGAGAGAACTTCTCTACTCTTTTTTGAAATATTGCTTTTACGTTCATCCGAGAGTTTAGACAGACAGTTCTTGGGTTTAACAAAGGATGGCACCTCTGACAGTGCAGCACTCCCTCAGTACTGCACTGAAGTGCCAGCCTTGATTTTATGCTCAAGTCTCTTGGACCCATGAGCTTCTGACTCAGCTGAGTGCTACCGCTGTGCCAATAGGCCTAATGAAAGTGGCCAAAAGAATCTGACATTATAAAAATTCTTTTCATGGGATGTGGGTTTCGCTTTCAAGGCCAGCATTTGTTGCTCATCTCTAATTGCCCTTGAACTGAGTGGCTTGCTTGGCTATTTTAGATGGGCAGTTCAGAGTCAACCACATTGCTGTGGATCTGGTGTCACATGTAGGCCAGACCAGGTAAGGACAGCAGATTTCCTTCCCTTAAGGACTTTAGTGAACCTGATGGGTTTTAATGACAATCAATGATAGTTTCGTGACACCATTACTGAGACTAGCTTCCAATTCCAGATTGTATTAATTATTTGCATCTAAATTCCACCAGCTGCCATTGTGGGAATTTAAAACATGTCCCAAGATTATTAGCCTGGGGCTCTGGCTTACTAGTCCAGTGACATTATTACTACGTGACTATCTACTGCATGAGCCCATTCTGAGTTTACCCTTTGTAAATAGTTCTGGCATTTGGATGGGAGATTACTTCACTACAGAAAGAACCTATTCCTTCCACATCAGGTTTAGAGGATTGCATTTCATATGTGCCTGTCATGGGTATAATTTTTTTTTTAAATCAGCGCAATCACTGAAGCGTTCAGTGAAAAGAGATCTGACCTCATTCCACCCCCCCCTCAGTCTTTTGATTGAAAATGTAGGAGTCAATGGCCAGTGAGATTGGAAAACTGCTGTGCTCCCAAAATAAGAACATCTGATGGGCTGGAGTTGGCTCTCCAGTGGTGTAAATGTGGACATTTGTCTCTGTCGCCCTGGGTATATTGTTCAGCGTAGCAGAGAAGAGTGGACTTTGACGCTCAGATTGTTTGGCGTTCGGTTCCAATTATATCAGGCTTTCGAAAACTGATTATGCATCACTCCTTTGTGATGAAGGATTCACATACGGCAAAGCAGCATTGTCATAGATTCATGAAATGACACATCATTCTGTCCATCGTAGCCAGTGGCTGCTTTTTAAAAGAGAGATCCAATTAGTCCCACATCCCTGCTCTTTCTCCATAACCCTGCAGATTTTTCCACTTCAAGTATTTGTCCAATACCCTTTTGAATGCTATTTTTGAACCTGCCTTTCAGGCAGTACGTTCTTGATCACAACAACTCACTGCATTAAAAGAATTCTCATCTTGCCTCTGGCTCCTTTACCTTAAATCTGTATCCTCTGGTTCCTGACCTTTCTGCCACTTGAAACAGATTCTTCTTGTTTTTGGTATTAAAACTCTTCACGATTTTGAACATCTTTATTCAATCTCCCCTTAACTTTCTCTTCTTTAAAACCATTTGAACCCTATCAGTGTTACATGAAACCAGATGAACATATTGCTACTGGCCATTTTTTCATTTCAAGCCTATTCTGTAGGCTTCAGGTTTTGACTTTTTACAATGCAAGGATAGCCCCAGTTTCTCCTGTGTCTCCACGTAACTGAAGTCTTGTACCCCTGGTACCATTCTAGTAAAATTCCTCTGTACCATCTCCAAGGCCTTGATGCCCTTTCTGAAGAGTTGATCGCAATACTTCTGTTGGGGCCTAACCAATGCTTTCTAAGGGCATAGCATAACATTTTTGCTTTTGTACTTTGTGCCTCTATTTGCAAAGCCAAGGATCCCAGTCGCCTTTAAAACAGGCCTGTCAACTTGTCCTGCCACCTTCAAAGAAGTGGGTACATACAGCTCCAGGTTTCTCTGTTCCTGCCCTTCCACTATAATTGTACCCCTTAGCTTATATTGTCTCTCTTCAATTTTCCTCCCAAAATGCTCAGCTTCACACTTTTCTGCATTAAATTGCATCTGCCACCTGTCTGCCTATTTCACCAGTCTATTTGTCATCCTGAAGTCTGTTACTACCTTACTGTACCTCACTGTTACTATCTTACAGTGTACCTCACTATTGCCTTTTATGAGTTTCATGTCATCTGCTAACATTGAAATAATGCCCTGTATTCCAAGTCCAGGAAATTAGTAGATATTAAAGGAAGCGATGGTCCTAAGAATAACCTCTGGAGAGCATAATTGTATATTTTTCTCCAGTTTGAAAAACAACCATTCACCACTACTCTTTGCTTTCTATCCCTGAGCCAATTTCACATCCACACTGTCACTGTTGCTTTAATCTCATGTACTTCAATTTTTCTAACAAGTATACATGTGGTATTTGATCAAACTCCCAAGTCCATATACATAACATCAACTGCACTACCCTTATCATCCCTCCCTGCTACTTCATCAATGGGGGTGCTCCCAGTTTTTAGTTTGCTGTATGTGCAACTTTGAGAGTTATATGTGGTGCATCTGTGTGTTATAATGCAAAGCCAATAATAGCTGTCTTCATTCTCCTCGCCCTCAGGGGATAATTGAAGTTGCTCGATGATCGCATTTTGCTCTCGAGTGTCTGATACAGCAAACTCCTAAGGCATGGGCAGGAGGTCAAGCAAGATACCGGTGACATGAGCTAAGCTTAACCTTTCTTGAGGTTTGAAGTTGATTTATACAGCAGAGATTAGCTTTGTGGGCTGTGCAATGAGGTGCCTTACACAAGTTTTGATAGATAATCAGAAAGGTAGGTTGTGGGATACTGGAGGTTTCAGAACATATTTATGTGCATGTAGATATGTTTGTATTTATTTATTTTGGATTCCCTCTCTTTCTTCCTGCCTTTTCAAGGAATTGACTTGTGTTCTAACACAGCTCCCTTTGGTATTTTCATTCCCAGGGTTTGGACATCGCTGGCAAGGCCAGTATTTGTTGCTCGTCTCTAGAGACCCTTGAGAATGTGGTGGCAAATGGACTATCTTCTTGAACTGCTGCAGTCTGTGTTTTGAAGGCGCTCTCGCAGTGCTGTTAGGGAGGGAGTTCCAGGATTTTGGCCCAACAACAATGACAAAATGTTAAATGTACCTGTCAAGTTGGGATGGTGTGTGCATGTGGAGGGGAACTTGGAAGTGATAGCCTTCCCAGCGTAGCTGCCGTCCTTGCCCTTTGAGCTGGTGGACGTGGCAGGTTTCGGGGGGTTTTGCCAGTGTGTAGCTGAGATTGTCTCCCGAGGATGATTCACTGAGAGGTCGATGTGAAATTGGGCAGGCTAACACATGTAAATGGAAGGAAATACACAGAATGACACTAGAATCTTTCCATTCGGTGACCTCTGCTGCCCATCCCATAGCTGCTTGTTGCTTACAGTCACTCAAATCCGCAAAAGGACTTTTCATAAGGAACTAAAATGGAAGTGTTGCAGCAGCTCTATTTAATACATTTCCTGACGTGCTTCGGCCTTGTCTGTAATGATGCCATCAATGTTTGCCTACCGCAGATTCATGCCTCTCAATGCTTTCTGCCATATTTCAGCCCACAGAATCTTTGTAATTGTTTATTTATAGTACAAATAAACTACTTGGAGATTAATGAGGTTTTTCTTTTGAACTAAAAGCATTCGGTCTCCTTGTGTCAAAGCATGGCTCTGAGTTAAAAGCACACAGCCTGTTGGGGAAAAACAGGGTGGGTTTGAATCCCTGTCACTTGAATGTTTGGGAACTTGCAGCAATTAATCCTGCGCTTCACTTTGATTCGAAGTTAGAAAGCCAGACGCCGAAGGATAGGACACTGGAGCCTAGGCTTCAATTGCTTCCAAGCTTTTATTTGTAGAAGCACGTGTTGCATATTGTGCATCTCCCACCAACCCTCTTTTAGCCAGCCCCTTTATATATGAACACAGGTGACTCCCCAGTTCATAGTCACCACTTGAATATAATTAGCATTCAACTGATCCATACAATGAATAACTTCTTCTGACTCATCGGCCCTGTGTCTAACTGGAATTAAAATTCACTTCACAAAAAAAACCTCGAAAGATTTTGCTGGATTTGCTCGCAAGAATGTGCAGAAGGTTTACCCATTCAATATTTAGAGCTCTTTTTGAATGAAAGGAAGCAATAAATTGAAAGTATAGTTGAAGAGAATTGTATATTTGAGATACATTTTGCTTCAGGAGTTTTAAAAAAAAAAATCACTTCTGTTCTTGCAATGGAGTTGCCAACTCTGGTTGGACATATTTCTGGAGGTTGCACCATGACTGCCTGACTCCAACGCCCCCACCCCCACCTCCACACTCCTGCTATTGGTTGTCCATCCCCAAGATGCCCTACCTTCAATTAAAAAGCTGAGAGAGTCTGCATCACCCAACTTTTTTTTAATTCATTCATGGGATGTGGGCTTCGCTGGCTAGGCCAGCATTTATTGCCCATCCCTAATTGCCCTTGAGAAGGTGGTGGTGAGCTGCCTTCTTGAACTATTGCAGACCATGTGGTGTAGGTACAACCACAGTGCTGTTAAAGAGGGAGTTCCAAGATTTTGACCCAGTGACAGTGAAGGAATGGTGATATATTTCCAAGTCAGGATGGTAAATAACTTGGAGGGGAACTTCCAGGCAGTGGCATTCCCATGTATCTGCTGTCCATGGTAGTGGTTGCGGGTTTGGAAGGTGCTGACTAAGGAGCCTTGGTGAATTCCTGCAGTGCATCTTGTAGATGGTACACACTGTGCGTCAGTTGTGGAGGGAGTGAATGTTTGTGGCTGGGGTGCCAATCAAGCGGGCTGCTTTGTCCTGGAACTCACTGACTCTTGACTGTCAGTTGAACTGTCAAATATGTTTTATTACTATTAGACAGGGCTTTCAAAGACCCACTTTGTAACGCTTCTATGTTTCTACTCCTGGGGTGTGCTTGCAGTAGTGTTCTGGAGATTAGCCCCTGGGGGCTGCAGGGCAATCCTAGAAGGTTGGCAACCCTTCTTCCCCGCTCCTCCTGAAAATACTCGCTCTTGTTGAGGTAGGGGGGCTTTGGCCCTGTCCAGTATTGCATTCAAACCATTGTAATCCTTCAACAGTATAGCAGAGTTTAATTCCATGCTCTGCTTGTAGCCCACACCCATAGTGGTTATGGTACTGGAGTATTCCCGACAACGTGAGTTTTAAAAATTTTATACATGAAAGGTGGGCATTGCTGACGAGGGGGGCTTTCATTGCCCATCCCTGATTGCCCTGGAGAAAGTGGTGCTGAGCGCCTACCTGAATACAGCCAAGTGGCTTGGCTCAGCCATTTCAGAGGGCATTTAAGAGTCAACCATATTGCTGTGGACCGGGAGTCACATAAAGGCCAGATTGGGTAAGGACAGCAGAGTTACCTCCCTAAGAGACATGAGTGAATCAGGCGGATTTTTACAGCAATCTGGTAGTTTCATGGTCATCGTTACCAATACTAGGTTTTTTATTCCAGATTTATTGATTAACTGGGTTTAGTTTCCCATTTGCTATGGTGGAAACTCATGCCTCTGGAACATTGGCCCAGGCCTCTGCAATGACTAGTCGAGTAATGTAGCTACTATAATACTTAAAATAAAGTGGAAACTTCAATTAAATGTGACTTCCTTCAGACTCAGGTGATTCCAGGAGCCCGTGTTGCCTCTGATTGGCCCAGGGGACCCATAGGAGGCACTGCAGGGGGCCCGACACCTGTCCGCACAGCTAAGGCTCCTGAGCTTTCAGCATGGCATGGACCACCTCTCCCCCCGCCCCACATCCTGCCGCAGGTAAAACACTGCTGATGGCAGAATGAGGCCCTTAAGCAGCCATTAATTGGCTGCCCAAGGCTCTTCTGCACCCATTCCCACTGCCCCCCCACCACTGTAAAATTTCAGACAGGTCAGGGGCAACCCAACTGACCAGTGGGTGTAACAACCAGCTCCAAGTGTCACAGTTTGTTTCAGAAATAAGCAATCTTAAAATTGAAACTAAGTAGTGATCTGAAGATTGAAATGTTCAGGCAGTTTACCAATTTGAAATGGTCTGGAGTTACAAGGAGAACTTGACCATTAAGTTCCCTGACAGGTTTGATCAGAAAGCAGATACTATAACTGCTCAACACCCTTGAACACCCATGAGCAATCACCAAGGAGGGTCCTTGGTATGTTTGATGAAAAGATAGCCTTTGGATGGAGGAGCATTTTGCTTTGGTAAAAAATGCCCATTAACCGTTTTTCTTCTGAATGGGGGAGTGATATTTGCTGAAAGGATCACTTAATCTATTTGTCATGCACACAAAGGATGTAATGGCACCTTTCACAGGAACAGGACTAGGCTATTCAGCTCCCTGAGCCTGCCCTGCTATTCAACTGAGTAATGGCTGGTCTGTACCTCAACTCCATTCATCCACCTTTGACCACTACCTCTTGGATGGCCTTACCGAACCAAAGCATCTATCAACCTTAATCTCTCAAATTTCAAACTGATCCAGCCTTTTAGGGGAGAGGTTTCCATGACCCTTGCTGGGGAAATGAAGAGCTTCCTGAGTTCATCCCTGAACAGCCGAGCTCTAGTTTAAGATAATATCCACACACTCTAGATTTCCCCCATCAGAGGTAAGAGCTTCTCTTTATCTGCTCTATTATATCCCTTAATTACTATGATTAGGTCACCTTCCCAGACTTTTGCACTCAGTGGGTTACAAATTTGTACAACCTTTTCCTCACAATTGAACCCTCTAAGTGCGACTTTTGTACAATTTATGGATTTATGGTGCAGAGCTGACTTGTTGGCTGCATGGGAGGCACTCATGCCTTTGGGGCTCAAATTCCATCCCTGACGCTTGAGCAACTAGGCTGACGCTCATAGTAAAGCATGCAAGGGGTGCTGCACTGTCAGATGTGCCATCTCTCAGGTGAGACATTAAAACTGAGGCCCTGTCCTCCCAGGTGCATGTAAAAGATCCCACGGCACTATTTCGAAGAAGAGGGTGGTTATACCTGGTGTCCTGGCTAATATTTACCCATCGTCACTATTTGGTCGTCATCACGTTGCTGTTTGTAGGAGTTTGCCGTGCGCACATTGGCTGCCACGTTTCCAAATTACAGCAGCTGGAAAATGGCTGTGAAGCGCTTTGGGATGTCCTGATGTTGTGAAAGGTTCCATTTCATGCAAATCTTTAATTAAAGATGAAAATCAGCTCATCTGTCCCTTTCGATCTTCAACTGTTTTTTTAAAAAACTTGTATTTACATGTCAAAAAGAATTGTAAGCAAACAGTTCAGACCAAGTCCAAACTGCAGCTTTAGATGGTTTCTCAATGCAGTAGGCACTTGGTGGCCTGCCCAGCTTGGGGCCCAGCCCAGTTGGTCTGGGTTATTTATCTCAATCAGATCTGGCTGGTGTCCACACTCCTCTGTTATCTTGTGAAGCTCTGGTCTTTGTCAGTGCAGGCGTTTTTTTTTGCTGCTCATTTGAGAGAATGTACATGTGGATTTAAAGGTACAAAAAATTCGGCTTCTTGACGATCGCCCGATCAGTTAAACAAGACAGCAGTGTCCGTCCATAATATTCAGTTCAAGAAATGTTGAAACCCTTATCGGGGGTGGGGTGTGAGAACAACGGTAACTGTGAGACAAGTGCTTCCATAAATCTGTAACTTCCCTTCTCCCCTTAAAGAACTGACTCATGTTGGGCTATGGCTGCTGCTTGTACCTAACCCAAATTGTCATTTGGCATGTCTGAAACTGGAGGATAGCTGCTTGGAGTCTGTTTCACCATGAGGTACCTTAATGAATCCTGTCCTGTCCTTTCTGGGATTGTGGATATGAACCCACACGCGTGCACATGTTCTGTTGGTTTGATTTTGATATCTTGGAAAAGAACCTGTGTCAGCTATCCGTCTGGAATCTACAACCATCATTACGGCCTGTAAGAAAACATCTTGTGCTGAAGAATATTTATAGCATTTCTGTAGCACCTTCAGTATGGTAAAATGATCCAGTGGGGCAGGAAACTGAATGTTAATTGACCTGTTGCATGACCTTAGGGCATCCCACAGCACCCATGAAGTACCCCTGAAGTGTAGTCAGTATTCTAATGCAGGAAACATGGCAGTAAATTTGCACACAGTAAGCTCCCACAAACAGCCATATGATAATGACGAGATAACCTGTGTTTTGTTTATGCTGGTTGCAGGACCAGGACACATTTCTCAGGATGCCAGAGATAACTTACTTGCCCTTCTTCAAAATAGTGCTGCATGTGGTGGGGTGGGGACAAAGCTTCAGTTTAACACCCTATCCAAAAACTGCACCTCTGATGATGTAGCACTGGAAGTGCCAGCCTGGATTCTGTACGTGTGCTGGACCCCTTATCTGGTGTCCCAAAATCCAGAGGGACCCGAAAACTGGCTACAGTCAAAGCTGGCACCCTGGGTAGCAATTTGAGTAAAAACCCTTTTATCCTTCATTTTTCTTACTTTATTTTGCACATTATAAGCACATGCTAGGTCCAGGACCCAAAATCTGTAAAACCCCCAAATCTGGCACAGGCCCGGTCCTGAGCTACCTGGATATGGGGTCTGGTACCTGTACTCGGATCCCTGGAATTGTATTTGAACCCATGACCTACTGACTCAGGCAAGAGAGTTACCACTAAGCCGCAACTGACACCTAAATAACAGAACAGCGAACATGCCAAGAGATGGTGAGGGCCCGACATTTGGCTGTTAGTGTTTCTGCACCAGCACATAAAGAGTTTCTGTATTCACTCTGACCAGGAGAATGGTCTAGTGTCTAGCCGTGTAACTACAGTATGTGATTTAAAGAGAGTCCGCACTATTAATAGAGGGAGCGCTCTTTTCGAGCAGCATCAAACGTTTCCCTTCATTGGCAATCAGGTCAGTTGCGAGCCTTATATCTCTGCAAAGCTTACGGGTGACAGACTCAAGTCGACGTCCTGAGCCAGAAATGGATGTCGGCAAAGGGTAAATTGGAACCAGAGCCCCTGAAGATTTTTTAACAATTAAAAGACTGAGCAATCATAATTGCATAAATGGGATTAACCAGCAATGTGTGAGCGCATCCTCTTTTTTTTTTCCAATTCCCTCATTCTCTCCTAAGGTAGAAACCTCTTGAATAAACATGATCCTTTTGGACTTATTAAAGCAGACACGGTTCTGCATTTCCTTTTTTAGAAGATCTGTATGGGAGCACACTTATTAAAATGTTAAGCTCCTGTTCCCTGTCTGCCCGCCAGGCATGTTGACGCTTGCCTTAATGAATATTCGTGTTTTAATTTATTACCGGAATATAATGGAGCATCTGAGCTGCAGTTTTGTCTGTTGCTTTTCGCTTTTGTGGGTGAAACCACACCCGGTTAAGTCACGGACACCAGAGAGGCAAAGCATCACCATTATGTTGTAGTTAGAAGGTTTGAAGTGCTTTTATTTCCTAATTTCTGGCTTTCTATATTCTCCTCAACATTTCAGTACACGGACAGTAATCTGTCTGTTATTTCATGGAAAAATGCTCCATGGTTTTCAATTAGTGCAACTTTAATTACCCGGAATCCATTGGGAAATGTCTTGTAATTATTCAAAAGAATATTTATAGCAAGAAGACAACTTGCATTTCTGTAGCACCGTTCATCATTGTAAACCATCCCCAAGGCATTTTGCGGGAGTATTATGGAACAGAAATTTGACTCTGAGCTGCAGAAAGAGACGGTGGTCAAAGAGGTAGGTTTTAAGAGGAGGTTTTCAGGAGCAGAGAGAGGTGGAGACCTTTAGGGAGGGAATTCCAGAGCTTGGAGCCTAGACAGCTGAAAGCTTGGCCACCAGTGGTGGAGCGATGAAATTCAGGTCTACGCGAGAGGCCCGAACAACTGTTCCCTCTAGACCTCAATCTGCTGACTAACAATATAGCAGATAAAATATAGAGTCTCCAATGTCCGTTTACCCAATTGTCCATCAGAATCTTGATGAGATGTCAGGTCCTTGCCCAACCAGCTAACACTGACATAAATCATCCCAGCTGAAGTGGGATTAAGTTATTTCTATCATGCTGGAGTTAATGTTGTGTTAACAATAACTCGCATTTATATAGGCATTTGAGTAAAAACATCCCAAGGGTTTCATGGAAAGGTATTTGAGAAAATGAGTGCTGAACCAAATGAGATGCTAATAAGGAAGAGAGTATCTGCATTTATCTCGCATACTCCATGATCCCAACTGGCCCCAAAGTGCTTCCCAGCTAACCAGATACTTTGGAATGGTGGGTGACCAAAAATTTGGTCAAAGTTGTGGGTTTTAAGGGGGAGAGGGAGATGCAAAGGTGGAGGAGTTTAGAGAGACGATTAGAGTGTGAGGCACAGGCAGCTGAAGACATGGCTGCCAATGGTTGGGGGGAGGGAAAGAGAAAGCACAGGAGGGCACAGTCAGCAGAACTGAGAGGCAGTGGAGGAAGGGGTTGTGGGGCTGTTATAAACCTGACTTGGGGTGGCGTGGTGGTGTTTGGTGTGGGGAAAGATCTTCTTTCACTGCTCTTCTGCTTTTTTTTTTACAACAAAATTGTAAATGTGATTTTGGATGGCTTTTTGCTGGGAATAGCAGCCAGTGAAATGCTGCTTGCCATGTTTGTCACGTTGCCCACGCATGGCAACCGGGGGCGGGGGGGGGGGGGGGAGCGGGAAATCCTCCCCGACCGACCGCACCCAACCCCATCTGATCTTGCACAACACTCTCAGCAGCCAGTGTTAAAACACACCAGCCAGCCCCGAACAGCAGGTTTGTTATTGGCCCCATCCATCAAGCTGGAGCTCTGTAGACCTACAGCCTACAGGTAGGCCTGTTACTCAGAGATAGGCTGTGAATCACTGGCTGGGAAGTAATGAGCACTGTCCCCCTCCTCTCTCCTCACCCTCCCCGAAGACCCGAGTCAACGGCTCTGCCATCTTCATTCTCCTCATTTAAAAAAAAATATATAAATTGGTGCCAGCGAAATGCCAGTGAATCAGCTGAACTGAGCTTCATTTCCCTGGGACCCTGACATTCCATCTGTGTGGATATAAGGACCTCTCAATCACAACACAAGGAATGGGTAACAAAATGCAACACACTCAATGAAACAAGACAGCTGATATTTGTTGAGGGCTTTTTTTAAAATACAATTTTTCATTAAATTAAACTCTGACCGTTTAGTTCAATTAATTAATAAGGTTTCCACTGCATAGAAATACTGAAAACGAAGGCGTTTCCTGAGTAGACAGGCTGCAAGCATTGTGAGGCCATGAACAGAGGAATACCGTGGCTCCTCGCAGGGCAGACCAGTTTTTTTTTCATTGCTTGATTGCCGGACCTCCACTGAGTTCCTGACTTTCACCTGTGGTTGAAGGGAGGGAGTATTGGAAGCAGAGTTGCTGCTGTTCACTTCTTGGTGGCTCATTTAAGATTAGCAATAGCCGGGAACACGGCTGCCCATCTGTCGTGATAGCTACAACCTCTTCGCCCCACTACCTTTCTTTCCTT
This sequence comes from Cetorhinus maximus, assembly GCF_964194155.1. Taxonomy (NCBI): domain Eukaryota; kingdom Metazoa; phylum Chordata; class Chondrichthyes; order Lamniformes; family Cetorhinidae; genus Cetorhinus; species Cetorhinus maximus. The sequence continues at coordinate 14,928,703 of NC_135890.1, read as the reverse complement.
TAAGTTGCTCCTTAAAAAGTATAGAGTCTTTTTTATAAACAGTATAGTGGAGGCCATTCAGCCCATTGAGGCCATGCTGGTTCCTCGCAGAGCAATCCAGTCAGTCCCACTCCCCCTGTTCAATCCCAGTTTATTTCCTTCAAGTTCCCGTCCACTTTCCTTTTGAAATCATTGATTGTTTCGACTTCAACCATACTCATGGATAGTGAGATCCAAGTCATTGCCGCTCGCTGCATAAAAAAGTTATTCCTCACATTCCTCCCTTAGCCAAAATCTGAAATCTGTGTCCCCTAGACCTTGTGCCATCGGCCAATTGGAAGAGATTTTCCTACTCTACCTTTTCTAAGCCTGTTATAATCTTGTACCAAATTTCCCCTCAATCTCATTTGCTCCAAGGAGAACAACCCCAGCTTGTATCTAAACCTTGTAACTAAAACTCCGTCATCCCGAGAATCATTCTGGTAGATCTCCTCTGCAGCCTGTCGAAAATCTTCACACCTTTCCTAAAATGTGGTGACCAGATCTGGATACGATACTCTATTTGGGGCCTAACCAGAGTTTTACAAAGGCTCAGCATAACTCCCCTGCTTTTGTACTCAGTGCCTCTATTTCAGTTTACAGGGGAAAGGTTGGGCCAAGCTGAGATGACATAGTTGGATGCCCATGTGGAGAATTTGTTGAGCAAAGCAGAAAGCACAAAGCCATGGAAAATGAAGTGCATTCTGAGGAGCGGGCGATTGCGAGGGCAGTGCAGATCGGTTACGTGCAACAAAGGGATTTCCTATTTTAAAAAAATTGTCAGGTCACTCATGCTTCACAACAGCTCGATGGATGGAGTCACTGCCAAACTGTAGATGGGGAGAGGACAAAAGAGAATAAAGCGAGCGGTGTATTGGATTGTTTTGCAGTCCATGGGAAGCAGCATGACACTGACTGTCCATCGGATGAGACATTTAAGATCTCACAACGCTGTTCTGAAGAACAGTAGAGGAGGTCTCTTGGCTAATATTTAATCCTCACACAACATCACACAATTTAAAATAAAAACAGATGATCTGGCTGCTATCACATTGGTGCTTATGCTGTGCATAAGTTGCCGGCTGCATTTCCGGCAATACAAAAGAAGCACTTCATTGGCTGTAAAGCGCTTTGGAATGTCCCATGGTCGTGAAAGGCACTATATTAAATGCAAGTCTTTCTTTTTAGAATTGAACGGTTACCAGTATTAGACTGACTGGGTAGCGAGCGTTGGTTGTGGTTCATACACAGGGGAACAACACGACTCGTTGTTTGATTCTTTCTCTGTTGTACAGTCTGTGATTTTTTTTTTTAAGCTAGCTGCCAAAGGAGGATTCTCACAGCACAATGCTGCCAATGTTTCAGCTGGCATTGGGGGTGTAGGGAACATGGAGTCAATGTCTGACACTTGGAGTGTATAAATTTACTGAATCATCTCAAAGAGATCGGGTTGGCTTCTTAAAAAAAAAACAATCTGGGTGACATTTTTTTTTTAAAACCTCTTCTGTTCCATCCAGTCTGATTTTTTTTTTTTGCTTTTGTCCTTCATTTCAAAAGTGCTTTTGGCCGGAGGCGGGGTGATGATCTTGGCGACGTTGACCCCCTCAGTATTTTAAAGACCGGTGGTGTGAGGGAGTGAAATCATTGTTCACAGATGATGTCGAATCAATCTGCAGCTCCTGACTCAAACCTGCAACAAGACCTTTAATCCTGTCAACGCGTGAATGCTGTAAACCCAATGATGAGAAGTTTGGAGTGAAATGTTCAACACAGAAGGAGGCCTTTCAGCCCTTCACTCCTGTGTTGACTCTTAGGAAAAGTGACCCAATTAGTCCCCAGTCCTCTGTTGCTTTTCCCCCATAGCCCAGCCCAGCACATATTTCTTTTTCGAGTCTTTATCCAATTGCCTTTTGGAAGTCACAATTGAATCTGCTTTCACCACACTTTCAGGCCTTTAATACATGTTGGGATAGTTAAACTAACACTCAGAGACGCAGCAACATTTGCGATTTTGTAGTGTCCTGTTGGTTTGGAGCTGTTTTGTGAAGCTTTTACTTCACTTCTGAAATGCAGTGATTTTTTTTCTTTTCCCCTCTTCCAGCTTTTTATTATCATTTTCAGGATGTGGGTGTCACTGGCATGGTCAACATTTAGGATTGCCGGAACGGAGTAATGCATTCAGCCCCTTCAGCCTGTTTCACCATTCAGTTAGATTACGGGTCATCTGCATCACAGCTCCATCTACCTGCCTTGTTTCCACGTCCCTTAATATTGTTGTCTCACAAAAGTCTATTGATAAAAGCAAAATACCGCGGATGCTGGGAATCTGAAACAAAAACAAAAATACCTGGAAAAACTCAGCAGGTCTGAGAGCATCTGCGGAGAGGAACACAGTTGACGTTTCGAGTCCGTATGACTCTTCATCAGAACTAAGGAAATAGAGAAATTAGGTAAAATATAGGCTGGTAGAGGGGGGTGGGACAGGTAGAGCTGGATAGGGGGCCAGTGATAGGTGGAGGCAAAGAAGAGATTGCCAAAGATGTCATAGACAAAAGGACAAAGGGCAAAGGGGTGTTGACAGTGGTGATATTATCTAAGGAATGTGCTAATGGGGACATTAAGGGTAGCAAGCAGGACAAGCTAGTGGCAGATGGCCCTAGTGGGGGTGGGGTAGGGGGAAGTGATATAAATGGGCTAAATGGTGGAGATAAAATAATAGATTGAAATAAATTTAAAAATACGTGGGAAAAGAAAAATATATTTTTTCAAAAATTATTAAATTAATTAAAAAACTACGGAAGAAAAAGCTACCTCGACTACAGCTCCTCACACCCTGCTACCTGTAAGGACTTCATCCCATTCTCTCAGTTCCTTCGCCTCCGTCGCATCTGTTCTGATGATGCCACTTTACAAAACAGTTCCTCTGACATGTCCTCCTTCTTCCTTAACCGAGGTTTTCCACCCACGGTGGTTGACAGGGCCCTCAACCGTGTCCAGCCCATCTCCCGCGCATCCGCCCTCACACCTTCCTCTCCCTCCCAGAACCATGATAGGATCCCCCTTGTCCTCACTTATCATCCCACCAGCCTCTGCGTTCAAAGGATCATCCTCCACCATTTCCGCCAACTCCAGCATGATGCCACCACCAAACACATCTTACTTTCACCCCCACTGGCGGCATTCCGCAGGGATCGTTCCCTCCGGGACACCCTGGTCTACTCCTCCATCACCCCCTACACCTCAACCCCCTCCCACGGCACCTTCCCATGCAACCGCAGAAGGTGCAACGCCTGCCCCTTTACTTACCCCCTCCTCACCGTCCAAGGGCCCAAACACTCCTTTCAAGTGAAGCAGCATTTCACTTGCACTTCCCTCAATTTAGTCTACTGCATTCGCTACTCCCAATGCGGTTTCCTCTACATTGGAGAGACCAAACGCAGACTGGGTGATCGCTTTGTGGAACACCTTCGGTCTGTCCACAAGCATGTCCCAGATCTCCCTGTCGCTTGCCATTTCAACACTCCGCCCTGCTCTCATGCCCACATGTCCGTCCTTGGCCTGCTGCATTATTCCAGTGAAGCTCAACGCAAACTGGAGGAACAGCACCTCATCTTCTGACTAGGCACTTTGCAGCCTTCCGGACTTAATATTGAGTTCAACAATTTCAGATCGTGAACTCTCTCCTCCCACCCCATCCCGATCCCCCTTTTTCCAATAATTTATAATTTAAAAAATATATATATTTTTCTTTTCCCACCTATTTTTAAATTTATTTCAATCTTTTGTTTTATCTTCACCTTTTAGCCCATTTCAATCCCTTCCCCCCACCCCACCCCCACTAGGGCCATCTGCCACTAGCTTGTCCTGCTTGCTAACCTTAATGTTCCCATTAGCACATTCCTTAGATAATATCACCACCGTCAACACCCCTTTGTCCTTTTGTCTATGACATGTTTGGCAATCTCTGCCTCCACCTATCACTGGCCCTCTATCCAGCTCTACCTGTCCCACCCCCCTCAACCAGCTTATATTTCACCTCATTTCTATATTTCCTTAGTTCTGATGAAGAGTCATACGGACTCGAAACGTTAACTGTGTTCCTCTCCGCAGATGCTGTCAGACCTGCTGAGTTTTTCCAGGTATTTTTGTTTTTGCTTCAAAAGTCTATTGATCTCAACTTTGAAATTTTCAATTGACCCCCAGTCTCATCAGCGTTTTGTAGGAAAGCGTTCCAGATCCCAGTGTCCTTTGTGTGAAGAAACGCTTCCTGATGAATGGCCTGGCTCTGATTCTGGACTCCATCACCAAAAAAGCGAAGGAATCTATTAAATACTTCAAACATAACCTCGTCAATGAGGTCATGCCTTAATCTTCTATATCCAGGGGAATACCAGCTTAGTCTATGCAATCTGTCTTCATAATTTAACACTTTTTGTTGTCTATCCCTTACTGCTCTTGAGAAGGTGATGGTGAGCTGCCTTCTTGAACCACTGCAGTCAGCATGGTGAAGGTACCCTCACAGTACTGTTGGTGAGGGAGTTCCAGAATTCTGACTCAGGGACGCTGAAGCAATTATGAGCCTTGCAGACTACACGCAAATGTTGTGAAACATGTGACTCAATTGATTGCGGGACATGCCGCTATAAATTCCTGCACTTAATTTAACTAACCACTCCCCCAACGTTACCGTTGTGATGCTGATAAACAAATGAAAGAATGGTTATTGCTGAAGAAAGACACAGAGTGTTGAAGCTCTTTGTCTTGCACTCATCAGGACAATTCGCAAGGATACCAAATATGAAGGGAACAACAATTTATACTTCATGAGAGGAGAGTGCTGATTGGTTGGAAAAGTATAAATTTTTGTTCCCTTTCCATTTGGTATTCTCGTGAATTGTCCTGATCAGTGCAAGATGAAAAGCTTCAACAATGTGTGTCTTCCTTCAGCAATACTCAAGTTCTGCGCTACCACATGACTAAAGGAATGTTTGTACTGATCATAATCTTTTGTAACCTTTCCCAATTTAAAGTAGGACTGGGTGTTAACGAAGCCTGTTTAGTTAACTTTTAGTTAGTTCTAGGCATCTGAATCAAATACTTGGCTTTCCAGATGTGAACTATTGTATAATTGGTGGGGGGGAGGGGGGGTTACAAACATTTTGTGTGAGGGGAGTTTAGTGCATTTGGTACTTGCATGTGACAAATTGAATATTGCACATGGCGCACTGCATCGCTTACAACAGCTGATGTAGACCATCTCTGGAGAAGCTACACCTGTTCCAGAATCTTCTGTGAACTACCCATTTACTAATTTGGCAGGTGGGGGTAAAAAGGTGGCTAAATTGGGGGAAGAATGGCTGCTGACTGTCCAGTGGTCCTGTTGGTTTATCTTGACCATTTCCGTGGGCAGGTTTGATTAGCGTAAGGACCTTGTGCTAGTTTATGTAGTGAACACAACGTTTTCTTGTTGTAAGATTTCCCCAATTGTTGTCCCTTTTCTCCTTTCTCAAAGGTGGTCCCTCGTGTGGGGGGTTCACCGCTCTACAGGTGTCAGCTCCAGTTGCCTTTCTCCGGGTGTGAGCTGCTGCTGAGAGTGACAGCGGGGATATCCATCCTACTTAATTAGGGAAACCACAAGTTAAAGTGCAGTGGAGACAGGACCAGGGAGTTGATAAAGTGACAGTTCCGTCTTGTTAAGCTTGTTTTTTAAAAAAAAAGAAACTTGTGTGTCGCAGGAGAAAGGGAAGAGAGAGAATCAAAGTAAGAAACAATCTTGGTGAAGCTTTAAGGTGATGAGCAAGAGGGTAGAACTCTAACCTGTTGATTGGATCATGAGAGATGGTGGGGGGGTGGTAGAGTTGGCAGGCAACTGCTCAGCACTGTTGCTGTATTAAGTAAAATGTACATACAATATCACTGCATTAAACTGCTCAAGGAGCTAAGATACTCCTGTGGCCTTTACTTTCCATTTGACATTTATCCTCTCTGTGCAGACATATACACTTTGTAAATAGGGCTTTATGTATTATTCAGACAAGTGGTATATATCAAAGAGCACTGAATTTCTCTGGGCGCACCTGAGCTTTATGAAGTGTGCACCACCAATTCTCCTCCTTAAACCACTTCACATTTAGTCCCTGCATAGATCCAGTTGCCCGGCACCCACCAGCCACTCATTGACTAAGATGATTTACAGGAAGGAGCAGTGTTGACATTTCAGAGAATTAAACAGTCGAGAAATATCACAATGCTCTTTATCAAATGGCTTGGTTACAGCAGTCCTGGGTTTATCTTGTGTGGGAGCTGGAGATGTGAAACATTTTGGCTCTCACTTTTGCTGGAATGAGGCACCTCACAGTGTGGTCCATTAATTGAACTTATCGGCGCAAGTTTAGGTTTTAAAAAGGTTTTAGTCAGCGTTGCTGGGAGTGTGAGCTGAGCATGGCAGGGCGAAGGGACCTGGGGAACAAAGGGACCAACAATCTATTCCTTAGCCAATAAGATTTAACGATAGGGAAAGAAACAGAGGAAGGACTGAGAAGTGTTCAACATCAAGTCAGGTGCAGAAAGAGAAACTACTTGAAGGAATGAGACTGTTAAATGGATCCCAAGCCAGATGGTGAAGTATAAATCTAGACACACGTCCTTTTCTTGATTGTTGGTTTATTTACAGAATGCAGCATTACATATCTCTGTCTCCTACCCACCCACCAACCCAGTGTCCCAGCAGTCCCTTTTTATACTCTTTTGAGCAATCAAATAAAACAAACTAATCAGTAAATTAACAGCTCCTTAAAGGGCATTGTAAATAGTACCGTGGGATCTTGTACCTCCAACAGAGCAGACAGATGGGGCCTCAGTTTTAAAGTCCAATCTGAAAGATGGCACCTCCGATAGTGCAGCACTGTGTCAGTACTGCGCTGGAATCTCAGCTTGAATCTTTGTGCTCAGGTCCTGCAGTGGGAGTTGGACCTGGAGCTTTGGGACTCGGAGGCAGGAGTGCTAGCAACTGAGCCATGGACGACACACAGTAAAAGGCACTGTAGTCAGAATCCACCTGCTTGTCTGCCCCAGGTGCTTTTTACAACAGCTGGGACAATGAGCACCTTGGTTCCACCAAAATTTAAACTCGGATTTGTGAATTCAAAGTTCGGAGTGCTCACCATTACACCATATGCTCTTTCACTGATTTATGGTTTCATTTTAAGATGAACTAATAGAAGGGGTGTCAGCCCTTGATGGGGCAAGTCTCTTTTTATGGCCTCTTGCGAATAAAGCAAATGATCAATAAATCAAACTAATAAAAAAAGGCGGGGGTTGGGGGTTATGCAGCCCCTGATGGCGTACTGTAACTAAAATAAAGCCTCTTTTTATATGTGATCAGGATACTTAATCACCTGTTTATCCTTAACCTTAACAATACAATCAACACAACATTAACACAGACTCCATACCTTCATTCACTTACTGCGTCAGAGACGCTGCACGACAGTCATTAACAATGATCATGCCATTCATTAGAAGAGTACTTATACTGTTAATTACTAGACTTGACTTTCTGTGGCCACTTTGATATGCAAATGCAGCAATATCATGACAATTACGGGTTGCCAGTTTCGGGGAGCTAGCAGCAGTTTGGCTGAATGGACCAACAACTTGTAGCTATTTGTAATCCAAAGGGCATTTCCTTCCTCGCTGCAAGTTTCTGGTCGGTTTCAACATTATTATTTTTCAATCTGGCCCACTGTGTTAACATTTTGTAGCAGGTTCAGTAGCCAGAGGACGCAGGTTTTAAGACGATTGGCTAAAGAACCAGAGGGGAGGGGACATAAAACTCTTTTTGTAACCCAGCGAGTTACTGTGAGCTGGAATGCGCTCCTGAAAGGGACGACAGAAGCAGATTCAGTGGTAACATTTGAAAGGAAATTAGATATTGACTGAAAAGAGAAAAAAGAACGTCCGAGCTGTGGGAAAGGACCAGATTGGGACTGTTTGGATGGCTCTTCCAAAAAGCCAGCATGATGGGCCGAATGGCCTCTTTCTGTGCTGAAAGAATCTATGATTCTAACCGGCGGGTTGTGTTTTGGCTTCTGGCTAAGGGGATTAGATGAAATGCTGTAGTGTGTACGAGGTGGGCTTTGGAATTGAAGTCGTCGGTTTGCGGGAGGTAAGGAAAACCCGAGGAAGGAAGGTTTTACTCAAATTTTGGGGCGCTTGGTCCAGTTAGGGTCAGGAGCAATGGAGAAAAGCTAGCAAGAACTCGGTAACAAAAGGAGGAAACAAAAGGCCTACTGCCTTATCACACCTCTCAAATGTCCCAAAGTGCTCCAAGCAACATGTGCTACTTTGACGTGCAGTTATTGTTGGGTGAGTAATGTGGCAGCCATTTTGCGCACAGCAAAGTACAACGAACCTTGAAAGATGAATAACCAGTTAATGCGTTTTTTTTTCTGGGGTGCTTGAGGGAGGGATGTTGCCCGTGACGAGGAATATGGTAGCAAAGAAGCTATGTTACTAAACTACCAATCCAGAGGGCCGGACTAATGCTCTGGAGACACAAGTTCAAATCCCATCAAGGCAGCTGAGGGATTTAAATTCAATGAATTAAGTAAATCTGGAATAAAAAGCTAGTCTCAGTAATGATGACTTTCAAACTACTGAATTGTGGTAAGTGTCCTTTAGGGAAGGAAATGCTGTCTGGTTTGACCTACATGTGACTCCAGATGCACAGCAATGTGGTGATTCTTAACAGCTGTCTGAAATGGCCTAGCAAGCCACTCAGTTGTATTCACAAAGACAACTCATCACCACTTTCTTGAGGGCAATTAGGGATAAGCATTATATGCTGAGTCAGCAATGCCCAAATCCCTTGAATGAATCAACAAAAAAAACAATCAGTCATCTTGGGCAGGGTGTTGACTGTACAAAGGAACCTGTTTATTGGTGTGCTACTTATAGTCCATAATTGCTGAAAGATGACTTGCCTTAGTGGGTAATAACACTGGGCCATACAGACCAGCAAGGCCCTGGGTATTATCTTTGGAGGCTGTGGTTTGGATACAACAACTGGCTTCAACCACGAAGAACCATTGGGAGGAGATAAAATCAGCCAGGAAGTTTGATCTTAGTGGTGATTCGTTGGATCGTTCCCCAACATCAACCTGGACAGAGGTGGGATCAGACTTGGTGGCGAGGTCTTCCACAGTTGAATAGACAGCCTGGGCTCATGCCAAAATAGCAAGTTGGGATAACTGAGTGCAGCCAGTGCCCTTGGAGCTATAATCCAGCATCTTCAGGGTGGGGGACGGAGAAAACCAGAGAGCCATGGACTGAATCTTTTGGATGGTGAGGGTTGGTGGGGATCACATTCCCACTGATTCAGAGAGCTCCACAGCCATTTCACGCTCGAATGAGCGTCAATTAGCTGCAGGAGGAACTCCCGCCCCTCATTAGGGAGCAAGTCCCGCCTTAGAGTGTTGCCAGCCAATCTGATTGGCTGGCGGCTCTCTCGTCCCTGCAGAGACCGGAGCTGAAGTGGACAGAAGAGGAACTTCAGGAAGATGCCTGAGCCTAAGTCCCGGGACTGGAGGACAAGGCCAGTTAAAGGGGTCCCAGGGCAGGGAGGGTAGGGAAGGCCTGACAGGGGAGATGGGGGAGATGCCGGGGTGGGGAGGGAGGTCCAGCACCTACTGGACCTTAAGGAAGGTCTTTTTACAGAGGCGCTGTCCCACCCCCACGCCCCCCACTGCCCCAACATCCCGCTGGAGATCTAGTTCTTTTTCAGGCTGTCCCCATTACCAGGTAAATCCTCCTGCCAGCCTAAAAATTGAGGCCCCTTAAAGGCTTTAATTGGGCCTTGTCCGCCCCAGCGTAAAATTGCTGCAAGGTCGGGGCAGGCGGGAATCCCGTTCCTTCAATTTCACGCTCCCTCTGCCTAAAAACCCGCTGGTGGGGGAGCGTGAAATTCAGGCCAATGGCTATCAAGTTGCCTCCTCACACAGATTAACATCCCCATGTGTGCTGACTGAGCAGCTGGCATTGTGTCTGGTTGGTTTAATTTCCTTACAATCAGCATTGAATGTTGCACCAGTTTTGGGATGACAGGGAATTGGCTAATCCACTGGGAGGCGCACTAGCTGAGGGTAAGGGGATGGCTGGCTATCAAGTGGCTTGACTCAACATGCCAAGCACTCACCCTCAATGGCATGGAGAGTAGATCTAATTTACATTAGACACAGTAGGGGGTGACCTTAACTACTTCAGCTGGGCAATACTCGAGCAGAAGACATCACTCGCTCTTAATGGGTTTGTGCCGTTTTCATTCCATTGCTATCAATGGGGTAAGAATTAGACAGATTCTGCATAGGGCCAGTGATCTGTGCCCTCAGCTTACTGTCTGAACAGCAGATTTGAAATTGTCCTCTAATATGCCTGAGCTTGTTGCCCATCTGAGTTTGTCTTGTTCACACTGGGGAGGTGAATCTGAAATTTGTGATGACACCAAACACTTGCCACTCAGCCTGGAAATGCAAACACAGAAAGGGCAGCTCTCCCAGTTTTACACATTTGTTGTGTGACATTGGCTGCCTTCACAGTGCTACAATTTAGAGGGGGGGGGGTGGTGGCAGCAGCTACGACAGAGCAGGGAACTATAATCTGGTGGTGTTTGGGTACCTAGTGTGACTGAGTGACTTGATTCAATTCACTCAATTTACATTATCCCTATTCATATGGGAAAAACTATTCCAATCGATACAGTGAGTCCCACTCTGAGTGCACATCCTCATCCATACATCAAACTCCTGTGAAAAGTACTTATAGAAAAGGGCACAAATGAGGTCAGGAACTCAGCTGACTTGCATCTGAGGGATTGTAGCCTTTTCCCTGAACACATGCAACACTAATACTGAGACTGTGTTTTATGGTAAATCTAATCTAAGTACGCTTGTTGATTTGGGTGTAAAAGGATTCAGAGGTGTTTGAAGTCCGCTGTTCTGTGTTTGCTGCCTGTGTAATGTGCAACTGGTACCATACTCAGAGCCCCTTCTGACCTTGTTGGGTTGCGTCTTCATTTATCTCTTCCCCATCTTACTGTGTAATGCAATATGGTGACGTGCCTGGTTTTGTTCTGTGCCTCTATGTTGTGCCAGAAGCCCTGAATAGACTTCATGACAGAGGAAGTCAGAGGGACACAGTGTGGAATCAGATCCAAATATATATAAAACCCTGCCGTCAGATCTGAGCTCATTCTTTGCCTTCTGTTTTCTATTATTAGTTTTGAGAAGTGTTTGTCAGACTGCGAAATCCATCTGTATTCTTTCTATTTCTCTGCAATTCATTCTAATCCAAAATAGCAATCCCTCTGGTTCCTTCTGACCTCATTGGGGTCATTGTTGACTGGTTCTGGGGAGGGGAAAGAGAAGAAGGGGAGCGAATTTACCAGCTGGGGTGGGTGCGCGAGTGTGAAGAGACTTGTGGATGAGAAGAAGAAAGATTGACAGGGAAGAGAAGACAGGCTGACTGGGAACTCGAGTAATGAGAGGGAAAGACAATGAGGGAGGGAAAGAGGGCAATGTGGAGGGGAGGGCAAAAGGGAACTGTGCTGAGGGTGCATGGGAAGGCGAGGAGAGCAGAGATCTGAGAAAGAAGCAAGGTGGAAGACAGAAGGTAAAAGATATAACGAGGAAAAGGAGAAAGGAAGAGGAACAGAAAATGGGAACAAGATGAGGAAGGGCTGTCTGGAACTCTTGAGGTGAATTAAAAGCCATTGACTATCGCTGGAAATAAAATCTAGACTGGGTTACCTCATTATTGCATTCTGTCATATTGGTTGAAGATTTGGCAGCCTGTCTCCTCCACTTTTGGGATCATATATTGATGTCAGTTATATATTACCAGGAAAAACCTACTTAAATAAGGCATTTTGTTCTTGCAATAAACCAATTGGCCAGAGGGAGATAGATGAGGCATTTAGTTATCCTGTTACCACCTGACTATCTAAATGGCTTTGATTATGAGGCTTAGTTCCAATGTGTAGTCCTGAAAATGGAAAAGGTGCAGTTTGAAGAAATGCCTCGGTATATTTAAATTATTGGCGCCTCACTACAAATCACCAGGCCTTGTGGCGCAGTGGATAGTGACCCTGCCTCTGAGCCAAAGCCTGCAGGATCAAGTCCTACCCCAGGGCTCGATGGCTGTGGAAGTTGCATTCTTAACATGGTCAAACAGTGTGGTTATCAACCTGTGCACCCTTCCAACAAATACCGATGGTAGGTGGTAAGAGTGGGAGAGATTTCTGGGCAGCCATGTGATGGAAAGAAAGTTGGACCCTCTACTTGTGTGGTTGGGGTCTATTCTCCAAAAGTGTGCTGCTTGAGTCTATCATTTCTCAAAACCATTGCTCTTTATTTACACATCTGGATCTCTATACAAAGCTAGAGCTTCTCTTTCCAGGTCTCTCTTGCTTCTCAGTAATGTGATCTGACATCATTATTATATCAACATCATGTATGCTTCTGATGTTATCCCTTTACTCTGCCATCACTATCCATATCTCCAGACTATAATGTGCATTTAAAAGTGCATATTGCCATAGCAATTCGGGCTCCCTAAGTGGACTGTGACACACCACCACATCACTGAGAATTGTCCATGTGCTGTGATTATGGTGATAACTTTAGTTCTTTCACAGTTTTAGAAGTGACACCTGGAGGGTACATTTTCCCAACCCCAGCTGGTTGAAGTACCTGGGTGCATATAGGAGAGCATGCAGGCAGCTTTTGTCCAATCGCTTCCTGGACACTGGGTGGTGTCCCACTCTATGGGCATTGGATGAGGGGTTTCATTCGGTGGGCACTGAGTGAGATATCTCTCTCCCTGGGCACTGGGTGATGTGTCTCACTCTGTGGGCGCTGGGTAGGGTCTCTCACTCTGTTGAGTGGGGTCTTTCACTGCTCTGGCACTGGGTGGGCCACCCATTTCCCTGGGCACTCGATAGAGTCTCTCGCTGCTGGCCCAGGCCCAGGGAAAATTTTGGCTGAGGATTTCATTGTTGAATGTTCTTGTTATGCAGTTAAACTGAAAATTGTAGCTAGTTTGAAGTTTGTTGGATAATATGATTTGAAAAAATTTGACTGTGCCATGAAGTGTTGCCTCTATAGTTAAATTGAATTGCTATGTCAGTCTGCATGAAGGTGCACTGATGTCTGTGAACCTTAACCCAGCAACAATCAGCTCCTTCTAATGAGAATTGGCCAAACAGAACACAATAAATTGAAACCATTTGTGGGAATTTCTGCAAAATGAGTATTGGTAAAATTGAGGATAGAAGACAGTGTATTGTGAGCTGAATCTCTTCAAATTACCTTGAATTTGGCAGCTCATGTCTTAAAATATCGTTCACAGATTTCAATAATAATGAAAATATGTTGCCCCGTGTTGCAATGGGATTTTGTGCTGACCTCCTCGATGATGTGAGCCTGTCCAAACTGGAAGCACACATGTGTAGTCTCCCGAGCCAAAAGATGGTTATAATCATGGTGGACAGGCCGGGGGGAGGTGGGGGGGCAGGGGTGGGGGGATAGTCTGTGGGAATGCCTGGCAATGATGACCAGTTGCTTGATGATTGTTTGAGCGAAAACTCACCCTACCATGGAGCAAAGCCACATCTGGTGAAATGGCTATTGTCAACCCCGGCTGTGGGGTGAAGGCAAAGACATCACTTTGAAGAAAGTGAGGAAATTGGGCAGGATCTGATCCTCGTTTCTGGCCACATTACGCATTGGCCTACAATGAGCCTTAACTAGTCCGTCAAGCTCAGGATGGTGTCAGGTACAGAGGAGGAGGGACGACAGAGGGAGAGGAGGAGAGACGACAGAGGGAGAGGAGGAGGGACGACAGAGGGAGAGGAGGAGGGACGACAGAGGGAGAGGAGGAGGGACGACAGAGGGAGAGGAGGAGGGACGACAGAGGGAGAGGAGGAGGGACGACAGAGGGAGAGGAGGAGGGACGACAGAGGGAGAGGAGGAGGGACGACAGAGGGAGAGGAGGAGGGACGACAGAGGGAGAGGAGGAGGGATGACAGAGGGAGAGGAGTAGCTGAGGTGAATAACATTAATGCCTTTATGGGGAAGCTAGATAAACACATGATTGAGAAAGAAGTAGAAGGATATGCTGCTGGGGCGAGATGAGGAGGGGTGGGAGATGGTTTGCGTGGAGCATAAACGGTCTGTTTTCATGCTGGAGGTTCCATATAAAAGGACTTGTGACATGGAATGTATTGTCATAAAGGCTGGTGGAAGCAGATTTAATCATAACTTTTAAAAGGGAACACAAAAGGAAAATAATTGCAAGGCTAGGGGAAGAGAATAGAAGGGGAGAATGGGCGTGGTGTGGGACTAATTGAATAGCAGTTTCAAAAGTCGACGCAGGCACCATGAGCTGATTGGCCGCCTCCTGTATTGTAAGATTTTATCATTCTGAGTTCAGGTTTTAAAAGGGAATTTGATAGCCACATCCTAACTCATCAATCCAAAGTTGTCTCAATTCTCTATTATAGAGATAAGAAACCGTGAAACAATAGAAAAGTTACAGCACAGAAGGAGGCCATTCGGCCCATCTTGTCCATGCCAGCCCGAGGACACCCAGGTGCCCTTTCTAAACCCACCTTCCTGCACCCGGTCCATAGCCCTGCAGCTTACAGCACCTAAGGTGCAGATCCAGGTACTTTATAAAAGAGTTTAGCGTTTCTGCCTCTACCACCAACTTGGGCAGCGAATTCCAGACACCCACTACCCTCTGCGTAAAAAAGTTCTTCCTCATGTCCCCCCTACACCTTCTGCCACTTATCTTGAATCTGTGTCCCCTGGTTCTAGAATTCTCCACCAAGGGAAACAATTTTATCCTGTCCACTCTATCTATTCCCCTCATAATTTTGTACACCTCAATCAAGTCACCTCACAGCCTTCTTTGTTCTAAGGAAAATAACCCCAACCTATCCAATCTCTCCTCGTAGCTACACTTTTCTAACCCAGGCAACATTCTTGTAAACTTCCTCTGCACTCTCTCCAGAGCTATTATGCCCTTCCTGTAATGTGGTGACCAGAACTGCACACAGTACTCCAGTTGTGGCCTCACCAGTGTTTTATAGAATTCCAACATTATATCCTTACTTTTATATTCTGTACCTCTGCCAATGAAGGAGAGCATTCCATATGCCTTCTTTACAACCTTGTCTACTTGAACTGCTGCCTTCAGGGACCTGTGTACTTGTATGCCAAGATCTCTCACTTCATCTACCCCTCTTAGTATATTCCCATTTATTGTGTAATCCCTGTAACTGTTTGACCTC
This sequence comes from Cetorhinus maximus, assembly GCF_964194155.1. NCBI lineage: Eukaryota > Metazoa > Chordata > Chondrichthyes > Lamniformes > Cetorhinidae > Cetorhinus > Cetorhinus maximus. The sequence continues at coordinate 14,913,336 of NC_135890.1, read as the reverse complement.
CCTAAATGTATGACTTCACACTTCTCTATGTTAAGATCCATCTGCCACTTTACCGCCCACTCCACCAACCCATCTATATCGTTTTGGAGATTATGGCTATCCTCTACACTATCCACTACTAGGCCAATCTTTGTGTCATCTGCAAATTTCCCAATCGTGCCCCCCACGTTCACGTCCAAATCGTTAATATATAACACAAACAGCAAGGGTCCCAACACTGAGCCCTGTGGAACACACTTGAGACAGCTTTCCATTTGCAAGGGCATCCATCAACCATTACCCTTTGTTTCCTGTTACAAAGCCAACCTTTTATCCAGTTTGCCACATTACCCTGAATCCCATGGGCTTTTGCTTTCCTGACCAATCTGCCATGTGGGACCTTGTCAAATGCCTTGCTAAAATCCATGTACACAACATCCACTGCACTACCTTCATCAACCCTTCTTGCCACTTCCTCAAAGAATTCAACCGAATTTGTGAGGCAAGACCTTCCTTTAACAAATCCATGCTGACCATCCCTGACTAGTCCATGCCTTTCCACATGACAGTTAATCCTATCTCTCAGGATTGATTCTACTAATTTGCTCACCACCGATGTAAGACTAACTGGCCTACAATTGTTTGGCATTTCCTTTGATCCTTTTTAAACAATGGAACTACGTTTGCATTTCTCCAGTCCTCCGGTACCTCCCCTGTATCTAGTGAAGATTGGAAAATCATCCTCAGAGCATCTGCTATCTCCTCCTTGACTTCCTTCAGCAGCCTCGGAAACAATCCATCCGGCCCTGGTGACTTATCAACCTTCAAGGATTTCAACCCTTCGAGTACTTCCTCTCTCTTTATGACTATCCCATCCAATATCTCGCAGTGTTCCTCCTGGACTGCTATATCTACATCCTCTCTTGATTTTGTAAACATGGAGACAAAATATTCATTCAAAATCCTTCCCACAGCCTCTGCATCTACACACAAGTTTCCATCTTCCTCTCTGATAGGTCCCGCTTTTTCCTCAACTAACCTTTTAGCATTAATGTATTGGTAAAACATCTTTGGGTTATCTTTAACTTTACTTGCTAATCTTTTCTCATGCCCTCTCTTTGATTTCCTTATTTCCTTTTTATACTTCGTCCCTGCACTTCCTGTATTCGTCTAGGCTATCTGCAGTGCTTAGTTCTTTGTGCTTATACCTCTTTTCCTGTGTAAATACAGAACCAGGAACTCTACAGGCTCTCGGCGCAAAAATCACAATATAAAGTGGTTATTGACTTCTGTAAAGCTTGGTTGTCGGATCATTTGTCACTTATTAAGTGTACAATATCGTGCTTGTTGATATAAGTGAAAGCTCCAATAGGGTCAAGACTACCCCTGGGCTTCATGACATGTCTGATGAGGCTCCTTCATTACTTGAGCAGAATGTGGCTTGATGTTGCTTGAGTTGGCTATTGGGCCAATAGCAATGGTCATGGTGAAGTGGCAGGAGTTCATAAGCAGCGAGTTGAATTGAGTTTTGAGTAGGGAACCCATGCTACTTCACTCACCAGCTAAATGGTTAAAAGTAGATAGTGAGGGACCAAATGAAGTCATCTCCACCCCTAATCTTGAGTATAAAGAGAGAAAGATCTACCCCAGAACCAACAAATTCAAAGAGCGGGGAGAATGTAGGAGATTCTTTTGTTCACCAGCATTCTTTGTGAAGGATAATCTTGAACCTGCGCTTGCATTTAGAAAGAGGCGGGGAGAGCTGTGGACAATGCAAATGATATCCAAAGTGGTGTACATTATATCAAACAGTATTAACAGAGCAGCTGTTGCAACTTACAGGCTGGGAAATCTGAAACGCAGCTAACCAGCTCTTCTAAATATACACCCTGACATCACTTTCACCGATATCACTGTGGTTGTCACAGATCAATGTCGCTGCCATCTGACCCAATTGGTTCCTTGCAAACCAGACGTGGGAATCAGCCTCTTAAGTCCTGCAGCAACTGGATAGGAAGATTCACAGAAGTGCCATGGTCTCTTGCTTTACATTTTCAGCCTTTTGGTTCAGCTGCTTCCCTTCATCTGCATTAATCTTTAAACTAATTCAAGTCCATCTTTGAAGCCACGGGGTGGATTGGAGTATTCTTTCCAGTTACTTTCAGTTGGATGAGTTGTACATAGGAATGCAGCTAAGGTTGCCAAATTATATAAGTTGACTACTTGGCAATCCAGCTTCATGCAACTGTCTCCCCAGCAGTACTGGCCGGTACCCCACAGCAATACTACTGAGAGGAATGTCTAGAGTCTATTAGTAAATTTAGAGTGGTATCAGGATAGACAGCTCATTTTAAGATCGTGCCAAAACTGAAGCCAGGATATGTTCGGAGTGCAGTCATAAGGTCCATTAAGTTGTGATCCATCCCAACTATGTTGAATGTCCATTGTGACTGTTCTGTAACTGAAGGTCGATAGAAATGTTGTCGCCAACGCTCTTTCACGTATAACAACGAATAAGTTAAACAAAGATAGTTTGAGAATGTAATTTTGTACAGTTGCCTTTCATATTTAGGCCCAACTTCAAATCCAAAGCAGACTGGGTGTAAAAGTCTTTTTTATAAATAAATTATTTTCGTTTATACAGTGCTTTTCACAACCTCAGGACAGCCCAAAGCATTTTGCAGCCAATGAAATACTTTTGTTGTGTAGTGTATTGAGTGTTTGAAGTGTAGTTAGAATGTGGAACCATGGCAGCCAATTTGTGCACAGCAAGCTCCCACAAACAGGAATATGCTTAATCACAGATGTCAGGGCGTATATTTAGAAGAATAAAGTTGGAACTGGTTAGCTGCGTTTCAGATTTCCCAGCCTGTAAGTAGTAACAGGTGCTCTGTTAATACTGTTTGAGTCCACAGAGGACCACAGGCATCTCTGTCTATTAGGGAGAGATAATCGGTTATATAGCTTGAGAGGCACCACTCTGCAAGTGTGGGGCTAGGTGAGGTGGCAACCTCCATGAACTACCGGCTTATAATCTGTTTTCTCGGTAATGTTGTTTGAGGGATAAATATTGGTCAGGACACTGGGGAGATTTTAACTGCTCTTTTTTTTGAATAGTGCCAGGGGATCAATTACATCCACCTTAGGAGGCCTTGGTTTAACATCTGCTCCAAAAGATGGCATCTCTGTTGGGCAGCACTCCCTCAGTACTGCACTGGAATTTCAGCCTACATTTTCTGGACTGGGGCATGAACCCACAACCTTCTGACTTGGGGGGCAAGCACACTAACCATTGAGCCACAACCAGTGTCCAGTTTTAGGCCTGTTTTAGGCCATGTCCTTGTGAGCCTAGAGCACCAAACTATCTACAGTTGGACAGACATACCCTCTAAATTGGCACTCACTGTTGGACAAGGGTGGCTAAGTGGAAAATGGAAATGTCACACTGATCTCTTCACTACTTAACCTCATAACCTTAACCCCTGATTTTTTAAGTGCCTAGGGTGTACACACTGAAGAGTCAGTGTACACAGCATGGGTACATGACTGACATTTCTGGGACTGGCTGGTTCAGTGAAGAGGAGGTTATTTCAAGTTTGTTTTAAATTGCAGAGTGAAAGTCATTCCTTTAGAGGAAGTGGCTTGCTCAGTCTGCTGAAATGTGTTTCTGAAATCTCTTGTGAACAGGTGAGATTCCCAAGGGAGCCACTCACACCAAAACATAGTTTATTGTGCATATTATGTATGTGTGTATGTGGGTGTGTCTGTCCATGTATATGTATATGTATATGGTGGATCTCTTGAAAACAAACACACCAATTGAGGAACTCCACCAATGCTAAGTGGTTCTATTATGATTGTAGAATATTATGGGAGACCCATATTATTAGCTGAAGTCGGAATGGCTGTGAGATCTACCTACATCACACGGCTGGAATGCCACTGAACTTTTGACCCTGCGTCTGCCCGCTGTCTCTCCTGCAAGATGCTCAGAGGTATAATGTTTCCCCTGGGCTGGTTGACTGGTAGTTGAAAGCGGTTGGTGGAGAGGAGGAGGGAAGGGTGAGTTACACTGAAATGCCTGTGATGTTGTTACAGAGATCAATAGATGAAGGGGATGACATTACACCTGGTGAGGGAAGGCCAGAACAATGCAAAGCTTTCAGTGTTCGCTAATTGGCTGACCTGTCTGGACCAGCCTGCACTGTTTAACTTGCCAGGTTCACTGCTTTGGGTTTCCTCGCTGTGGCTCAGTTCATAGCACCCTCGCCTTTGAATCAGAGGGTTGTGGGTTCATGTCCCACTCCCGGAAAAACCAAAGAACTGTGATTGTACTCGAAAGAAGTTGCAATCTGTGACTGTTGATAACTCGAAAGAGTTTCCTCTGCTCTAAATCAACAGAATATTTTTATTATTGAACTCACGCCACCCTCTTCACCCCTCGGACAGGTTGTATCGAGCAGATTATATTTCTTACTTTTACATGCATATTTGGTGTCATTCCCAATATTCTGCCTGCTGTATGAACTGCTGGCTTTGACATCTTGTCCCATCAGTATGATGTTTCCATGCGGAGAACAGTGGAGGGGAACATAAAACCAGTTCGATTGACTGATTGTCGTGCTGGGCTGGAGTCCTGGGACTCAGACTGTAGCGTGGTAATCAGATCTGTCTGTAATATGCCTGTGCTCCCAAAAAAAAAACAACAGAATTGATCCAATTTTCATTGTTTTATTGCTTAACCCTCAGATGAGTGAGGAGAATTGACATAATTTTGCCAAGGAAGCTCTAAGCAATTTACAAAGGCTGTTTTCACCAAATCTAGTGTGTTTTTATATTTAAAAAAAAATGTCTGGTTACACAATCTGTTTATAAATTGCATAATTTTATTGCATAATGTGAGCCTAATGCTATACTGATAGAGTTACATCAGGCTCACATTATGCAATAAAATTATGCAATTTATAAATGCGGAACATCAGCACCAGCACGGACAAGATGGGCTGAATGGCCTGTTTCTGTCATGTAATTATCATAGAATCTTACAGCACAGAAGGAGGCCACTTCGTCCATCCTGCCTGCACCCGCTCTTTGAAAGGGTTAACCAATCAGTCCCACTTCCCTGTTCTGGCCCCACAGTCCTGAAGACTTTTTCCCCCATTGTATTCATCCAGTTCTCTTTTGAAAGTCACTGCTGAATCTGCTTCCATTATCCTTTCAGGCAATGAATTCCAGATCGTAACAACATTCTGTGTTTAAAAGAAAAGACAACTCGCCAGCCCTCCAGCCCCTCCCACCACCCCCCCACACCACTTCCCGGCTATTTTGCCAATTACTCAATTACCACCTGGAAGGAGAAGAGGAGCAGACACATGGGAATGCTACCAACTGCAAGTTCCCCTCCAAACCCACACGCCATCTGACTTGGCACTTTACCATTCCTTCACTGTTGCTGAATCAAAACTCCCTTATAACAGCGCTGAGGGTGTAGCCACACCACGTGGACTGTAGCAGTTTACGAAGGCAGCTCACCACCATCTTCTCGAGGGCAATTAGGGATGTGCAATAAATGTCAGCCCTGCCAACGACACCCACATCACAAGAACAAATAAAAAAGATTCTATTGGATTATGTTTCAGGTTCGATAATAATAAAGGGGCTGCAGTTAATCTCTGCCCCCAATAATTTTGTACAGCTGGACGGAGAGAGGCACAATGAAATAAGGCAATGATGAGCACAGAACACGGCCATCTCATGATGGCTTTGGCCAACATAAAAGAGCCTTGCACCTGTGTAACAAGGGACTCCTGCTGCCTGGTGCATGTAGAGATTGGCTGAGTTTCCAATTGACTCTGATATCCTCCTATCCCTTTCTCTAACTTGTTTGAATAAGGCAGCAATCACTGTCTAGGTTTGAGCTCAAAAACTGACACTTGGGGGCGGGATAATGCACAAGGGGGCAGTCACAGCTAGCATGGATCAGGGCCACGGGTGGAAGTTGCGAGAAGAGAAATGTGGGAAATCTGAGGGAGGGGATTAAATTTTAAAAAAATTGAGTTTGAATTATGCAGGTGAGTTTCTCCCCACTTGGGCTTCTTAATTTTGGCGGAAACCTTGTTTGCATTGGTTATGTGACCAAGCAGGACTAGGCCTGAGGATGTTCACTCCTGAATTTGGGAACAGTGGCACTTAGATGCTTAATATGTTTGCCTAAGATTCCCCTTTCCATCATTTTAACTTGAATCTATTTACTTAAAAACAATTTAACACTGCCACTAAAATAATGGACAGGAACATTTCGAAAAACATTTGTGCATTATTAGCCACAGTTACTTGGAAGGCCCATTGCTTTTCAAATCAGCAGGGGCTCTTTGCTTAAGAGAAGCCTGAGGGGGGTGACCTAATAGATGTGTTTAAAATGAGGAAGGGGTTAGAAAGGGTAGACGCACAGAAAATGTCACCACCTTTGGGGGAATCCAAAATGAAGGGCCATAAACATCATTGTCACCAATAATCCAATAGGGAGTTCAAGAGAAAGGCCTTTGCCCAGAGAGTGGTTAGAATGTGGAACTCGCTGCCACATGGAGTAATCGAGGTGAATCACATAGATGCATTTAAAGAGAAGCTAGATAAGTATGTGAGGGGAGTAGAATAGTAGGTTATGTTACAGGGGGCAAAGGAAGTAGGAATCTCGTGTGGAGCATACAGCACCAACATTGACCAGTTGGGCTGAATGGCCTGTATCTTTGCTGTCAATGCTATGTAGATTCAATAAACCGTATCCATAATCCCTAATCTCAAAATGATGGAATGAATGATATGAAATGGATTCCTACTAGCTCAGTTACATTTAGGGTGTGCTAGATTTGTCAATTAACTAGCAGCAAAATTACCACCTCATATAGCAACAATTCATCATTGACTTTCACGTGGCACTGATAAGGGACTCTTATCCCATCCCCACCCCCTCCAGCCCCCAGCACTCCCCCAATCAAGCCTCACTTGGCCAACTTTTTTCTGTCACGATGACGCTGCTCCACACACACACACACACACGCACACACATCAATGATCTGTATTCCTCACTGGCCCCTGGGATGAGTCTGCTGAAAATGAAGAATTGTAATGCTTCATTGATGCATTTCTCTGGAATTTTCAACCAATTTTCAAAAGAAAAGTGGCTGTTTATTTATTTAAAAACCCTGGCAAGTTGAAATGGCTGAAAAGAAAATAACGATTGAAACTCATGGTTTCGAAGGAAACGTGTTTTGTTGGATTGCTTAGTACTTCCACATTCATTGCTATTCGTTGAAACAAATTAGTGCATTTTACCTTATTATGTATTTCCAGCTGTTTCTTTTTTTTTCCCTGAAGAATTGTTTTGTCGCCACATATTGGACACACCAATATCTCCCATGTACAATATGTACATTAGATTGGGATAATGGACTCTCTGATGCATTCCACATGTGGTATGTTGACTAGACTGAGATAAAGCACTCATCGAATCTATCTACATCTCTCGTTATATAAAATTTCTATTTCATGTTAATTTATTTGACCGAGGGATAAGGCAATTCTACAGGTAATGCCTCTCTGAGCCTTCACGCTTTCCTTGTGTAATATTGGACAGTCATTTTTCTGAAGGATAAATCGAGATTAGAGTTGCTGCAGAAACACACAACTGTGAAGTTTATCTGATATTCGCGTCCTGAGAGGTCACCTCTACAGAATGGCTTTGAGAGGGTCCCAGTGGCAGGATTTGTGGTATTTGAATCACGTTAACCTTTGAAAACAGCAACCCTCCACACTGTTCCTTATCCTCTGGGTCCTGTGATACATGTCTGTGAGTCTGCCCTTCACACCAAAATTACCCCAGGAGGATCCTAGGAAGCTGAGCTAATTAGACAAATCCCTGGCGTTGATATCCATTGCATCACATTATAAGCCATCAGTTTCTGTAAGAAGAGACGGGGAAGAAACAATTTAACCCATTGTTTGTTGGTGAACTTTTATTGTAAGCCTATATTTTCACTTTTTTGCAAGGTATTGGTGGTCCTCATTACACTGATCATGTTTTAATGAAGTTGAGTTTACCACATCAGCTTTAAAATATAAATATTTTTAAAGTTATTGAAAAGGAATAATGTAATAAAAGTTTATATTACTTCAAATAATTATTGTCTGGTTTATATTACAAGTCTTGCCACTACATATCCGCTTTCAGTCGACAGTACAGTTTTGGCAATCTTACTATCTCACTGAATAAATTCATATTTGAATAAATTAGTTAATTGTTTTTAATTAAACAAAAAATTTATTGAATTAGCTCATGCTGAGGGATGTGGACACACATACATACACACTGTGCAGCCAACACACATTAAAACACACACACTCGCCCTCTGCTTCACAGACATTCAGACAATACATACTCCCCTCTCTGTTACGCACTGCCTACTCTCTCTTTTGCTGTAGGTAATGGCTCCTTGCTGTGGTGCTGTCTCATGGCTACTCAATGTCCCGCCACACCTCATCTGAGTAAATCTTCTACATATGCAAGCCTGGACAGTAAAGGCCGGATTTCTAAAGAGTCAGGAAGACTCTGTGACCTTTTCAAAATAGCAGGAGAGACCTGAATGCAGAAGTCCCGGCTCCATGTCTTACAAATCCAATTCTTGTATTGGAAAAAGGACGGGGTGTGATTCATACAGGAGGGAGATTAAAACTCAGCAGGGCAACTAGTGCTGCGTGCAAACAGACCCCACTTTGGCTGTTGCAAGGTCCTTAACCAGCAGTGTGTGAGTCTGAACTGATGGAATAGATATAAATGCTCTTGAAGGGTGGATAAGGTCTGTATAACTGTCCATGACCTGAAGTTTTTTAAATCCTCTGCTCTTTAAACTTACAAAAGGCTGCAGATGCCACTGAGAATTAAAAAAAAAACCTCTGCTGGACTGCATTGATTGACAGGCCATCTGGTGTAGGTTAAAAAAAATCAGTAGCACCTGGTTATACAGTTTCAATCGAGTTCTTTGTTGACATTTTCATAACCGCTATTATTATGTCACAATGATGCTTGCCTGAGTTCCAAAAGCTCCAATTATCGCATCGAGAGATCCTGAGTTTACAGTTTGACAGTTTAAAGAAACTATCAAAGAACTAACTGTCTTTGTGGGGTCTGAATAGAAGTTTTTGTTTTTATAAGAGATTAACCACTTGAGATTTAAACCCTTTGAGTGAATTCTATGAAAGGGAGTTTTATTTTCACTATCAAGTATATATAAGTGAGAGCATATTAGATTGTTCAAAGTTTAATTTTTTCACATCTCCACATGGCTCCTGAGATCTGCCCATGGTGGATATTGGGCACGTGGTTATGGAGATGGCATGGATGATATGGAGGGCCATTGAGGTGGGAGGGGGCATGAGTTGGCATGTAAGGTTTGAATAGCCATGGGGAAGGTCTGGGGGGGTGGTGAGAAGATGTTATGGGTGAGGGCTAGAAGGCCTAACAGCTTCTGAAACAACTGGGACCAAGTTTTGGGATGTTTTACCATGTTTAAAGGTGCTGTATAAATGCAGGTTGTCATTGTTGTCAATTTATTTAATTCTTTTTCTCCTTAAAGTTAGAATCAAGGCTCATCGCCACACCACCTCCTCTTGGAATTCACCCCTTCCCAGAATCTCAAAGCTGTTAAATTCCTTGCCTTCCTCAGTACTCCCTTCCATCTTACAATCTGCAGGTTTTTGAAACCCAAACTTGGTGTTGGCTCATCGGTACTTACTGATGTACCTAGGCTGGGATTTTCCGGTCCTGCCGCAAGCAGGACGGAACATTTGGCAAACCAACAAGAAGTCCATTGACACTCGGTGGGAATTTCCAGTCCCACATCTCGGCCCTAGTCTTATCTCCAACTTTGTGTCTGCAGTGACCTTTCACCCAGGTTTCAAAACATCTTGCGTACAATGGTTTAAGCAAATGTTGTTTTCCCTCTTTCTACTTCAGTGCCCTTCCCATTTATGTAACTTGCACTCCTGATTTGATTGGTATCTCCAAGGCATTTTTAAAAATTTATTCACGGGATGTGGGCTTCACTGGCTGGGCCAGCATTTATTGCCCATCCCTAGTTGCCCTTGAGAAGGTGGTGGTGAGCTGCCTTCTTGAACCGCTGCAGCCCATGTGGTGTAGGTACACCCACAGTGCTGTTAGGGAGGGAGTTCCAGGATTTTGACCCAGTGACAGTGAAGGAATGGCGATATATTTCCAAGTTTCTGTCAACCATTCTGCATATATCCATAAGGCCCTGCATTCTGCAGTTGGAACCTCGACCCCCACGTCAGTTTTCTCACCCATCTACCAGCCACTCAGCTTGCTGGTACTTGGTGCAGCACAGGTCCAGCCCAGACACTTGTGTGAGAAGAGGGTAGGGTGATGGAGTGGCAGCATGAATATAATCCCCTACCCCAATACCATAGCCCAATTCATGCAATAATGTGTGTTTACACAATGCCCTTGCATAGTAAAACATCCCCGAGGAGCTTCACGGGGAGGGGAGGGTGGGGCTGTCAAACAAAATTTGACATCAACCCACATGCGCTGCTCGGAAAGGTGATCAACAGCTTTCTCAAAGAGGTAGGTTTGATGGAGAAGAGCAAAGTGGCAAGGTTTTGGGACAGATTGTTAGAGCTTATGGTCTTTGTAGGTGAAGTCGTGGCCACCAATGATAGAGCAATGAAAATCAGGGATATGCGAGAGGCTAGAATTAGAGGAGTGTAGAGGTCTCGGAGGACTGTAGGCCTGGAGGAGGTTATAGTGATAGGGCTTGTGCTGCCTCTCATGTATTACAACTTGTTTGCTCCCCTTTGTGTTCAATTCCACTTTATATTCTGCATCTTTAGTGCTGTAAATGAAATTAACTCATACTGAACATTTTTGAGTGATAACAACATTGCAGCAGAAAACCCAGGCGTAATTAACCATAACAAGGCATACTACTGACTGACACACAGTGAATAACAACAACAACTTACATTTACATGGCATCTGTAAGGTGTCATCAGGCAAAAGTCAAGTCCGAGCTGAGAAGGTGACAGCAAATGTTCAAGAGCCAGAGGACACTGATTTAAGCTGAATGGCAAAAAGGCGACATGAGGAAAGGCTTTTTTTTTAACCACTGTAAGTGGTTAGGATCTGTAATACACTGCTGGAGATTGTGGTGGAGGCAGATTTAATTGTTGGCTTTTGAAAAAGTGTGGAATAAGAACCCGAAGGATAAAAGCTTTGCAGGGATATGGGAAAAGGGCGGGGGCACAGGCTAGATGGGCCGAATGACTGCCTCCTGTGCTGTAACTATCCTATGATTCTAAGATAATAGGATTCAAAAATATTCATTGGCTTTCATAAGATTTAAGCATGCAAAGATGATCAACAGTAATGATGGCCGCACAAATACTCAGGGTCATACTTGTGAATTCTTCGCTACCTTGAATCGCAAGTTTGGAACTCGAAGGTTTAATGGCTACCCATGCCTTGTCAAATTCTGACATTCTCTCTTTTATATATTTGTCAAAGGATTTATTATCTGAAAAGGAAGAATGTGCAGGGCTACAGGGAGAAGGTTGGGGAGTGGCAGTAGGTGAATTGCTCCTTTGGAGAGCCAGCACAGAGACAGCAGGCCAAATGGCCTCCTTCGGTGCTCTAACAATTCTGAGGCCACGGCTGAGAATGTTAAAATTGAGGTGTTGCCTAACTGGGGGGCCAATGCAGGTCAGTGAGCCACTATTAACGTTGTTGGTTCCTTGGTCATTGGCATTAATAAAGCTTCACTGTGCATCATGTCAGATTTAACAGCACAATGACAGGTGGCTGTTGTCCTTTACAGAAAGACCAAATAGTCTGGACAGACCTGATTAAATTCAGGAACGGTCGCACAATTGCAACTAGGGTCAGTCCAAATAAAAAAGGCCTCTCACCTTCTTATCAGCCCCCTGTGCTATTACACAGTTGAACAGTATCAGGCAGTTCCATTGGTCTCCATTTGAAAGGTTGAGTCACGTTGAGGTAAATATCAGAAGATAACAGGGGAAATGGATATACGGAGAAGGGAGATGCACAGTAGAGTTCTAGCAAGGTCACTGCAGAGGGCCACTTGCCTCACGTGTCAGAACGCTTTAAAATATTTCGGGTCATTCAACCTGAGCACATGCAAGCGTTGCCTCATTTCTCTCTGCCGCTCCTGTGGGGGAAGAGTGGGGGAAGTTGCTGGTAACTGAGGCACCAGCCAGATTGGTGAATGCTTGCAGTCCGCAGTCCACCCCTTGTCTTAAATGATTAATCTGCAACCCTCTCCTGGCAGTCAAGTCTGTGCGAGTAAATTAGGAGGTGACAGGGGAAAGCAAACACTGGAGGCCCAACCTATTCCCCCTGCTCTTTGTGGAGATGCTCCAGCTCAAAATTCAACCTTGTAAACAACGCAAATCAATTTGCCCTGATTTCCCACCTACCTCCCGAACAGGGAAAGAAATCATCTTAATGATTTTTTTTTTTTTTTGCTGTTTTATTGATCTGCATTGGGGAAAAACTAATCCTGTGTGAAGCCCAGGCAGCAACAGACAACCCTGGGCTGACTGTCACTTAAGCTTTGTTATGCTGTCAGTTTAGACAAACATAGACCAGGCATGTCACGAGTTCACGCTCACCAGCAGGACAGTTTTATAAAGGAGAGCGAGTGACAGACCGATGGCAACTGCTGCATTCATTCGACATGAAATTGCCTTTTTTTTTTTAGTGCGCATGTTTCAGGATGAGGGATGACAGGCTGGAGAATGGAAATGTTTTTCTGCCTTTTTGCACCCAATATTTTTTCTACTCCTATTGCCTGGTGTTCGTGGCCTCAAAATTGGGACAGGAGTCGACGTCGACCCCAGTGTGACTAAGACCTACCTCGGGGCCATGTGGGTGCTGGAATGTCTGACAGGCTAACTCCCAATCCCAGTAATAAGCATTCACTACAGCGCCAGCATAACTGTTCCGTTTCCTGCACCAATCATTCTGTGGTTTCTCCAAGGGAAATTGGCAATTTACAGCCAACTACTGCGGAATTTGAGAGTTTTGGATCCATTAGGAACTGGATGGACTTAGTCAACAACAGTGACTTGCATTTATATAGTGCCTTTAACATCATAAGGCTTTCCGAGGCCCTTTCACAGGAACGTTATCAAATAAAATTTGACACCCAGCCACATAAGGAAGTATTAGGTCCCGTGACCAAAAGCTTTGGCCAGAGAATTGGATTTTGCAGAGTGTCTTAAAGGAGCAGAGAGAGGTCTATGGAGGAAGTCGAGGCCTTAGAACTGAGCAACTGAAAGTACACCCTTCAATGGTGGAGTTATTAAAATCGAGGCTGCACAAGAGACCAGAATTGGAGCAGCGCACAGATCCTCCCTAGCTATGTTCCCAGCTACAGACTCCATGCCTCTCCCTGGCAGCAGCCTGAGATTAAGTCGGTCTGTTCGTAACCTTGGTGCCACATGTGAACCTGAGATGAGCTTCCGATCTCATATTCCTGCCATCATTAAGACCGCTCGTAACATCGCCTGGATTTGCCCTTGTCTCCGCTGCTGAAACCTTCATTCATGCCTTTGTTACCGCCAGACTTGAACTCTTGGCTCACCTTCCATATTCTTCCCTCCATAAACTTGAGGGTCATTCAAAACTCTGCTGCTCATGTCTTTACTCGCAGCGATTTCCTTCCCCTATCGTCCCTGTGTTTGCTGACCCACATTGGCTGCCTGTCAAGAATGCATTGATTTCAGAATTCTCGTCCATGGTTTAAAATCCCTCCATGGTTTCGTCCCTCCCCATCGCTGTAATCTCCTGCAGCTCCACAATCCTCTCAGACATTCAGGCCTCTTGTGTATCCCTGATTTTAATCACTGCACCATTGGTGGCTATGCTTTCCGATGCCCAGACCATAAGCTCTGGAATTCCTTCTTTACGCCTCTCTGCCTCTCTTTTCCTCCTTTAAGACACTCGTTAAAACCTACTTCTTTGACAAAGTTTTTTTTGTCATCTGACCTAATATCTCCTTATGTGCCTTGGTGTTATATTTTGTTTGAAAACCCACCTGTGAAGCGTCTTGCGATGTTTTATTATATTAAAGCTGCTGCATGAATAGAAGTTGTTGCTGTCAGCCAAGGTGAGCTTGTAGAGATGAGGGGAGCCATAGGGGGATGTCAACACGCGGGCGAAAATTAATTCCATATCGGACTTTAGAGCCTTTGGACAGGTGACACCTCTGTCCGTCAGTCTAAGTTAGATTCGAAGAAGGGGTTCTGAAGAAGAGTCATGTTGGACTTGAAATGTTAACCCTGTTCCTATCTCCACAGATGTTGCCAGACCTGCTGAGTTTTTCCAGCATTTTCTGTTTTTATTTGAGTTAAATTTGAACTTGAGTTGCAGAGCTGAAAGGACAATGTTCCGATTCATACCACCAGCCAGTGCTCCCCAAGGAATGAACTGTGAACTAGTTTAGATATCGGGGTTTCGTTTCATGGACAATTCCTTTGCATGGGCATTGAACATGTTCAAGTGTGTCAAAATAGCACAGTAAGAAATTTTACCCAGCCCCTAGACCATTGTGTGGCCAGAGGACAATTAACTTTGTCATAATATGCCTTTAAGGGATAGCAACATGACATCACTAGAAGGGAAGTGTGTCATGTGATCCAGTCTTAGTTTCACTTTTGATTTGAGCAGAGCTCACACACAGCTCTGATAGCTTCAAGCTTCATACCTATGTGTAACTGGTCTCATGTGCCTAGTCTCAATAAATAAACCCACAACGTGTTTACCAAATCCCTTATAAACAATTAGGTATTATATCAAAGAACATGACAAATTTCATAAAGTCAAGTTTATTTTTAAGAGTGAAAGGCTTCTTTTAACAAGAACATGCAGTACTCCACATCAGAGCTACTTACCAATCAAGGCTTGAGATTGACCTGACAGTACTTAGACCTGTCACTAGGGGTGCAAATTGCTTAGTCTCTGGCACCATCAGCACCCTTGAACAAATTAATGTCGATGAAATTGTGGCTTTGGTTTATCAATGAATCTCAAAGCCTTGGAAGGAGCAATATGCATATGTTTAAAAAAAAAAATTCCCTTGCTTAGTTTGAAGTGTCGGACCATTAACAAATGCTGATTATGAGTTATGTCAAGTAACATATAGATGTGCCTCTTGCTTTCCATGCAGAAGATAAGTAGTTATAGCTATGGATCCTGAAAGGAGCATAAACATTGGAGACCCTTGCAAGCTGTGGGGAATTTGGCTTGTCTGCTGTATTACTGGTTATGCATACACAAACAATGCAATAGTCCAGGCAAATCGTCTGGTGTCAGTAATAAATGTATTATGAGCCTAAGGGTGCAGAATAAGCAGTAATCCAGAAACATTGTGGATTTCTACAGGGGAGGAGAAAGAAACATTTAAAATAAAGAAGTTAAATGTTTGCCTGTTAAGCTGAATGCCAAGCTAATGAACTTTCAATTCGACACTTGCTCCACGCTCCTGTCAAGCGTCTTGCGATGTTTTATTATATTAAAGAATCTCCTCTCCTCTGAACATTTCCCCTTTGTTCATTTTAAGCTCCGGATATCTTATCCTACGGGCTCTCCACCTATCCCAACTATCCCAGCTATGTTAAAATAAACAACAACTTGCATTTGTGCAGCGCCTTTAAACATAATATGACGTTTCACAAAAACGTTATCAGTATAAAACTTGACACCGAGCTATCTAATCAGGCCTTAGGACCGATGACCTAAACCTATGTCAAAGAGGCAGGTTTTGCGGAGCAGTTAAAACAAGGACAAAGAGAGGTGGAGAGATTTAGGGAGGAAATTCCAGAGCTTAGGTCCTGAACAGTTGAAGACACGGCCACCAAAGGAAGGGTGAAAGAATTTGGGGATGCCTGGAGTTGGTGCAATGCCGAGCTTTGAGGAAGGGGCAAGGCCACAGATGGATTTACTCATAGGTATGAAAGTTTTATATCTGAGGCATCGCTGGACCAGGGGCCAATGTAGGTTGTGGAGCACAGGGGCGGTGCGTGAACAAAGAGACTCACTGTACCATCGCTTGTGGCTGTGCTATGATTTGAAGGGAGGGAAGAGGAGATAAAATAGGAGTGCATAGCTTAGGTCTTAAAATCTGTGTAAGATGAAGTGAAGATTGATGAGCTCCATCTCTCTGACACCCTGAGAGAGTTTGAATTAGTATGGCAGATGGAACAATGTATCTTGATTTTAACACATTTGGCGATGTAGAGGAAGGTGGTGGAGCAGCTTGGTTAACCTATTTGGAAGTTTGAAAGGAAGCAGAGAGAAATGTTTAGAGGACCACTGTGCATTGTAGTATGGATGGGATCAAAGGACAGAAGGATTGTCAATCTGCTCGAGGCTAGAGGTGATGGACACCATGTTTGTTATATCTTAAATAAAACAGGCGAGCAGGATGAGTCTGTGGGTATTGGCCGGGTTATTGAACATGAGCTCCGCTAAATTGCATACTCTTATGACAGACCATTGGTAAATGCTACCCAATTGCATCCGACGCAATGCGAGCTCTGCTTTTGAGCTGAAGTTTGTGTGAAATCGACCACAGAAATAGCACATCTGCTTATCATAGGGAATATTTGACTGATCAAAAAAGGGTCCCGAGTGAATAACTGAATGTGTGTAAAAGTTAAGAGTAGCCTATTAAGGGGAGGATATGATTCTTGCTTAGGCAGAGGGCTGAGTGAGGAGAGTTGGATTAGCCCATTCCTTTAAGGGCATTTAGATTTAAGTGCTATTCAGCTTGTTTGTTACTGTTTTCCTGAGGCGGGCTGCCTCCAATGCCAGTGCCAGCAAGGCGGAACAATAAGACACAGCACTCACAAACATAAGCTTAAGGCACTGTGAACACATAGGGACTGTTCATGGGTGATCTCCTGATCTACCATGTTTTGTTAATGTATTTATCTTTGTGACCATTAACGTCATATATTGTTATGTCCATTTGACGTGAGTGCCAACATGATACAAATTTTGCTTCTGTCTTAATGGCCTGAGTATGTTTCACTTGCTTTGTAGATGCAGGGCCGCTAGTATCCCATGCTGGACATCAGTGGCTCTAAACTTTATTGCATAGGCACTGAGTGGACTTTGGGTTCAAAGGAAAGGGTCATTTCAGACATCCTGGATGGAGGCGGCAGCCCTGACATGAGGCGGAAGCAGATCTTTGGCAGCCTAACTGAAGGAGCGTTGGATCAAGTTGTCCCTGCCTCCCTGAAGGATCCAGAAGTCTGCCTCCACGCCCTCACTTGGCTCCTCTTCTGACTCCCTCCTGGATTCATCCTCTGTGGCCTGTGGAGCTGTCTCAAGATCCTCTTCCTCCAGTGGGTCCCCCCTTGCCAGAGCCAGATTGTGGAGAGTGCAGCATGCAACCACTATGGGAGGTATTGTAGTGCACCCCCTGAATGGCCCAGGCATTGGAAGCACATCTTCTGTCATCGCCCTTGTGGAGGCATGACTCCTATTATAACGCTGCTCTGCCTCTGTTCCTGGGTGGCGGAGAGTCGTCATAAGCTACCTTTTCAACAGATAGCCCTTGTCACCCAGCGGCTATCCATCCAGCTGAGCTGGAGCAGTGAACAGCCTTGGCACCTGTGAGTGTCTGAGGATGTACGCTGCCAGGGTACCTTGCACAGACTTGCAGAGTCTGCGTCTTGTGGTCACAAACTATCTGGATGTTCATCAAGTGGAAGCTTTTCCTGTTGGCAAAGGTACCTGGCTGACCCTCTGGCTCCTTGATGGCCACGTGTACAGTCGATTGCGCCCTGAATGCGGGAGAACCCAACAATCGCTGCAAAGCCTCTGCCTTGCTCAGCCCGGCTGGCCTCGTCCGTATGGAAATGAATAAATGTCATTACTCGCCTGAACAGAGCATCAGTCACCAGCTTGACGCAACTGTGGACAGCTGATTGGGACACTCCACAAAGATCCCTCACTAACCCCTGGAAAGAGATGGAGGCATAGACATTGAGGGCCACTGTGACCTTCGGAGCTACTGGCATGGGGTGTCCACCCACACAGTTGGGGGTGATCTCAGGCCCAATCATCTGACAAATGGAAGTCAGTCTCCCTGGAGAGGTGGAGCCTCCTTTGGCATTGCACCTCGGACATGTTGAGGTAGCTGAATCGCTGCCTGTAAACCCTGGCAGCAGGATAGTGGCCTCTTCTGCGGTCTCTTCTACCTTGGGCTACCTGCTGGCCCTGCACCCCTTGTGCCTGCAGCTCTCCTCCCACAGGTTGCTCCCCTGGAAGATGCATTGGGATACCTGGCCTCCTCTCCCTTCTGCCCCTATCTTCCTCCCCAAAGGAGGTGCCACCAGCGGAGAACACAATCCCCATTACCAGGGTAACGGAAGGTTGTCTGGTGCCAGGAAGGGTCCACATGGCCAAAATCCTCCAGGGGCCTTGGGGACACCAATGAGTCCTGAAATGAAGCCTGTAAATACTAAGACTGAAGCTCAGAACAGAGATGAAGCTGTCAAGTACAAATAAGCAGCCAGCTGCAAACTATCTCCTAAACTCCACACTGGCAATGCTGCTGACCCTTTTTATCCTGCCCTTGGATGAGTTTTCGTTAAAAATGGGCTGCCCGTTTTACCTGTGCGACGTGCACGAAATCGCATGGGCGACATAATAAAATCAGGATCGGTTGCTTTTTTTGATGGCTTTAAGTGGCCCTTTAATTGTTGGCGGGTGCGGCTCCGACACCTCTGCACGCTCCCCGCCCTGAAGATTGCTGGCGTGCGGGATGACGTCGGGATGCTCGCCCGATGTCATCCTGCGCTACCTCACGTCCGTTAGGGGCGCCCGCGAGACGTAAAATTCTGGCCGCGGGGCGGGATTTTCCGGTCCCGCTGAAGTCAATGGACTTCTGAATGGATCGCTGCATTTTATGGCCCTACCCCCACGATGGGGCCGTATAACTCCACCCGTGGAGATGGAAACAGGCAGACACGCACTGTGACAGAGACCAGACAGATGGACACAGAGACGGACACACACACAGACATGGAACAGTGAGTGACAGACGCAGGAACACTCTGTTCTGGCGAACTTTATCTTATATAACTACACTTTTACTTAACTTTTACAATGTTGAAAGAGATGCACAAAGTGAACCAACATAATCTAATGAATCATTTGAGAAATAATGTGGGAAAGCCCCAGGCAGGTGTTGGTCTCACTGGTCTAGCTGGCTGATTTTTAGAGGATTTTGGATGAGCACCAGTAGCGGTATTTTTGTGGGTGATTGATGTAAACGTTTATTTTTTCACCCTTGCTTGTTTCCATCATATCTAGACATCCTAGACTAATGACATTGGCTTTAGTGACAGGCCAACATCTGTTTCATTCCTCAAACTTTTCTCTCTTCTCTATAAGATGGTTTAAGCTGACTGGCTTCCTTTTGGTCTGGAGTACAGGTTTTGTGTTTGCCTGTGTAGCCCTGGTTGGCAAAGCACGCTTTCCTGCTATATATGCTTTTCATTCTAAAACTGAATGTACATTGTTAATACAACAAGCACCGTAATACGATACCGAATTATCTCTCTGCAATATTGATGTTCCCTCGGAAGGTGGTTGCCAAAAGAAAAAGCTGTTTGATATGGAGCAGATTGGGTGTCACGGCAACAAATGCTTTGGTTTATTGAGTTGAATGGTTCACAGTTCCCAAGATAATCATTTCTTCCCCCTCCCTCTCTTTGACCATCAGATTATTATTGGTTTCCTGTGCAATTAAGGGTGACACCAAGTCAATAGGGCACTTCCCTTGGCCTTCAGTTGAGTTAAATACAATAGAGAAGGTTATCTTTTGAGAGGTGGACACGTGCCTTGTCTTGATAGCACAGGCAGGCAGGCCTTTCCACTGCTTGAATACTTCATGCGTTGATGACAAGACTTTGTGGTTGTGATGGAAATGGTAGGCCTTTGGCACTCCTCTATTGTCCTCAGTTATTGCACGAGCTGTCACGTCCTGTACATGTGAGGCGTTATACAAATGCAAGTCTTTTCTCTTCCTCTAACAACCCCCCGACTCTCAACTCCCTTCCTTGTGTGTCTCGTGTCAGAACTGCCTCCACTGGCCTCTGGACCACCGTTCACATACTATAGACTGAGATGTTAACGGGAATTTGGATTTGTTGGTGCTTGTTCTTGTTTGGGTGTCAACGTTGTCACAACTCTGGTGTAGCAGATCAAGAGGTCCTGTTAAAAAAAGAAATATTCAATTGGTCCACTGGCCATATTAGTTTTCATTCATTGCCATTTTCTCTTCTTGAGAGAAATTGTTTGGTCTGCATTTGGCAACTGCCCAAAGTGGAATTATTGAAATCAGGAGCACAATATTAATTACCTAGTATTTGCAGAACAGAAACAAGCCATTCTGCCCGTGAGCTCTTTGTTGGTGTTATCTTTCAGATATGCTTCCTCCTGCCCAACTTCATCAAGGCTATCAGTTATCCGTCTATTCCTTTCTCACTCATATACTATCCAGCTTCCCCTTAAATGCATCTATGCTATTCATCTCAACTACTCCAGTGTGTTTGCTGGTGACAATTTCATATTTATGGCCTCTAGTTTTGTTCCTCCCCCACAAGTGGAAACATCTGTGTCTGCGGTATCGAACCCCTTCGTAATTTTAAAGACCTTTGTCAGGCCACCCACCAACCTTCTGTTTTTTTATGACAAAAGACCCTCAGTCTGTCCAACCTGTCAGGCATAAAAACCTCATGCACAGACAGTGTGTAATTACTTAGTGCTGTACTAAACATAAGAACATAAGGAAAATAGGAGCAGGAGTAGACCATTCGGCCCCTCAAGCTGTTCCACCATTCAATAAGATCATGACTGATCTTCTTTTGTTTCGATTTCCACGTTCCCATCTAACCCCGATAACCTTTGATTCCCTTGCTTAACAAGAATCTATCTACCTCTACCTTAAAAATATTCAATGGCCCCCCTGCCTCCACCACCTTCTGAGGCAGAAAGTTCCAAAGTCGCACAACCCTCTGAGAGAAAAAATTTCTCCTCATCTCTGTCCTAAAAGGGCGACCCCTAATTTTAAAACCGTGCTCCCTAGTTCTGGACTTACCCACAAGAGGAAACACCCTTTTGACGTCCACCTTGTCAAGGCCGTTCAGGATCTTGTATACTTCAATCAAATCACCCCTCACTCTTCTAAACCCTAGTGGAAACAAACCCAGTCTGTCTAACCTTTCCTCATAAGACAGCCCACTCATTCCAGGTATCCTCTAGTAAACCTCCTCTGAACTGCCTCCAATGCATTTACATCCTTCCTTAAATAAGGAGACCAAAACTGCACACATTATTCGAGGTGCGGTCTCACCAATGCCCTGTATAACTGAAGCATAACATCCTTACTTTTATGTTCAATACCTCTTGTAATAAAGGATAGAATTCCATTAGCCTTCTTAATTATTTGCTGTACCTGCATGTTAACGTTTTGTGACTCATGTACTAGAACACCTAGATCCCTCTGCACCTCAGAATTATGCAGCCGTTGTTCATTTAAGTAATACTCTGCTTTTTTGTTCTTCCTGCCAAATTGAACAACTTCACATTTTCCCACATTAAACCCCATTTTCCAGATCTTTGCCCACTCACTCAACCTGTCTATATCCATCTGCAACCTCTTCATGTCCTCTTCACAACATACTTTCCTACCTATCTTTGTGTCATCTGCAAATTTAGCTGCTATGTCTTCACTCCCCTCATCTAAGTAATTGATGTAAATCATAAAACGCTGAGGCCCCAGTACAGACTCCTGTGGGATGCCACTCGTCACATCCTGCCAATAAAAAAAGACCCATTTATGCATACTCTCTGCTTTCTGCCAGCCAGCCAATCTTCTATCCGTGTTAATATGTTACCCCCTACACCATGCGCTTTTATTTTCTGTAATAATCTTTGATGTGGCACCTCATCAAATGCCTTTTGGAATTCCAAGTACAGTATGTCTACAGACTACCCTTTATCCACTGCACATGTTACTCCTTCAAAAAACTCCAATGAATTGGTTAAACATGATTTCCCTTTCACAAAACCATGCTGACTCTTCCTGATTGCTTTGAGCTCTTCTAAGTGCCCAGCTATAACCTCCTTAATGATCGATTCTAATGACTTCCCCACAACACACGTCAAGCTAACTGGCCAATAGTTTCCAGTTTTCTACCTCCCTCCCTTCTTGAATAGAGGGGTTATATTTGCTACTTTCCAATCTGATGGAATCTTTCCAGAATCTAGTGAATTTTGGAAAATTAACATCAGCGCATTGACTGCCTCATTAACCACCTCTTTTAAGACCCGAGGATGTAGTCCATTGTGACCCAGAGGCTTGCCAGTCCGCAGCTCCATCAATTTGCTCAGTACCATTTCCCTAGTGATTTCAATTTCACCAAGTTCCTTTCTCCCGATCACCTCCTGATTTGCAGCTATTACTGGATTGTTTTTTGTATTCTCTATAGTGCTATAGTGAACACAGAAGCAAAATATTTGTTCATTTCTTCCACCATTTCCTTATTATCCATTATTAACTCCCCACTGTCACTCTCTAGAGGACCAACACTCACTCACTTGTAGAAGCTCTTGCTATCCGTTTTTATATTTCTAGCTAGCTTCCTCTCATACTCTAATTTCTTTTTCCTGATTAACCTTTTAGCTATTCTCTGCCGTTCTTTATATTCTGTCCAGTCATCTGTCCTGCCACTCATCTTTGTGGAGTTGTATGCTTTTTCCTTAAGTTTGATGCTTTCCTTAACTTCTTTAGCTAACCATGAATGGTGGGTCCTCCCCTTAGAATTTTTCTTTATAGTAGGAATGTACTCATTCTAAACAGTCTGAAACATCCCCTTAAATGTCTGCCACTGTTTCTCTATTGATCTATCCTCTAGCCTAGTTTCTCAGTTCACTTCAACTAGCTCAGCTTTCATCCCCACATAGTTGCCCTTATTTAAGTTTAAGATACTAGTCTTAGACCCACTTTTCTCCCTTTCAAACTGGATGTAAAATTCAATCATATTGTGGTTGCTGCTACTTAATGGTGCCTTTGCTCTAAGGTCATTAATTAATCTGTCACATTACACAATACCAAGTCTAATATAACCTTCTCTCTGGTTGGTTCCAGAACATGCTGCTCTAAGAAACTCTCTCAAAAGCATTCTAAGAGCTCCTCATCCAGGCTACTACTACCAATCTGACTTTTCCAGTTTATGTGTAGATTAAAATCACCCATGATTTTTGCCATCCCTTTATCACAAGCGCACAATGTTTACTCTTGAATATTTTATCCTACACTGTGGCTACTGTTAGGGGACTTGTAGACCACTCCCACTAATGACGGTTTTTCCCCTACTATCCCCCATCTCCACCCAAACTGATTCTACATCCTGATCTCCTGAACCAAGGTCATCTCTAACTATTGCACCAATGCCCTCTTTGATTAACAGTGCTACCCCTCCACCTTTACCTAGCTTGATATTCTTCTTGAATGTCATGTACCCCTCAATATTTAAGGACCCTATATTTGTCATCCTCCAACTACATCTCTGAATTGCTATCAGATCATATTTATTTACTTCAATATGGGCTATTAATTAATTTACTTTATGAAAGCTACGTGCGTTCAGATAGAGAGCCTTCAGTTTTGTCTTTTTGTTACCTTTGTAACATTTCGTCTCGACTGTTAATGTATTCTTAGGTTTTTTTCTCTCTGTCCCTTGCTGCCATTCTCTGACCTTCATTTCTCATATTAGTATTTTGTTCTCCTGTCTTGACTCTAGACTTTGAATTGCTACCTCTCCCCAAAGCTTGACTCCTCACCCCTCTTGTTTAGTTTAAAGCCTTCTCTGCTTCCCTAGTTATGCGATTTGCGAAGACACTCGTCCCTGCACGGTTCAGGTGTAAACCGCCCCACGGTACAGCCCCACTTTCCCCTGCACCGTGTTGTAACATGACAGAGTGTGGTGCTCAGCAAATACACTTTGGGATTGTGCCTGTTTATAACAAGTGAGAAACACAATTCATTCCCAGAATTGAGATATCACACTTGGAGGACAGAAATAACAGGAAGTTAAACAGCTCTCAGATTGATTCTCCGGATTGCTCCCTGAACCAGATTCGAGGTTACAGAAAGTCATCACATTCCTGCCCTGCTATAATCAGATTACTAGTATTTGTAAACTTTTTTTTTGAAAAAATGTTGCTGTATAGTAGGTTATGGATAACATTTTCTCTGAAGAAAACATTGTATTTTGATGTGTTTGTGGGGGTTTGAGGGGCAGGGGTCGGGTGTAGTAGAGGCTAACACTGATTTTCTGAATTCATGTTAAAGACCCCCCCAGCAGTGTGGAGGTTTTTGTGGGGTAGGGGGTCCCAGGAGTTGGTCAATATGAGCGGGGGCTTTCTGGGAGTGTGCCATGTTTATAGAGTAATGATCTCTGGGAGTGTGTCAGTGTTTGCAGAGGGTCTCTGGGAGTGTGTCAGGCCCAGATTTTTACCATGATGGACAGCCTCCCCATCTTGCGAAAATGGCAGAAGTGCCCAACAATCCTAAGTGTCGCCCCGAACATGGCATTTCCCATTTTAGCGGGGGTGGGAATGGGAA
Source organism: Cetorhinus maximus (assembly GCF_964194155.1). Lineage (NCBI taxonomy): Eukaryota > Metazoa > Chordata > Chondrichthyes > Lamniformes > Cetorhinidae > Cetorhinus > Cetorhinus maximus. The sequence continues at coordinate 14,888,620 of NC_135890.1, read as the reverse complement.
CAGTTTATGTTTCACACACAGGCGATTCACAGAGGCAGCTGGCCATTTAAATCATCAGTTGCACTACTGGTGTGGGATTTTGGTAGGCCAGGAGTGTGAAACCCGAAATGTGTGGCTTAGACCAAGTAAGAGGATGTCTAAATTTTGTGGATTCGTTTGGATAGCCAGGAGATAAGGTTCCCCTTTGGATCTGGAGTTTGGAGATAAGGTTCCCCTTTGGATCTGGTCACAGCACAGCTTTGGTGGAGTTCAGGTGCCCTTTGGTGCAGGTCACATGCCCTTTGGGGAAGTTAAGGTGTCCTTTGGTGCAGGTCACGTGCCCTTTGGGGAAGTTAAGGTGTCCTTTGGTGCAGGTCACGTGCCCTTTGGGAGAGTGCCTTTTAGAAGTGTTAAAGGCATGCATAACTGTGCATAAACTCATTACTGTCGAGTTCATTGGAACTGTCAACAGACCTGTCAAAATCAACTGTCAAAACTATCAGAAGCACCTGTCAACAGGACCAGTCAATAAAGTCAAGAGGACTTGTCAAAAGCACTTGTCAAATGGAGCTGTCAAGCTTTCAACCCATTTAGAAGTCCTGCCCTTTAAATCTTTGAAAAAAATTTCTTGAGTATTAAAAAAGATATTGCTTGCTATTTCACTCTGTCGGTTGACCTAAACCATTACTGGATTGCTGCTGCATGGCTGATTTCAAACCATCATTATCATAGTAGGGTGTCTATCATTTCGCAGTTTGATTGAAACTACAAGTGGTTATAGACTCTTTGATGAGGCATTATGAATTGCAACGCTTGTTGTTTTAAGGGATTGTATACTTGAATTAAATGTTTATTATCATAAGGCTTTATTTAGTTGAAGGGATGCAAATATAGTAAATGGGTTTTTATGAATGAGTGATTTTTTTTCAATGTAGTGAAGTCTGCAATAGACACTGGGAACTTTTTTAAAAAAACTATATTTATCTAATCTCTGCATGGGCCCTGAGGTCTGTCCATGGTGGATACTCCATTAGCTGGCATGGTCAGTGTAATGGAAAAGGATGGGGGGTGCAGAGCATGTGTTGGCATGAATTGGCACTAAGTTCGCATAGGTGCTATAAATAACCATGGGGGATATGTACAGGGGCATAGTGGCTATAGGGAACCATGGGGGGTGGGTACAGGGTCATAGCTTATCATGAAGGGGATGAGGGGTCATAGGAGGTGGTGACCAGAACATAGGTTAGCATGGATGGTATGAGGGGTCATTCTAGAGGGGGAGGGGAGCGGTGGGGGTTGGGTACCAGGGGAATATGTTGGCATGGAAGGTATGAGGGGTTATGGGGTTGGTTATGGGGCTTGAGGTGACGTGGGGTGTCATGGATGGGCTTGCAGAGTATGTGCAGGGTTGGTGGGAGGTGGGAGGGGGGTGAGGGCTGCATGGATATTTCATATTTTATGTTTTATTTATAAATTTTGGACACAGTGCTGGATCCCCAAGGCAAACCTTCCACCCAAACCACCCCCACAACTGGCATCCTCCGCAATTCATCCTGGATCATCCGCCCCCAACTTCTATTCCAACCTGCACCACCCTCCACCCCCGGACCGAAAATCTGTGTCTGGGCAGCCATTTCTCCAGGTCGAGTTTGCAGGGCCGGGAATTCTTCCGACTCTGTGCACCCGACCCGTGGACGAAAAATCAGGCTTTAGTGTTTGCAGGTCAATTTTTGCCAGCAATTCGAGAAGCACTGCTTTCAAATCTATACTTCAAGGGCTGCTTTATTGTGATCTGCCCCAGATACCCTTCAGGCAGATGAATCTACAGTTAACACTGAGCAAGTGGCTCTCAGAGTCTGTCTGCCCTAAAGCGACATAGAAACGTAGAAAATTGGAGCAGGAGTAGGTCATTCGGCCCTTCGAGCCTGCTCCGCCATTCAATATGATCATGGCTGATCCTCTACCTCAACGCCGTACTCCAGCGCTCTCCCCATACCCTTTGATGCCTAGAATGGTAGGTCTCCAAATCCTGGAGAATGAGCAACATTTATGTACAATATCATTTTTTAAAATGACATATTTTTAAACATTTGTAGCTCTCTTTTAAAGACGTGAAGAGTGGCTTGAATGGAAATCCTTAGCATTTTGCAAACCAACGTGGGTTTATTTATTTGCTCCCTCCATTAACCTTGGTTATCTTTTTTAAATAAATAAATAAAAATATATATATTCTATATATATATGAGGTATTTAGAGGCCAAAGTGCAATAGGTTTTGATGACAACAATGTCGATTTAACAAGTAAATTAGGACTATTGGTACCTACTCTCCACTGATCACCCTCTGCAAAGGGCAATACTTTGAGGGAATTCCCATTTCCACAGATTTCAATCTGGCCTATTGAACAGCCAACATATTTGTATATAAAGCCAAAACTCTCTGATGTGTAAAAGAAAGAACTTGCTTTGATATAGCGCCTTTCACAGTCACAGGATGATCCAAAGTGCTTGACAGCCAATCAAGTGCTTTTGAAATGTAGTCACTGTTGAGAATTGCCCTGTTTGTATTCCTGAGAGAGAAAGGGCAGACAGGGCCTCAGTTTAATGCCTCATTGAAAAGTTGCATCTAAAGTGGATTAAAATAAAGAATTGTAAAATAATCTCAGACCAAGTGAATATTCACTCTCTATCAAAATGACTTGGACAAAAGTGACTAGGGTAATCCCTAGGGGGGATTGTAGGGCTGGAGGAGGTTACAGAGATAAATGGGGGTGGGGGGAGGTGTAGGACCTTGAGGAGGAGAATTTTAAGTTTGATGTGTTGGGGTCTGGGAGCCAATTTAGGTCATCAAGGACAAGGCAATGGATGAGCCCGTTGGGCACCAGAATTTGGGATGAGTTGAAGTTTATAGCGCATGGAAGATGGAATGCTGGCTCTGGAATTCTCTCCCTAAATCTCTCTACCTGGCTTTTTCATCTTTTAAGATGCTTCTTAGAACCTAGGTCTTTGATCAAGCTTCTGGTCACATGTCCTGATATGTCCTATGAATTTGTGTCAAATTTTGAATGATAACGCTCTTGAGATGTTTTGCTACATTAAAGGCACTATATAAATGCCAGTACATATTGCTGTTGATTCACCAGCTGCAAGTCGGCTGTCCCAACGTTTCACTTCCCTTTTGCTCTAACAGTACAGTATGTTGAGCCTTCTGCTGTGGGTGCAGGAACTATCAGTATTTTGTAATTTGTTTTGTTTTCTTGTTGCATAGATTCTATACCTTGCTGAATGTTTTTGGAATAATTAATAACCTCTAGGTTGACAATCCCTCAGAGCAGACCGAGTAGGATGTTGTCTAATGATGCGTCACTAATCCCTTTGTGTTTACAAGAAAGACCTTCTGAGTTAGTGCTTCACATTGAAGAGACAACACTGGCAACACTTCGCCACTGTATTATCACACGGGCTTGAGAGCATAAGGATACTTTTAATATTTGAATACTGCTGGTGTCCCTGTTAAATAATGCCATTGATGGATGGATGTGGCAATGCCATGTGATGGTGTTCCACCATCCCCTATGTTTTGTTCTGTATTAAGCACTTACAAATCATGCACAGCAGAGGTTAGATGCTAGGCATAGCTCCCTTAACTCTACATCCAAAATTGTGCCTTAGCATGAAACTCATTAAGGACTGTTTCCAATTCCCACACCATTCACCTTTTAAGTTGGGCTGTCAGTTTTTGGTGCCTATTCATAACAAATCATGTCCACAGGCCTTATCTTCTAGATTTGTACCTATTGGGAACAATATAAGACTCAACTTAAGGATCCCTTATAATTAACAGGGATAGCAAACTTGTCAACCTATTAGCCTAGGCGTGGTGCAAAGCTAGGACCCAGAGGTAAATGGGCTGTCTGCCTCCCTGCTTGTGCTGCTGATAAAGAGCAGATGCATTGTCATATTGGCCCCTTGCACTTGCATTGTCCCCATGGATCTATTACTGTGTCTGCCATGCTAAGTGGGCAAGTTAAGAAGCACTGTGTGAAAAATATGCAGCAAAGTTTTCAAAATTAATTTGTTTTTTAAAATTAATTTGGAGAGGGAGAATGACCAGAGAGATCAGGAAGTATTTTATGACAATGGCACCCTGTACATGTGAGGGAGAATGATGGGGTTCATGTTGATGTGTTGTGTAGTTGTCAGTTAAGTACAAGCTCCCTATCTCTATAATACCCTCCAGGCCCACAACCCTCCGAGATCTCTGTGCTCCTCCAAATCTAGTCTCTTACACATCCCTGATTTTCATAGCATTGCGGGATAAGCCTTCAGTTGACTAGGTGGAATTGCTTCCCTACCTCGCTTTACTCCTTAAAACCTCTCTCTTGGAAGCACCTTGGAATGTTTTGCTACATCAAAAATGCTTTAGAGATACAAGTTGTTGTTTAGTAAAAGGCCCTTTTTTCACGATGGTTGCCTTTTAAAAAGAAAACATAACTAAAATTCATGTTTATAACATTTCAGGTGTGGGCCTGTGCTATTACTTTTATAGACCCTCAGATTCATGTCGATTTTGTTAAAGCAATCCTGGAACTTTAAGGGCTTCCCTGAGATCCGAGGGCTTGAGGCCAGATTTAGGTATTAGCCCTGGCTCAGTTAGTAGGACTCTTGCCCTAGTAAGAGTCAAATGGTTTCAGGTTCAAGTCTCACTCCAGAGACCTAAATGTGGAATCCAGGCTGACACTGCAGTACTGAGGCATTGTGGCACCATCAGAGGGGCCAATCTTTGGGCGCGACGTTCAACTCTGTATGCCCTCTCAGGTGGGTGTAAAAATTCACTGAGCACTATTTTGGAGAAGAGCATGGTGTCCTGACCAATAGTTATCCCTCAATCAACATCACTTTCTAAAAAAAGATGCATTGCCCTTTATGGGTCCTTGCCATGTGCAAATCAGTTGCTGCGTTTTCAATATTATAACAGTGACTATGCTTCAAAAAGTACCTGATTGGCTGTAAAGTACGATGGGACATCTTGAGGTTGTGAAAGGCGTTTTAGAAATGCAAATCTTTCTTTCTGAGGGCAGGTGGCCGATGAGAAGACTGACTAATTCATACTGACTGAGTAACTCATCTTTTTCTCAGCGCAATCTTGTGCTGTTAACAGTGTCTTGGCATTTGTATTTGCAATTTTGCCTATGTTTTTTTGTCATCATCTGAGTCGTCAAAACTTTGATAATGCTTCTGTGGAGTGTTTTACTATGCTATTGGCGCTATATAAATGCATGTTGAAGTCGTTGACACATTAACCTGCTTGCACAAACCCTCCCGGAATACGGAGTCATAATGAAAAAAAATCATTGGAGATGGGGAAATGAACAGCCTCTGTTGGTGAAGGTTGTTCGGTTTCTTCCTGCAGCGGTGCTCATAGATTTAAGTGAGGAACATCAGAAACAGCTGACATTAAATGTCTGCTGTTTGGGATTAGGTTAAAACCTGCCTCTTATCCTTTCCTGACGATGGGGTGCTCACTGCATGTTGTTGAATGCAATTCTGTCAATAATTAATATTTAATTACAAAGACAAGCTTAATTGCGACTTGAAAACCAAGGGCACACTTTTATCTATTTTCCGCCATAGTACCACATTTGTAACTTGAAAGGAATACAAAATACTTACAGATATCCATTCAGGTAAATGTCAAGCCCAGTTTTTGCATTGTGCTGTGTTTGTCTGCTGGTCGCTATTTCCTGAACTGTCGCGCCAAATTTTATTTTGATCATTTAAAAAGGTCACTGACTATGGAGTAAGCTGAGTTTGCAAGCTGCGGCATTGTTGTGTGCCCAACTTGAAGAGTTGTAAAGGTTTGCAAGCCAGAAATTTGCTGATGGAAGTGAAATATTTTTTCGTGCAGTGTCTTATAATTTGTACTGTCCTGACATTTCACTCGGAGAGCTGCATGGAGCACTACAGAATGATTAGAAGGCTGTAATCTGTTTCAGGGGTCCTGACAACACCATAAACTGAGGGAAGACTTTCCAATCTTGAAATCTATCCAAGAAAAATATTTATTTCATAACATCCTCTTTTCATGCTTGGTTTTATTCAGCTTTGATACCAATTATAAATGCCTTCTGCGTTCCTGATGCACATTGATGTTTGACAACACTGTAAGCTCATTGAGGCACAGTTCCTGGCTGATAACTGCATATTTATGTGGCCAGTGTATATGTGCCTGTGCTGTAGATAGGACTTATTTCTAAAGTCCCCCTGCTACAGCCTAATGGCGGAATTTTCTGCTTCCATTGGCGACGGGCGTGTTTGGCAGCATGAGCGGACAATATGGTGAGAAGGCCAAAAATCGGTTTAAGGCCGTTGTGAAACCAGCTTGCAATCGTCCACTCCGCCCACCAATGGTGGGCCTTGTTTCCCGCCACTGTACATTGGGAACCTAATTGCATTACTTTTAGCATCTCATTATAAGCCCTGCTCGCTGGAATAATCCCCCCCCACGTTGGATAATCCGGGCACATCAGCGTTTCACAACTGTACATAAGCGACGTACACCTGGTGAGCTGCAATTCGCTCAGAACTTCCAGTTTTGTTTGCCTATCTTGCATTGGGAAGCATTCGTGGTCATCAGCGCCAGGCTTCACAGGCAGCACCACATCACTTTCAGGGGGGGCTCACGGACAGGTCTCTATCTACCAGGCCTGTAAGGCAGGGGTGGTTTTTCAATGGCTGCAGGGTTAGGGCTCGCTTGGGGAAGGGGGAGAAGTGGCCTCGGGCGAGGGAAGAAGCTGCAGGGCGAGGGCTGTACTGGGGAAGGGGGGTATCCCAGGGTGTGTGTGGGGGCTCATGTTGATATGTGAAAGTGGCCTCAAGATGGCGAGGGCTGAGGAGGCAGTCTCCAGAGGAGATGAGGCCAGATGGAGATGTAGGAGTGTATATATGAGACAGTGAGTGGTGATGTCCCCTGAGCTGGCAGTGATTGAGATGCCAGTGAATGTGTGATGGGCTGGTGAGTGTGTGAGTTTAGAGTGATGAGATGGCTGCCTTATTCTGGTGGCACGGATGAGATCACTCATCAGCTTTCTGCACTGGATGGCCAACCTCTCCTGTGCAGCATTGGCATTGACCACCACTGCCACTGCCCACCAATCCAGAGTGGTGAGATTGCTGGACCTCCTGCAGCCAGGGTGGGGATAGAGGACATCAGGGCGGGCCTCCAAAAGGCATCCCAGTGATGGGTCACTGAACCCGTCTTGGCTTTCAGGGCGCTGGCTTCACTGGAGCAGTCCTGGGCTGCGAGCATTGAGAGCTGTGTGCACGGCTGCAGCTTAGATATGTTATCCAGTGTGAGGAAACGGTGAGGTAATGGCGTGGTAGGCGATTCAGGGGCTGCCTGTCAGCGAGATGGCATATTTCCTGTGGCTGCATAATGAATGAGGTGGGAAGCGGACGATATGGTGTGAAAACCCACCAATGCAGCCAGCGGGCAAAACTTATTTCTTCATGCCCACTACTGCACTTAGAGCAATCTGGGATGATTCCGCCCTAAGGGTGTAAATGTTTGTCAAATATTTTGTAATACAGTGTAATAGTGCAGCTTGTAATTTATCTTATATTCATGAATATGCATCTAAAAGAAAGACTTGCATTTGGATAATGTTTTTCACAACCTCAAGACATTCTATCAAAGACAGTGAAGCACTTTTGACTTGTAGTCACTGTTGTAATGTAGGAAAGAATGATAAAAAAAACAAAAGGAGGCCGTTCAGCCCCTTGTGCTGGCTACTTGAAAGAGCTATTCAATTAAACCAGCTCCCCTGTTCTTCCCCCATAGCCCTGTACATTTTTCACTTCAAATATTTATCCAATTCATTTTTGAAAGAAATGATTAAATCTGTGTTTTCCATCCTTTCAGGCAGTGCATTCCAGGCCCCAACAAGTCACTGCGTAATGTTTGTTGTCTCATGGTATATCTGGTTCTTTTGCCAATTATCTTAAATCTGTGCCCATTGGTTATTGAACCCCCCCCCCCGCCCTCCACCCCCCCCACCCCTCACCCCCCTGCCACCAGTGGAAACAATTTCACTTTATTTAGTCTATCGAAACCCTTCGTGATTTTGAACGCCTTTGCCAAATCTCCACTTAACCATCTTTGCTCTAAGGAGAGCAATCTCAGTTTCTCCACATAACTCTCTCCAGCATGGACTTGATGGGCCGAATGGCCCCCTTCCGTGCTGCAAAGACTTCATGTATAACTGAGCGATTCCATCAGCTAGAACTGTTTTTGCCAGTTCATGGCAAGATCTTTCATGAGGCAACTAATAACAGGCCAGTTATCAGTCATCCGCCTGGCTGAAGATTGAAGGCTGGTGGGCAGGCTGTTTATTTATATTGTGTATACTTCACGAGGGACACTTAAATGCCCCACAGGGGAAAGCTGGAAATGGTGGACAGATGACATCTCCTCTCTGTTGTCACTTTTGGTGCCAGTGGGCGTCTTGTGTTGTGCAGTCACACCGATAGGAGTTGGTTTGAGGCTAAGCTCACTTCAATTTGCGCCAGATAGTAGGCGGAGAGAGGAAACTTTCATCCCATCACTTTGCCTTGTATTTCAATGCATTTGGGAACACTCTTGCCTCCGAGTCCTAACTCAGAGACTTGAGCGCATAATCTAGGTTGATACTCCAGTGCAGTACTGAGGGAGTTACCGTTGGAGATACTGTCTTTTGGATGAAGCATCAAATCGAGGCTCCATCTGCCCACTTGGGTGAACATATAAGATCCCATGACTCCACATTCAAAGAAGAGTAGGGAAATTCTTCCAGTGTCCGGGACAACATTTATCCCTCAACTGACATCTAAAGTAGATGACCTGGTAATTTATTTGTGTGCAAATTGGTTGCCATGTTTTTCACATTACTGCAAGGTCTGCACTTCTGAACTAATTCATTGTTTGTGAAATCTTTTAAACATTCGAAAGCCATGAAAGTTGCTGTATAAATGCAAGTCTGTCTTTTTTTTTCACATCTCAGAAAAAAGCACTGCATACCAACCTGATTCCCCACCAGTTACTCTGCTGATGTCCTGAAACAATTAAATCTACAGCAACTGAATCCTTGCTGACAACTATTACCTTGGGACGAGACATATTGGACTTTTGAGTATCTTAATTGTGTTTGGTGGAAAGGAACATTGAATATTTATTGCAGTAGATCATCGGCCTCTGCATTTAACAATGAGAAGTAGCTATTATCTTAGAAGACAGAGAAACGAACTGTGCGTTGCACTAAAAATCAATCAAACTACATAATGCAACTAAAAGGCCTGGACTTGTACAACCATTGGAACTTCCTGACATCATATATTAGCCACTACATACATCAGTGGATGTCTATTATAACTAGTGGTCCTGGGTTTTATTGGTAACAGGATCAGTGGTTATTACGCGATGCAACATGTGCACTTTCAAGTGTTGGGAAGGGTGGGATGGTGCAGGAGAGGCAGCAGGGGTAAATGTTTTGTCACGCAGCACATGGTTTGTGCATGGCACTCCTTCATCAAGGGTGGCATAATTGGAGGTGAACCACAGCAGCTCAATCTTGCTCGCCACTAAATAGTCAACCCAAGCAACATTTATCAATTTATGCTCAGGCTATAGGTGAGAGCGGCCAAGAAGTCAATTATTGTGACGACACTTCCAAACTACTTCATTGGCTGTCAAGTGCTTAGGGGTGTCCTGAGGAAGTGAAAGGTGCTATATAAGTGAAAAAGTGTCCTTCTTTATTAATGCCTAACTCTAGTTGACCTCACAGCTAAGTGGCTGGCTATAAATTACCTTAGAGCATTAGCAGCCAACCCTGCCGCCCTTTCTTGGTTGTTATTGGCCTGGTTGTAAGCTTGTGGAAAAAAAAAAGTCACTTTTTCTGGTGCCAGACCACATATGACTGGATCTAGTGGATTCTCGCTTGCCATTATGGGATCTGAGCTCACGATCTCTCCATTGATACGGCAGCTGACGACAACTGCCACACTCGATAGCGATGGTCCAGGAGCAGGTTTATTGGCCAAAGCGTGATGTGTGGCTAGGGAGACCTCGGGAGTGAATTTCCTTCAGGGCTTCTCCTGTTCCCTGCTGTAACATCAGCGGAAACCCCGTGGACATGCCTAAATGGGGTTTGTCCCTAAGTTGGGATGAAGGAAGTGCAAGAAGCTCAAAGGAAATCTGGACCCTTGAGGTAATGAGACAGAATAGAAAACGTTTAAAAAAAAAAGGGAGAAATAACCACCATTGACAATGTATGTCTCAAGGGTATGCAATGTCAGAGTCAGTTAATTAATAGATCAAAACGATCACACATTTCTCTCACACACGCAGACACACACGCACACACATTTCTCGCACACACACACAAACAGATCAATTGATTAAGATTGATATAGGTAACAGTAATGGTAAGAATAATACATGGATAGTTTGCAAATCCTTAACATTCACGGAAATATGATAGATGTTTCATCACTTACCATCAATATTTAAAATGACATGAATTAAAATTCATAAATATACGACATTGATTAGTTTGATCCCTGAGTAGGAAAGTTGTTAGTTCAAGTCCTGTTCCAGGACTAGGCTGATAGTGCAGTGTTGGTAGGAATACTGCATAGCTGTAAATACATCTACTGTACAAAATGTTAAATAGGATAGTAGTCTGTCCTAGGGGTTCTGATGGATGTTAAAGATTGCATGGCACTACCCCATTCCCCCCTCACCTATTCCCACCAAAACCAGACTGACTGGCTGTTTGTCTTTTTTGTGTGTGACCTTGACAGGTGCAAATGAACTGCCATGGAAGCCTACACAACAACCGTGACTGCTTTCACCAACGATTGGTATTGTACCTTTAGCGTAGTAAAGCATTCCAAGGTGCATCACAGGGTGTTAACCAAATGGAATTTGACACCGGGCCACATGAGGTGATGTCCGAACAAATGACCAAAAGGTTGGACAAAGCTGTAGATATTAAGGAGTAGGAAGAAGTAGCGAGATAGAGAGGCTTAGGGCCACAGGGAGCTGAAGACATGGCTACTGATGGTGGAACATTGAAAGCCGGGGATCCAGAATTGAAGGAGCGCGGAGATCTCGGGTGTTGAAAGGGCTGGAGGAGGCTACGGAGACAGAAAGGGGAGGATTTGGAGGGATTTGAAAATGAGCATGGGAATTTTAAAAATAATTCTGAATGCTGTGGCAGTGCACAAAGTGTTAATTAGGAACTTTCCAGTTGTAAAAATGTATTAGTTAGTATCAGCTCCATGGTTATGCAGTACCAGGTCAGTGTTGTGGCTGCTGCATTGAAGAGGCACCAACAGGCCACGTGTAAGTAAAAACCCATGGAGAATAGATTGAAGGAGATCATGTATTAATGCCACCCTTGCTGCAAATTTTTCACACACCACGGAACCTTTTCTTGGTTGCTAAAGGGGTTTTCTGTTACTGAGATTCCCTCCAATTGTATGAATGGATCCTGCACTTCACCAATAAGTCATGGTTCCTACGGTCAGGATTCACTATCTCCTCATAATATTTTAACACACAGCTTTTCATGGCTTTCCACTAAGCTGCAAAAAATGTACTGAGCTAAGAGGGAAGGATGTATGAAGTGTGACACATGCATTAAGCTCCTTTGTTGCTTTCAGAGGATGAAAGGGCAAGATAGAGCAAAGCGAACTGACAGACTGTAGCAGCTAGCCTGGATACTGAGCCATCTATAAAAACTACTTGTATTTATATAGCACCTTCAGCATAGTAAAATGCTGCAGGGCACTTCACAGGTGCTCAATCAAATGAGATTTGGCACTGAGCCAGATATTAGGATGGCAAAGAGCTAAGCTCTCAGGAGAAACTTAAAAGGAGAAAAGAGAGTTGGTGAGGGTTTAGGGACAAAATTGCAGAGCTTAGGGTCTCAGTAGGGGAAGGCACAGCCATTAATGATGAAGTGTTTAAATTCGAGATGTGAGGAGGCCAGAATTGGAGGGGCACTGAGATCTTAGAGGTTTGTAGGACAGGAAGAGATAACAGAGCGAGGGAGGAGTGAGGCCATGGAGACATGTATGAGAATTTTAACATCCAGGTGTAGACTGGTCTGGCAACACGATGCAAGTCAGTGGGCACAGGGGTGATGGGCTACTGACTGCAGAGTTTTAGATGGGGCTCAAACAGGGCGGAAGGTAGCAGACCAGGCAGGAGTGCATTAGAAAGGAAATAGGTACCAAAAGCATGGATGAGTGTTTCAGCAGCGGATGAGGGGAGGCAGGGGGTAGAGATGGCTGGTGTTATGGAGGTAGAAGTACAGGCTCAGGAATCACCTCTACATATATGAAGATAGGAACAGATTTAGGCAACTCCAGTCCCTTGAGCCTGCTGCGCCCTTCAGTTAAATTGTGGCTGACCTACACCATAACCCCATTTACCCCACCTTAGCTCATATCCCTTGACCGTCTCGCCTAACAAAAATCTATCAATCTCTATCGTGAAAATGCCAATTGTATCCCAACACACGCTGCCTTCTGGGGCTGAGAATTCCAGGTTACCGCAATTTTTTGTGTGCGAAAGCACTTCCTGATTTCCCTCCAACCCTACAAACCTCTCCGATCTCTCTGCTTCTCCGGATCTGTCGTCTTGCACATCCCTGATGCTAAAAGCTCTACCAGTGGCTGTGCCTTCAGCGGCCTGGGCTCCAGGCTCTGGAGTTCCCTATGTAAACCTCTCTAGCTCTCTCTCTCCTCCTTTAAGACACTCATCAAAACCTACCTCCTTGACCAAGCCCCTGGTCACACCCCAGTACCTTTTTTCATGTGGCTTTTATGAGAGAGAGGTTTAACAACAATTTGTTACTACAGAGCAGCATTAACATTGGAAAACGCCCCAAAGAGCTTTACAGAGATGGAAAGGTTTGGGGATACTGGAAGGGAGGCAGTAGGCACACTGAGTGATTCCTTACACTGTTCCTTGGTTGTTTCTAAGTTGAGCTGGTTAAGACAAGTGGAAAGTTTGGAGCTACTGCAATTAAGACAAAAATATCAATTCCTGTCTTTCTAGGGCTTGCATTGGGATAGGGAACTCTTTAAGGGTGGTAGGGCTGTTAAGTTAAAAAGCAGGGGAAGCTACCGCAATGAATAATTCAAAATCTAAGGTGGATGGATATTTTCTTAGCCAAGGTTATTAAGGTATGTGGAGCCAAGGTGGGTGGATGAAATTAGAAGACAGGTCAGCCAAGTATCTCACTGAATGGCAGAACAGGCTCGAGGGGCTGAATGTTCTACTCCTGTTCCTAAATAACTGCTTAAGAAAGCATTTCCGGGTTAATGCACTCAAAGGGTTGCAGATTAACGTACTAATTACTCATTTAGGTAGAGATTGCAGGGCTCGAGCTGGCCAAGGCACTTAGCAAGAGCATCTGTTTATTGCTGGGAGGGTTGTTTGTTGTGTTAGATTGAAATGAATACAGATAAAGAGGCAGAACTGTGATAATGTGTGTATCAACAGCTGGCCGAGATGTCCCCCGATAACCAACCTTTTGTGAGCCATTGCAGTGATGTTTCAATGCAAAACTCTGTAATCATAAAAGACTATTGGCTTCCGCTGGAAGGAGTTATTGGTTATAATCCCCTCGCCTGATATTTTGCGGGTATGATTTAATGAATCATTACTTTGTCGCCCTGATCCCTGGAATGAACCTACCAGCCTTTATCACTGGACAAATGTACTTCTGTGACTTATTTAAACATATTAAAGTGTTCAGATTTTTAAAAATAAAACAATATGAGGCGTGCAAGAATTTGGGACAATCTCCCAGCCCGGCCTGCCACAACAGATGCTGCTCACCATCTGAGGGAATTGCAAGTGAGGAAAACAAATAAAACTGAGATAGAAAGAATGAGAGGCTCTGAACCGCACAGACAGAAACATCTACACAGGCAGAGTCAGAGATAGACGCACAGACAGAAACATCTACACAGGCAGAATCAGAGATAGACGCACAGACAGAAACATCTACACAGGCAGAGTCAGAGATAGACGCACAGACAGAAACATCTACACAGGCAGAGTCAGAGATAGACGCACAGACAGAAACATCTACACAGGCAGAGACAGAGATAGACACACAGACAGAAACATCTACACAGGCAGAGTCAGAGATAGACGCACAGACAGAAACATCTACACAGGCAGAGTCAGAGATAGACGCACAGACAGAAACATCTACACAGGCAGAATCAGAGATAGACGCACAGACAGAAACATCTACACAGGCAGAGACAGAGATAGACGCACAGACAGAAACATCTACACAGGCAGAGACAGAGATAGACACACAGACAGAAACATCTACACAGGCAGAGTCAGAGATAGACACACAGACAGAAACATCTACACAGGCAGAGTCAGAGATAGACACACAGACAGAAACATCTACACAGGCAGAGTCAGAGATAGACACACAGACAGAAACATCTACACAGGCAGAGTCAGAGATAGACACACAGACAGAAACATCTACACAGGCAGAGTCAGAGATAGACACACAGACAGAAACATCTACACAGGCAGAGTCAGAGATAGACACACAGACAGAAACATCTACACAGGCAGAGTCAGAGATAGACGCACAGACAGAAACATCTACACAGGCAGAGACAGAGATAGACGCACAGACAGAAACATCTACACAGGCAGAGTCAGAGATAGACGCACAGACAGAAACATCTACACAGGCAGAGTCAGAGGTAGACGCACAGACAGAAACATCTATGCAGGCAGTGTCAGAGATAGATGCACAGACAGAAGCAGCTAAACAGACAGACAGTGATACAGAGACAGACACAGAGACAGTGATACAGAGGCAGATGCAGAGACAGTGATACAGAGGCAGGCGCACAGACATTGATACAGAGACAGACACAGAGACAGTGATACAGAGGCAGACGCACAGGCAGTGATACAGAGACAGGTGCACAGGCAGTGATACAGAGACAGACGCATAGACAGTGATACAGAGACAGGTACATGCAGACTCGGGACAGCCACAGACACAACCACACAGATACAGAGCTAGGCACAGACACATTCCTTTCAAATACACATGGGCACATGCACACATTCTTCATTAACACACACACTCTTCACAAACACACTCTTTGCAATTAAACACACACACACATTTCTCGTGCACACATTTCTCTATCACACACACACACACACATTTCTCTCTCTCTCTCATACAAGCACACACACATATATTTCTCTCAAACACGCACCCATTTCTCCACACATGCAGAGACACACACACTTCTCTTTCTCACACACACACACTTCTCACGCACACACACTTGTCTCTCTCACACATGCACACACACACTTCTCTCTCACACATGCAGACACACTCCACAGAAATAGAGTGGGCGGAGAGAAAACAAAGAAACAAACCAAGAGGAAAAAGGTGAAGATGTGCAGGAAATAATAAGCGGGAAGAAGATTAATAATGGGAGAAAGTAAAAATAAAATAGGATGAGGGGAAAGTGATGATAGATAGAAAAGTAGACTAAGAGTGCAAAGAGCAAGAAGAGGAAGAAGCAAAATAGCACGGCAGCTAGTGAGAGTGTAAAGGAATCCAGCAAGAGGAGTAATAGGCAAAATAGAAGTAGCAAAAAACTCTCAGAAGAGAAATCCAATGATAGCAAACAATAAATTCAAAATCTGAATATAAAATCTGAGCTGAGTAATCTTCCTGAGTGTAGATGAAGTACAGAAAGAAGGTTTGATTCTTCTCCTCTTGACTGTGTCTGCGCAGCAACAGGAAGTATGCCTTCAGATAGTGAACTCTGTTTCTTGTCGTGAAGCTAATAATTATTCAACCTGCATATTCGGCCCTTGGATTTTTTAATTAAAACTGAAGCATTCTTTTTCCCTTCCTCTGTGTGTGACTAACAAAGGTTTTCCTGAGATCTCTCTGATGAATTAGAAAGGGTACCGTGTGCGAGGGCACAGATTACAGTGTACGCATTGGCAAAGTGGTGGTTATCGCAATGAAGTTATCCGCACCCATCCTGCAGCGTTTGTGTCTCAGTTGAGAGAACTTGACCTCAAACCCTGTTCTCCGGTGAGATTTCTAGTTGAATGTTCCTGATTTTGGTGTGGATATAGTCAGGCCCTAAGCTGTGGCATTCCCTCCCCCAATCTCTCCTCTTTTAATATGCTCCTTTCGGAACCTACCACCTTGACAAAGCTTTTGGTCACCTGCCCTAATATGCCCTTATGTAGCTCATTTTGTATAATTAAGCTCCAGTCAAACCTTAGGACAGTTTCCCATGTTAAAGATGATATATAAATGCAAGTTTTAAAACATTCTTTCAAGGGATGTGGGCATCGCTGGCAAGGCCAACATTTGTTGCCCATCCCCAATTGCCCTCGAGAAGGTGGTGATGAGCCGCCGCCTTAAACCGCTGCAGTCCATGTGGTGTCGGTATGTCCACAGTGTACCAATCACACTAAATAATACCCCACTGGAAGTGGTTCGCAAATTCTGCTACCTCGGGTCCACGGGTGACGACCAATTTACTCCTTGATGCGGAACTTGATGCACGCATAGGGAAAGCAGCTACCACCTCTGGCCAACTTGGGAAACATGAAGATCAAACTGATCCTTAAGACCAAGCTGATAAGGCTTATAAGGCCTGCGTTCTCAGCACGTTGTATGGCTGTGAAACAAGCTCAGCAGTTTCCACCTTTGCTGTCCGCGGTGTGTTGTCTGTACGCTGGCGGGTCAAAATTATGAAGGCAGCCATCCTTTCAGAGCAGATCTCAACAGGTTTGTCAGCACTCCTCAAACTGAGGCGCCCGCAGGATGGAAGATGGTTGTATACCCAGGGGTTTTCTGTATGGTGAGGTAGCCAGAGCCAGACAACCTGTAGGATGCCCAAAGATCCATTTCAAGGACGCTTGCAAGTGTTGACTTGAAGGGTCGAGACATCAATTATCGCTCTTGGGAGTCACCAGCTGATGACAGAGGAAACGGCGACACCTTCGGTGTGCAGGTGTGCACCACCATGAACACCATTGGCTACAGTAGTTCAATAGTTAGCATGAACACCAAAAACAGCAATCCACAATGACACTCGGTAGCTTCATGTGTGGCACTTGTGGCAGAACCTGACTCGCAAGGATTGGCCCCTTCAGTCATCAGCAAAGATTCATCACATTCAGACACCCCATCTGAAATGGGGCTGTTTGCTGCACGTTCTTAATCTTTCGTAGATGGAAGGATGCTGACGATATTGCTTAACCATGGTGGTCCTTGAGGGAGCAAAATCCCGTTAGCATTCGAGCAATTCTTGTTGGTGAGCTGATCAAGAGATGGAGCCCATGTTGACCAGCTGGATTGTCCTAATTTCTGGAGGATTGTGCAAATCAGCTGCAGCTCATTGGGTAGAACTCTTGACTCTGAGTCAGAAGGTTATGGGTTCAAGCCCCACTTGAATCTGGAGGACAAAATCTAGGCTGAGACTCCAGTGCAGTCCTGAGTGAGTGCTGTTCTGTGGCAAGAAACACCTTTCAGATGTGACTCTAAACTGAGCCTCTTTGTTCCCTCTCAGGTGGATGTAAAAAAAATAGTGACACTATTTCAGACAGGGAGTCTATGAGCAGGGGAGCCCTTCCTGGTTCAATATTTAACCCCCAATCAACATCACTAAAAAGAGATAGTCATTAATGTTTGAGAGATCTTGTTCTGCACAAACTGGCTGCTGTATTTCCCTGCATTGCGCCAGTGACTACATTTCAAAAGTGCTTAATTAGATGTAACATGCTTTGGGACATTGTGCTGTTGGATGCAAGGTTTTTTTTCTTCAGTCATGGAGAGGTTAATGCTGGGAAGCTGATAACTGAAAGTTACTCCCAAAGAGTTAACTTTTTTGGGGATGGGGGAGTCAAAGGGAATGCAGTAAAGTGCGGGTTGAATCCTTCAGATTGAATTAAATCAACATCGCTAGGCATAATGTTCAATGGTTTCTTACAGATTTCAACCGAGGCCCGTGAATGTCAGAGAAAATAAGAGTAGTGCAGGTTAAAATGGAAATCGTTTGAGAGACATTCGATTTACACTTTGATCTCAGTATCAAAAATCAGGTCTGTCTTACAAGGATTTAAACTTTGTTCTATGAATAAGCTGTATGATTAAGGTTCAGTGGAAGGAGGGGTAGCAATGAAAGAGTTGAGGGTGTCTCACTCACATGCTATGTATGATGTGCCTGGTTTGCTAATTAACACACAGGCAGTCATGAATACTGATTCACAAACACTGAGTGTCTCCTGTGGTACAGAATAGGCCCATGGGGATGTCTTGGGGAGGACGGAACTATTTTGACCCATGATTTCCTGAATTGCTGCCCAGCCTCTGTCCTTGTGCATGTGCCCTCCATGTGTGTCACCCTCCTTTTGATTCAGAGCATGCTTCACACTGTTCACTTGCCCAGTGACACTGGCAAAGAGAAGCAAACATTTTGCATTGAGCCCTTTAACTTAGCCCGCAGTGTTTTCTGAAGGATTCAAAGGACGTTTACAGGGAGATGCTACTTTGCCAAAAAGGACAGCAGCAAACTCAAAAACAAATGCAAAGCAATCGAGGGCAATGACCGAGGTACTGAAAACCAGACCAAGCCATGGTTTTAGATTTCAAGGACCTTTAGCTTGTTAGAGGAGAGGGAAGAGAGGAGAAAGTATGAAGGTCCACAGAATGTGGGAGGGCAAGAAGGATCTAATGCAACCGAGTGGATTTCAGCACCAAATACAGATGTGGGCAGCTAGAAGAGCATGTGGAATAGCCTAGCTGACACTTGGGAGGATTAAGATCCATTGTAGCAATGGTAAAGACAGGAAGGTTTGCAATGGAGAGGCTGAGAGATAGAAGGGCTTGGAGCTTTCAGATGAAACCATCCCCTCTTGCATTTATAAGTGAGAAGTTTCCAGCTGCTTTGTCAGAGTTGTGCTTTGCTGATCAGTAACTTTGCGGCTGGAATGTCAAGCAACATAAGGGCAAAGAACAATGCAACACAGGAGGAGGTCATTTGACTCATCAGGCCCACGCCAGCTCTTTGAAAGCGCTATCTAATTAATCCCACCCCCCTCCTCTGCTCTTTCCTTTTCAAGTCTTTATCCAACTCCCTTTTGAAAGTTACCATTGAATCTGCTCCCAGCTCCCTTTCAGGCAGTGAATCCCAAATCACAACTTGCTGCATAAAAAGAAAAATTCCCCCTCATCTCCTCTCTGGTTTTTTTTGGCAAATGGGCTCAGGAGAAAATTTATTAATAACGCGCATTGGATGTCCACGTGACATGCCATCCAAGTAGCTCAGCAGAATCTCGCGTTGAAAAGACATAGATAGGTTGTGGTTCCGTCCCCTCGGTCAATTGGTGGACAGTCCAACACTGGTTAGAAGGGATGGGTAAAGGCAGGTACATGGAGTTAGGTTGCAGCTCAGCCATGATGTAGGAAATGTGGCAGCCAATTTACGCACAGCAAGATCCCACAAACCGCAATGTGATAATCACCAGATAATCTGTTTTTAGTGGTGCCTACTCCTATTCCTTTCAAAAGGGAGTTGGATAAAGACTTGAAAAGGAAAGAGCAGAGGAGGGGGGTGGGATTAATTAGATAGCACTTTCAAAGAGCTGGCGTGGGTCTGATGAGTCAAATGACCTCCTCCTGTGTTGCATTGTTCTTTGCCCTTATGTTGCTTGACATTCCAGCCGCAAAGTTACTGATCAGCAACGACAACTCTGACAAAGCAGCTGGAAACTTCTCACTTATTACAATTTCTTATGTTACTGTGTCACTTGAGGGATAAATATTAACCAGAACACCAGGGATAACAATCCTGCTCATCTTCAAAATAGTGGCCATGGGATCTTTTACATTTGAGCAACCTAGAAGCAAGGTTTTTGGAAACAATTGCACTGCCTGCTGACTCAGAGCCAGGAGATCACTTCAACAGAATTGACACTTAACCCCAACTGACCTCACATGAGAGCTGGTTGGTAATCAGCATGGGGACTCAACCGGGAGAAGCATCACAGAAGGTCCTAATCCTGCCCTCACTGGACATTGATACAAACTCACTCTCCAGAAAGGTTAACTGATCTCAGAAACAATCATCCCACTCAGATGAGGATTATATGGCTACAGGTTGAGAACCACACACGGTTTCACAAAGCAGAGAGGGAGAGAGAGAAAGAGAGAAAGAGCTCGTCAGGGTAGCCTTCTGTCCTCAGCCTTTCTGCAACAAGACTGAAAACAAAACCACAGATTCAAACTTAAGGTTTGCTTCTGCCATATGATTACCTTTAAGCTTTTCATTAATTAAGATTCTTTGCAGTTCAAGACAAACAAACAACCCCCTCTCAAGAACCATGCAACGTGATTTCTTGGATGAGGCCTGCTTGTTGACAGCTCCAAGGTGAACTTATGACCCTTCTTTAAAAAAAATAAATAAATTCTCGGCAGCCTCCAAATGTTCAAGCACTGCCATGTCCTTTCATATTTTAAAAAGTAAAACCCAATCTAAAGAGTGACGATTCTCACAAGACAGCAGCGTTTCCTCATCTGACGCCTAAGCACTCTGGGAAAAGGAGGTGTCTTTTGGGCAGGATTTACTGATTTGTGTTGATAAAGTGTTTGAAGTTCATCTCCTGCGTTTAATTGAATCTGGTTGCACAGTGACAGGTAAATCAGAATGATGTGCAGTGATCGAAATTCTCAGCAACTCCTCCTCATCTGGTTAACAGGAATAACCAGCGCTGATGGGGAGTGAGGTGTGCACTCTACATCAGTTGTCAACGGGATCAGGTTTGCATTCCCTCGAGTATGGACGATTAATAGATGATCAAATTGAGGTGTTCAAAACGAGTTAAAAGATTTGATAGGGCAGCTGGGGAGAAACTGTTTCCGCTGGTGGGAAAGTCTGGAACAAGGGGGCATTAAAGGGGGCTGGGCCAGTCAGGGGTGATGTCAGGAAGCACCTCATCATGCAAAAACCAGGAACACCCCCAACATTATAAAGGAGAATGGACGGGTGAGAGCCCTTTCTTGGGTTCATTTGGATGAGTGGCTTGCAACAAGTTGCATTCATACAGGTATCTCCTGATTAGAACACATTCAAATAACGCGCTTTCATTTTACAGCAGTTTCCTTATAAGGGAACCTTTTTGAACAGTGCTACCAGCTGGTTCTCAGGATGTCAGTTGTTAGAGTGGGTCTAAGGCACCAGACTTAAAGGATGTGATTCCTTTCCTTGCAGTGGCTTGGTGAATTCTGGTCCCTTTCTAGGGGCGTGGGCTCAAACCCCACTCCTGACATTCCCTTGGGGGCAGGTGGGTGGCATAGTGGCATTGTTACTGGACGAGTAGTCCTGAGGTCCAGGGTAATGTTCTGGGTAACCTGAGTTCGAATCCCACCATGGCAGATGATGAAATTTGAACTCAATAAGATTCTTTATTGACCATGAAAACATTGCCAATGGTCATTAAAAACCCATTCATTAATGTCCTTCAGGGAAAGAAATCTGCCCTCCTTACCTGGTCTGGCCTACATGTGACTCCAGACCCACAGCAATGTGGCTAATTCTTAAATTCCCTCTAAACAAGGGCAATTTGGGATGGGCAATAAATGCCAACCTAGCCAGCGACACCTACATCCCATGAACGAATCTAAAAAAAATAGCGGCAACCTCAATTTTTGATTTGGCGTGGTTGGTAAGTTATGAATGATCAATATTTTCAAACCCGTTTCTCGGTATAATGTGTATTTTTTTCATATAAACTCTCTACCAAAGTGCATACTGTGCGCTACAGGACATTAATGTTTAAGATAGAGCTATACAATACTGTACAGCACAGTATTGAACGATATAGTGTGCTGTATGTATATTACAGTTTGCCATTACAAAAAGGTAAAATGTTTATAAAATACCTTCTCACATCAGTACGTTATTCATATAAATTTTGTCAAACTGCATTTCATAAGAAGGAATTTTACATTATTGCGCATGGGTAAAGAAACACGCCAATATCGAACTTGCTTCTCAGTTAGTTAGTGAGCCAGATGGCGAGGAATCTCCTACAGACTCACTTGACTAATCTTCAATCTCCACCACGCTTTAAATTCCAGTTTCAGTAAGCAAGAGTCTTCCCATTTCATAGGTGAGTCGATAAAACAATTTTCATAACATTTTGTAACTTATTCATGTGTTTCTGTGTTTAATTAATATGTAAAAATAGGTTTTTAATCTAATAATTACAGGTCAGGAACATTACATGCCCTTATTACAAGTTTTCTTAGGGGAAAATTATTTTCGTTTAGCACATTTTCATTTAGCACGTCGTTTTTCAGGAACACATTAGGTGCGCTAAACGAAAGATAGCTGCCTAGCACTTTTAATGTCAGAGAACACTGTTGAGACGCTTCACAGGAACATTATAAAACAAAATCTGAGACTCAACCACTTAAAGCGATATAGGGCAAATGGCCAAAAGCTTGGTCAAAGGGGTCAGTTTTAAGGAGTATCTTAAAGGAGGAAAGAGGGGTAGGGAGACAGCTGAAAGCACGGCTGTCAATGGTGGAGTGACGAAAATGGGGGAAGCACAGGAGACGAGTACTGAGGAACCCAGAGATCACAAAGAGAAGCTGCCTAGGCGCTAAGCTCTGGAATTCCATCCCTAAACTTCCCTGCCCCTCAAGCTGCAGTCATCGCTTTTCTTTGGTGCTTCCAATAGCTGCGTTACTGTCACTTCTGGACAGATCCCAGTCATGCACCGGGGCAGGAGGAATCTGAGGGAGTGCGCCACCTTTGTTGTGCGCGGTGCTGTGAAGCGAACTGACCTAATGAAATACAGAATATGGAGTTGCTGGTACTCAATATCACTGTACAATGGGACAGTAAATGGGCCATTAGGCTGGCTTCCCAGAGGCTGTTCCTTTTAAAAGCAACTCGAGGACATTTCTAAGGCGTGTAGAACAGCTGCACATTGTATTATTACTTGCTTTGGATTCTTCGAGTGAGAGCTGCTTGCATGAGCCCGTCTGTAGCTTTCATTACTGACTCAGCTACTGAATACTGCGCTCTAAGTTGTATCATTGTCTAATTCACTCATGGCTTTGTCCCATGGATCAATAAAGGATGTAAACATACTTCTTCAGTTGTAAGAGGAAGCGTTGCTTTATTTTTTTGCATGGGGTTGTACATTTGGGTGAATTATTTAAATGCAAGCTATTAACTTTCTGGAAGCCACTGCTGAGTTTCTGAAATCGGAATTTTGATGATTTTCGTGTTCATGTTTGAATTTTTGCTTCTCCCAGGAGAGTGCATGGGGGTAGTGGGGGGGTTGGGTTGGTGGCTGGTGAGAGGGAAGAAATGTCTAGTTATGATGCATTAGCTACCATGGAGTGTGCAGCGGGACTAATGGATCGGCCTATAAAAATATTTTTAAAAAGAAAACTGCATTTATATAGCACCATTCATGACCTCAGGACTTTCCAAAGTGCCAATGAAGTACTTTTGAAGTTTTGTCACTGTTATAATCTAAGAAACATGGCAGAAAATTTGTGCACAGCAAGCTCCCAGAAACAGCAATGTGATAATGACTAGATAATCTCTTTTAGTGATGTTGCTTAAGGGATGACGGTGGCTATAATACCCTTGTTCTTCAAAATTGGCCCACTGGACTTTTTTATGTCCACCTGAAGGGTCAGACAGAGCCTTGATTTATTGTCTCGTCCAAAAGACAGCACTCCCTCGGTATTGCACTGGAGTGTTAGTCTAGATTTGCTTGCTAAAGTCTCTGGGACTTAAGTCCGTGACCTTCCGATTCATGGACCAGGCTGGCACCCGTTAATCATAGATCTTAGTCTGAATGATGTGACGGCTGGGTAGAGCTCAGTGTGTGATGATTTGGGTTTCCCCTGACAAGTGAGTTTGTAATCACAGCCCTGCTGTTACTGATGTGTCCTGACAGGAGGAGAGAGGAGGGATTTGGGACAAGATTCGGAGCATGTGGAGCCTTGAAAGACTTATCCCACCTCTTTTCTGGCTTTGTATATGGCATGTGGCCTAGGTAGCTCAAACAAAGGTTACCGAAGGAAAGAAATTAGAGAAAATAATTGGCGGCAGCAATTATGTGAAGGTAATCTCACAGAGAGGATCAGGAAGGTATAATCCTTAACACTTTCTAACAGCTCTCATTCACTTTGTAACAGGAAACCTGATGACTCTGGACAATATTTATCCTGAATCAACACCTTGAAAAATACAGATCACCTGATCATTGCTATTTACTCTGTGCAAATTGACTGGCATATTGGCAAATGATTTGCAGGACAGCATGATGAGATTGTCCCCAAATGTTTCTGTTGGTTAAGAGGTTGAGCAGCTGAGACAAAGTGACCAAGAAGGCCTTGAGTTTCATTCCAGGTCTGTGTTGAGTTTGCTGATCTCAGACCTGGGAGCAGGGTGAACTGTAGGATTAGCATCGCAAAGGAAGATTAGATGGAGTCCCTGGTTCGGTTCACTAATCAGCGACACATGCAGTACGTGCGGACTTTGGATAGGATTGGGCTCGGCTGTGATGGGGTTTCCCACTTTGATGATCTATGGGGGTGAGGTGTGAGTGCTGAGCAACTGAAACTTTACCCTAGCAAAAAGTCAACCCGTCCATGGTGTTGGCTGTGGCTCAGTGGACTGTACTCTCACCTCCTGAGTCAGGCGGTTGGGTTCAAGTCCCACTCCAGAGACCTGAGCACAAAATTCAGGCTGACACTCCAGTGCAGTACTGAGGGAGCGATGCACTGTTGTAGGTGCTGTTTTTCAGGTGAAAAGTTAAACCTGCCATTTCTGGTGAATGTAACAGATTCCATGGTGCTATAATGAAGAAGAGTAAGGCAGTTGTCCTCAGTGTCCTGGACAATATTTATCCTTAACCAACACTTTTATCTCAGTGCTGTGCCCAGATTGGCTCCATCCCCTGTTCGTCACTTCAAAAGCACCTGATCACTGTAGAACCCACTGGGCCATGAAAAGCAGCCTATAATACCCAAGTTCTTTCTGTTCAGCAAGAAAAAGAGGAAAGTAGATAATAAAAAAAAAGCAGTAAAAAGATTCTCCTCCTGACCTATCCTCTAAATTGTATAGGGCAGAAATAAGATGCTTTGCTGCCAATCTGAGCCCTGCTAGGTGAAAGCACAGGTTTAGAATCTGTGCTCCCCACCACCCACCCCCATGCTCACGGCTGGTAAAAGTCTGTGCCGATGACAAACCTCAAGATTCCTGCTGTAAGATGGTTATTTGTGTGTGTGGCAGTAATGGTCCCTGTGATTCTGTATCCATCTCGGCTTTTGCAGCTGACATTTAATGTTTGGGTCCTGGTTAGCAAGTACAACTTCTTTTGTTCACCTTGCAAGAAAGATGAGACTTGTGTTTGTTTTGAGAAAGGTCTTTGGGTGCCCAAGGGGTGTTAGAGGCACTTTGTGTTTCCACTGCTCATCTCTACCCTATCTTTCCCCATGTCACCGTCCCCTCCTCCCTAGCCTGAGGTAACTCTGCTGCGGAACATCGATGAATAGGTCAAACAGGGAAGGTTAACATCATTTCTCCAAGCTCTACAGCTCTCCCTTGTACCTTCTTGTGTTCCTATGTGATCTCTCTTCTGTATTCTCTTGTTCAGTTTTGACCTCTCTGAACTTTTTGTATTTGTTTGCTGTCATCTACCTTCCAGTGCACTCACTTCCCAGGCACTCTTTCCCACATTCTGTGCTTCTTTTTATTGTTTGTCCTCTGGCATTCCTTTGTGCTGCTGGGGGTTAAGCCAACCTGATGTACAGAGTATTCTGAATAATATTCAGGCAGTAGAGCCTGAGGCACTATTGACTGTGAGGGATTGGGTAATGCAATAGCATTGATGGAGGTGTAGCTTAGACATCTTAATTCTTTCATGTGATGTGGGCATTGCTGGTAAAGCTAGCATTTGTTGCCCATCCCTAATTGAGGACACTTAAGAGTCAACCACATTGCTCAGAGTTTGGAGTCACATGTAGGCCAGACTGGGTAAGGAGAGCAGATTTCCTTCCCTAAAGGCATTGGTATGGGTTTTTACAACAATTGATGATAATTTCATGGCCATCATGACTGAGACTAGCTTTCAATTCCAGATTTATTGATTGAATTTAAATTCCACCAGCTGCCGTGGTGGGATTTGAACCCATGTTCCCAGAGCATTAGGCTGAGCCTCTTGATAACAACTCCCGTGACATTACCACTGCGCCACCATCTCCCCCAAATTTGACTATGAAGGACAGGAAGCTGCGCACACTTGCTTAGAAAATATTCAGGAAGAATTGGGTAGGAAACAAAAATTGTGGGATTCGTCATACATTTCATCGCTAGAATGTGAGAATGATAATTGATGGAAAGCTGAACCTGTTTGGTTAGAGTTACAGAATGAGAGGGGATTGGCTACCCTATTGAACGATTATTGAACAGATGAAAAGGTAAAGAGCAGAGTTGTTTAGAAGCGAGAAAGGGAATCTTATTGCAGATGAATGGTTCTGGTGATGAACCTGTTTTCATAATGTTAGTGAAGAATAAATATTGGCCAGGACACCATTGAGAACTCCCCCGCTCTTTCCCACATACAACCATGGGATCTTTTGCATCCATCTGAGAGGGCTGGCAGGATGTTGATTTTTTTCTCCTCCTAGGCAGTCCCTCAGGATTGAAGATGACTTGGTTCCACCCCGGTTCAATGGGTTCTGAGATGGCTGATTAGTCCAATGCGCAATCTGTAGACTCTGCCACATTCAGGGCAGGTGGTGCTTGAAGGGTTGGGTAGATGGGTTGTTTGGAGGTTTGTGCGCTCCCTCCAATGTCTCGAATTTGCCTCTGCATGTTCCCAAAGAAGCCTCTCAATGTGTTCGATGCCTTCCTGAATAGACCTCTTCCATTTTGGTTGGTCACAGGCCAAGGACTCGTATGAGTCAGTGGGGATGTTTGACTTCATCAGGGATACTTTGGAGACACGCCTAAAGTGTTTCCTCTGTCCTCCTGGGAGTCTCCTGCCATGACCACGTTCCACATAGAGTTGCTTTGGGAGTCTGGTGTCAGGCATGCAAACGATATGCCCTGCCCAGCGGAGCAGGTTTTGAGTAATTAGCACCTCAATGACTTGGGAGTGGATGCTGCTGTTGGACTGCCTTTCTTGCTACTGGATTTGGAGGATCTTGCAAAGACATCGCGGGTGGCACTTCTCCTATGTTTTGATATACCTGCTTTGGGTTGCCCAAGCCTCTGAACCAGATAAGAAGTGCGAGGATCACTGCTGCGTAATAAATCATGATCTTAGTCTTGGGTTTGAGATCCCGATCCTCAAATACTCTTTTCCTCAGTTGGCTGAAGGCTGAGCTGGCACATTGGAGGCAACGATGAATTTCGTCATCTATAATCTATCCTCATTGAGTGTAGACTCCCAAGACATGGTAAATGGTTCATATTTTCCAGGATCTCTCCATTGATGGGGAAGGGGGTTGAAAGTTTCATTCAAAGGATGGCATCTTCAACAGTGCAGCACTCCTTCAGTGCTGCACTGGAGTGTTGGCCTTGCACAGTTGAGGCTTCTGGAGTGGACCATCAACTCATGACCTTCTGACTCGCGAGTGAAGGTACTACCCAATGAGCCATGTCTAATCGCCATGCTTGGTTAAAACCTAGGATGTTTCCTAAGCCATCAAAACACTGAGGAAACAATTCATTAGCACTGCAGCAGCTATTTGGTCCATTGGGACTTTGCACAGAGAGTGAGAAGGAAGATTTTGCTCCAGTGGGACTTTGAGCAAAAGATGTGAATGGGAAGAGGGTTAATCCATTGGGATTCCATCTAATGGAAATGGGAGAGAGTTTGGCTCATTGAGATTCTTTATAATGAGTGTGAATGGCAAGAGTATTTGAACTATTTAGATTCTATATAATCGGGATGAAAAGGAAATGGTTTTGTTCAGTTGGTACTCTGTACAATGGGAGTGGCATTATGTGTGGGGCTCTGAGAAGAATTCATTGTCTTTCAGTGATATGTTTGTGAATATTTAGTTGCCTCCAGACAATGGGAATACAATACCAAAAATACTTCAGCACAGTTTAACAAGGAAAGTAGAGAAAGTAGAGGCATTTATAGCATGTTTTTAAACCTCCTCCGGATGTCCCAAAGCACTTCAACAACCAATGGATTACTCGTGAAGCGCCCTGGTTGGTGTACTGGAGGCAAACACAGCGGCCAATGTGCGCATAGCAAGATCCCACCACCAGCATTATGAAAAAAAAAATAACTGCTGATTTATTTTTGGTGGTGTTGGTTGAGGGGCAAAGGCTGCCCAGGACACTCCAGGAAATAAATTAAAACTCTATTTCTGAGAGAAATGGATATTTCACACGCAAGAGTTCTTACCAACTGCTGTGACCTGTCAATCAACAGTAACTCCTGGCTCCACAGTCTGGAGCAAGTGGCATTAGGGAAGATTGTGGTCACAGTGGGGTGTACGCAGGCAGATGAAAAACGTGCCAAGTGCAATTGGTAACTGATTCCTTTAATTCTCACCTCTCAGTAGGAAACAGTCACAGACCTGGGGAAGAGAGACAGTGAATACAGTAATTTCCTGCCTCACTAATTACCTGGCGTTCAGTTAAACATTTTGGATTGTGAAACGTTTCATTTTCATCTTAAGTACACAAACCTACCCCTGTTGGTACATAACAGCCATCATTAGCATGAGATATCTCCCTGTAAACCCTGTAAATGTGATCATTGTAGTTTACATAACTCAAATAAATAGCTTGCATTCTGTACAGAAGGAATAGGAGCATTACCTAGGGCGAGTGAAAGCTCGTGGGTTGTTATATTGCTTGTGGCTCTTTAAACCTGGAGAAAGGCTTTTCGAACGTTAGGGGGTAACATTTCCCGACATCATGCTGCCCCCGGTTAGAGAATCTTGTACGGCGCATGTCTGACCTTCTGATGAGAGCTGCCATGAGTCGAGGTTCTGAGCTGGAACGAAAGAAAAGAAAGAACGTGTATTTCTGCAGCGCTGTTCACGACCTCATGACGTTCCAGATGTTTTACAACCAATCACGTGCCTTTTGAAGTGTAGTCATTGTTGTAATGTAGGGAGCACGACAGCCAATGTGCACACAGCGGGATTGCATCAGCGACAATGTGATAATGTCTAGATAGTCTGTTTGTTGCTAGTGATACTGGTTGAGGGATAAACATTGGCCAAGACACTAGGAAAACCTCCCTGCTCTCCTTTGAAATAGTGTCGCAGAATCTTTCATGTTCACCTGTGGGGATTGGCTGGGCCTTCATTTGATGTCTCAGTGAAAAGATGGCATCTCCAACAGCCTAAATTTTATGTTCAAGCCAGTGCAGTGGTATCTGAAACCTCAAACTACTGACTCGGAGGTGAGGCTGTTGCCAACCGAACCAATCTGTACGAAGTATGAAATTGGAACATTGCCCTTACTCTCTAATCCCAATGTTGGTCCACCATCATGGAATATTTTGCATAGATTTCTTTCACTCCTTTTCCTCACCAAGGCAACCACCTCAGAAGGTCCTATTACCTGGTGCGGTTCAGTTCCATAGCCGCCAGCCATCCCCTGATATTTACAAATGGAGTCACTATTGTTATCAATGAAAAAGAGTAAGTATTAATAGAATGAATATTGGACTAACCATGGATAGAGGAAATCAGCTGTGGTGGTGGACTGACTATGAATGTATTAATATCCTGTGATGTTAGATTGACCAACAATGTAGTTATGGCCCTTTCATGCTAGAGAAGCAACAGGTGTAGTTCATGGCCCTACAATGGAAGTAGGAGATGTTGTGTGATTTTGAACCTACCTTGGAGTGCGAGATGTTGTATTGGCTATGAATCATAAAAACTGGACTGTAATAGTGGGTTTCCATTTGCTATAGGAAATGTACTGTAATGCTAGATTTCTGTTTAATGCAGGAGATGAGCTGTAATATAGGACTGATCACTGGTCTAAGCAATGGCCTGTAACCTGACAACATAATGTCATGGAATATTTTATGAATGGAATGATCCCAATTTCATTGCAAGAAAGTTATAAATTTCATGTGAAAATACTATTTAGAGTTTGTATGTTCTCAAATGTTATTCCCCACTGTTGTATGATGATCTGATATTCCTTCATGTCCGGTAGGAGGCATGCGAGACTAAGCATTGGTGCCTCAATGTCTGGTCTTCCCTCAATCTGTAGGCTGCCTTTGGCTTCTACTCAATGCTCTTCCTAGTGAATTTGCTGTGATCAGTAACTCTTATTGAGATACCCCATCCTTCCTCATGTTTGGGGCAGGTTGACAATTTTGAATACCTTGCAGCACTCGCAGCTGGTTAAAGGCTTTCCATATTATAGGTGCTTTTCAATAAGAAGGCTATGAATTACTTAACTAAAAGTGTTTACAGAAGGAATAGTGGTTTAGTGCTGCCTCTGCATGTGTTATGAGTCAAGAAGATTCTGGGTTGGATCCCTAGTTCATGTTGAGTTAAATGGTCTCAACTGGGGATCAACTTGGCCTCAGCATCATCACCATTTGTCATTAACTGAAAGTGCACAGTAGGAAAACTTGCCCAACACTTAGCGTCAAATTTACATTCGAGTTCCAACCAGTTAGGTGAGGGGGCCAGAAAGTGCCCAACATCCTGGATGTATGCCGGTGATAGGTGAGTACAGTTGAGTGTGGGATAGATTGTGGGTGGAATCGTCCTCAACAAGTTGGAACTATATGCCATCAAGGCGGCTTTCTTTTCCATTGAGGAAGGGAAAAAATTGGGAGATACCGGGGAAATAAAATGTGCTGCTAAGCCCTGGAGACGTTCTACTTGTGATCACATAAATGACTAATAAGTACAAGCTTCAGGAAATGTTAGTGATGAATAATATAGAAGTTTTTAAAAACTGAAAGATGTTCAGTAAGTGATATCTCTCTCTCTCTCTCGTTCACAGATCCGTGTAGATGGGCCTTCCCATGGTGCCCTGCAGTATGAGACTATTCAGGTCGTGGAGAGTGGTGCCATTCTGCGAGACATGTCGTTGTCCATGGATCATCAATACCTCTATGTCATGTCAGAAAAGCAGGTAAGGCCCTTGCAATGTTTACAGGCCGGTTACATGGCACAGTTGTGTGGGTTATAGAGATGGAATTGGAAGTTACCAAGATTTGAATTCCAGCAAGCACTTTGGGCCCATTTCCAATAGACATTTAAAGCTCAATTTGGTGTCACATGAGGCACTGAATTTGTGAATGGCCTGGTAATGGCTGGGGAGGGTGTGAGATGGGTAAATGGAAGGGTGAGAGATCACAGATTGGAGGTGTAAAGGATAAAGATTTTCAAGTCAATTGAGGAGCTGAAGAATGAAGCAATGGTGAACAGTAGGGATGCTGGTGATAGCTGAGCACATTTGAGTATAGGATTGAATATGGGGGGCATAGTTCTTAAGTTGGAACTCAACAGTGAGTCAAGAGAGCATGGAAACTGGTATGTACTCTCAAAATGCCTTGTTGCAATGCCAAATTATTTTTTTTATTCATTCATGGGATATGGGCGTTGCTGGCTAGGTCAACATTTATTGCCTGTCCCTAACTTCCCTTGAAAAGGTGGTGGTGAGCTGCCTTCTTGAAACAATGCAGTCCATGTGGTGTAGGTACACCCACAGTGCTGTTAGGGAGGGAGTTCCAGGAAATTTGACCCTGTGACAGTGAAGGTGATATTTCTCCAAATCAGGATGGTGAGTAAGTTGGAGGGGAACTTCCAGATGGTGGTGTTCCCATGAATTTACTACCCTTATCCATCCAGATGGTAGTGGGTTTGGAAGGTGCTGTCTAAGGAGACTTGGTGAGTTCCTGCAGTGCATCTTGTAGATGGTATAAACTGCTGCTACTGTGCATCAGTGGTGGAGAGAGTGAATGTTTGTGGATGGGGTGCCAATCAAGCGGGCTGCTTTGTCCTTGATGGTGTCAAGCTTCTTGAGCGTTGTTGGAAATGTATTCATGTGTATTCGATCACACTCCTGACTTGCACCTTGTAGATGGTGGACAGGCTTTGGGGAGTCAGGAGGTGAGTTACTCGCCACAAAATTCCCAGCCTTTGGTCTGCTCTTGTAGCCACAGTATTTATATGACTAGTCCAGTTCAGTTTCTGGTCAATGGTAACCTCCAGGATGTTGATAATGGGGGTTTCAGCAATGGTAATGCCATTGAATGTCAAGGGGTTATGGTTAGATTCTCTCTTGTTGGAGATGGTCATTGCCTGGTACCTTGCCTGGCACCATTTAGCCCAAGCCTGGATATTGTCCAGATCTTGTTGCATTTGGACATGGACAGTACCTGAGGAGTCACTAATGATGCTGAACATCATGCAATCATCAGTGAGCATCCCCACTTCTGACCTTATGATGGAAGGGAGGTCATTGATGAAGTAGCTGAAGATGGTTGGGTCTGGGACACTACCCTGAGGAACTCCTGCAGTGATGTTCTACAACTGAGATGTTTGATCGCTAACAATCACAACCATCTTCCTTTGTGCTAGGTTTGACTCCAAGCAGTAGAGAGTTTTCCCCCTGATTCCCATTGACTCCAGTTTTACTAGGGCTCCTTGATGCCGCTCTTGGTCAAATGCTGCCTTGATGTCAAGGGCAGTCATTCTCACCTTGCCGCTGAAGTTCAGGTGTTTTATCCATGTTTGAACCAAGGCTGTGATGAGGTCAGGAGTTGAGTGACCCTGGCAGAACCCAAACTGCATGTCAGTGAGCAGGTTACTGCTAAGCAACTGCTGCTTAATAGCACTGTTGATGACCCCTTCCATCACTTTATTGATGATTGACAGTAGGCTGATGGGGCAGTAATTGGCTGGGTTGGACTTGTCCTGCTTTTTGTGTGCAGGACATACCTGGGCAATTTTCCACATTGCTAGGCAGATGCCCGTGTTGTAGCTGTACTGGAATAGCTTGGCTAGGGGCGTGGCAAGATCTGCAGCGCAAGTCTTATTTCTGTTCTTTTGCTGTGTGAAACAATGATCTTGTAACAGCATGTCTTTTGCTTGCCATACCCAGGCAGTTCCGATGTGGAATCTCTGCATTTGGAAGGTTAGCCTTTCCATTCAGGGTCTCTAGATTGCAGTGTCCTTAACCCAGGGGTAGAACAGCTAGATGCAGTCGGAGCTGTCATGCTTTGAACAGTGCTGAGTCATCAAGTATAGTGTGGCCTTTTCTCTGACAGATCACCACTGACATCTTGCGCTCTTGTCATGCTGAAAGGAATTACTAGTTGGCTCCTTTCAGGGCTGGTGATGAGGGCAGTCACCAGTCCTGCTGAATAGGCCTGGATTTCCGGGTCACTTTTAACAGTACTTTTAACCAGTTCACCTTTGGTACAGTGCTTAGCTTTGATAACACAGTGTGTAATGTCGGAGTGGTTTTGTCAGCCTGTGGCAGTTGTAAATATCAAGACATAAAACAGAATGAGTCAGTGGAGCTTTATGCTCAGTGTATGTCAGGGTTCTGGGAAGGTACAAACACTTAATGAATCTCATAAGATCTCAATGGATCAGCAGCACCATAGTGACCCAATCCCTCAATTCATACATAATTATACCTGATGTAACTGAAGGTAAATCTGTTGAGGGCAGGTAGACATGGGTTCTAATTAATCCCAAGCCCATTAAAATGGAGAGAGGGAACCACACAAGTGCATTTTATTAAAGGGGGAAAATAACATCAAAATCATCGCAATAGGGAGGAAGGAGAAACAAGCAGTGTAATGATAGGAAGAAATATTACAGCAATCGGCTAAGGCTTCTTTAGCAGCTACCCCCTGACCTGCGACCTCTACCAACTAGAAAGAAGAGGGCAGCAGGCACATGGAAACACCATGAACTGCAATGTGTCCTCCAATTCACCCACTATCCTGACTTGGAACTATATCACCCTTCCTTCACTGTCTCTGCATCAAAACCCTGGAACTCCCTCCCTAACAGCACTGTGGTCGTACCTACACCATGTAGACTGCGGCAGTTCAAGAAAGCGACTCACCACCACCTTCTCGAGGGCAATTAGGGATGGGCAATAAACGCTGGCCTAGCCAGCGATGCCCATATCCTGTGATTAAACAATTAAACAAAACCCAGTAACTGTTAATGACTTAGAGCACCAGATGGCATGTTAGAGATCAAAAAGAACCACATTAAACGTTTACAGTGTAATCTGACTTTAACATAATTCTGTATTATTTTATTTTCCATCCGTGGAAAAAAAATGGGGAAAAGAATCTCACATCGCATCTTATTTCAGGTATTACTGACTGAACATACAAACGCATGCCCTTTCTCGCCTCATCCTGTAAAGCCTAGCATTAGAAGGGAAAGTAGGCTTATGTAAAAAAAAAACGGAGCATTTCTGCTAAAATCCTGAGTTCTGGCTGAACGGATGAATACAGGCTTTCCTCAGTCAGCTCACAAGACCACATGCCTCATGTGGTTTGACTTTTCTTGCGTCTGAGCAGGACAGCCCCGATCAATCAAACCCCTGAATAAAATGCCGTGGCATTTTATGATTTTTGGTTTTACTGTGTCTTCGCAAACTGGACTGAATGTCGTCCATCCAGGAGCTCATTACCTTAAAGAATGCACCAAAAAGTAAAGGGTGCGCTGCTTTTGCCGTGGCATTGTCATAATGTCTCCCAGCGTAATCAATCCTGCGTGGGTCATTGAGGAAAAGACAATCGCATTTTGTTATGGTTGAAAACAACTGTAAGCAAAGCAAACATTCCGTAGCTGACTGCTGCTGGCTTACAAATTCAATCTCGTAGACTCGCCTCGCTAGCCTGAATCAGACTGGTTGCTTAATTGAGATGAGACATGCCCAGGTCCCATGGCATAAGAGGCGCAGGAAATTCACACTCTCACGCCGTGACCTGGCCAACACTCTTCCTTCGGCTGATATTACCAAACAGCAGGCAGACTAACCGTACATCCCGGTGCTCTTTGTGGGGTGATCCTGTTGCAAAATGGCCAGCGCACATGTCTACGTCACAGCAATCCGTGTACTTGGAGAACAATTAGCTGCGCAAAAGTGTAGAGACATCGTTTAATGGGAAAGGCACTCTGGAAACATCAGGGTTTACACATAAAATATACAGAGGTTGCAGATTATGCCAGTGAGGGGTGGGGGCGGGGCAGGGAGCTGCAATTTTCTATATGCATGCTGGTAGGGTTGCCAACTCAGGATGTGTTCCTGGAGGTTTCGTCATGTGACTTCCCGGCTGCAATGGCCCAGCCCAATCGAGAAACCCTTTCTCCCCCACCTTCAATATTCTTTATAATGAGGAAGCAAAAACTTCAAAGAAAATGGAAAAAGATACACCCCATATTTTTAATGCCCCTATGGTTTTACTCCTCGTTTCGCTCACAGTGTTGTCCTGGAGATTAATCTCTAATTCCCGGAGATGAGAGGCAACATAGAACCTTGTTCACTGTTAGCAGATATCAGGAAAGAGCACCCGCGGATTTCCAGGATTTTGACCCAGGGACAGTGAAGTAATTGTGATCTAGTTCCATGTCAGGATGGTGAGTGGCTTGGAGGGGAACTTGCAGGTTGTGGGGTTCCCATGAATCTGCTGCCCTTGTCCTTCCAGGTGATAGAGGTTGTGGATTTGGAAGGTGCTGTCAAAGGAGCCTTGGTGAGTTCCTGCAGTGCATCTTGTAGATGGTACACACTGCTGCCACTGTACGTCGTTGGTGGAGGGAGTGAATGTTTAAGGTGGTGGATGGGGTGCCAATCAAGTAGCTGTTTTGTCCTGCATGGTTTCAAGCTTCTTGAGTGTTGTGGGAGCTGCGCTCATCCAGGCAAGTGGGAAGAATTCCATCACACTCCTGACTTGTGCCTTGTAGATGGTGGACAGGCTTTGGAGAGACAGGAGGTGAGTTACTCTCCACAAAATTCCCAGCCTCTGACCTGCTCTTGTAGCCACAGTATTTACATGGCTCATTTAGTTAAATTCCTGGCAGTTAGTAACCATCAGGATGTTGAAGTTTAGTCAAAGAAGGCTTGGCGAGTTGCTGCAGTTTATCTTCTTAGAGATGATGCACCATGTTGCCACTGTGTATTGATAGTGGAAAGGTTGAATGTTTAAGATGTTGAATGCAGTGCTGTTCAAGTGGGCTTCTTTGTCCTGGATGTTGTCAAGCTTCTTGAGTGTTGTTGGAGCTGCATTCGTCCAGGCGAATGGGGAGTATTCCAACACTCTCCTGACTTGTGCCTTGTAGATGCTAGACAGGCTTTGGGGAGTCAGGAGGTGAGATACTTGTCACAGAATATCAACTTTTTGCTGAGAGATTGGTGTAATGTCAAACCAACTAAGTGGGATGGCTGGAATAGTTTTTAAGATCTTCAAGCTGTGGGCGGTGGGGAGGGAGGTGAGAAAAAACAGCCAGGTGTTTTGCTCCTGACCTGGTAACCCCTGCTGAAAAGTGCATGTTCTTGGATCAGAATGAGGATCTCACAGTCCACTAATGGTCATTATTGAGGTTCAATTGTTCAAGACTGTGGTTACATAAGTGGTGGTTGGGACGACAGTGTTGGAGATTCTAGTTAAGAGACATATCCCTAGAGAGTTATGCTCCAGTGCGAGTCAGTGTCTTCGGAAAGAAAAAACAGAGACAATTGGAAAAATTAGACCTTGCGAGTAGTGAGTTCTGACTGACCACTGATGTAGCGAGGGAAGACCTGAGAATTAGTCCCCAGTGCCCTTTCGTAGATCAGATATGTGAGTCAATGATAAACCAATTTTCTTCTGCCCTCAAGTATGTGATTCCAAGAGGAATATTTAAGATCGCCTATTATTTCGAGGCTCGGGGAAGGTTAAGAGGGGTCTCTGTTTGCTGTAAAAAGGCTGAAAGGAACTTTACAGCTTTGTGACTCTATGTAACTGCTGAGATGCGACAGGCACAGGATCATTGACGGCCAGTTTAAACATGCTTGTACTTACGACCTTTCACGTTAAGGTTCCATGTTGCCATGGGGATTCAAGTCAATTACTTTCCAAAGAATGTTGAAGCCGGTTCGGAAGATATTAAAGGGACAGGAAGAATCTGAGTGATGAGGTTGCAAAGCAACTTATGAAGAACATTAAAAAGTTCTTGCAGTAGAGATCGGTACAGTAGCAGAGGATCTGAAGAATATAAAATAGCTAAAAATAGTAAGTGTATATTTTCTATATATATTCACCACTGAGGAAGACACTAGCTGCACCAAGCATTCTAGACGTTGGCGAAGTAAAGCATTTGACAAGCCAGAAAGACTAGGGACCAACAAATCTCTTTGCTCAAGTTGGCGTGTATTGTGGTGAGGCCAGTGGGAAATCTTGCAGCGCGCTGGCTGTGATTGCGAATGAATCCTTGGTCACTGGGGCCATAGAACTAAAAGCAACTAAAGTGGTTTAAAATGGGTGATGTATCTGAATCGGCAACCACAGGCCCAATTGGCTTAGCTCATCGGGAAATAAAATAACGGATGCTATATCAAGGGATAGGCTGAAGGATGTGGCAACGACTTAATAAGAAATGGGAATTTTGAAGGGAAACATCTGGCCTTTTCTCAGTTTCTTTGAACAATGTTACAGATAAAGAGATATTGCTACTCTAGTATAGATTATCAGGGTGTTCAGAAGGCTTTTACAAGTCACACATGAAAGACTGCTAATGCAATTAAAAGTCAGAGGAAGTTAAGGTAAAATGTAGAATTGGATGAGAAATTGGTCACTAAATAGGAACTCTTAAGTAGTAAACGCTAAATACTAAATAGAAGAGAAAGAACCTGTGAGAGGAGCAATGTTTGAAAGGTGAGAGGAATAAATTGGTATCCCACATGAATCCTTGTTATTTTTAGTTTACTTCCACATACCCCATCCTAATTTCGCCATACCCTGCCTGAGACTTGTTATCTTAGTACAGTCCAGAGATTAAAGCTGTGCCTGGGTTTTTCCTGCTATCTGTACATATAAGTTTATGGCTCAGTGCCATACCATCTGGTCTATTGACTGAGCCATTGTGGAGCAATCCAATTTTATGTTCTCATTAAACAGAATTGTTGTGTTTGGGACAGGTTTATAGGCGGGATTTTTCTTGCTAGTGAGGAAGTAATCTTTTGACAGCACAGTAAGTTGTTTCTATGCGCAAGTCGCACTTGGCAGCTCAGTAAATGAAGGTCAGCTTGATCTCCTTGGGAACTATGCTGAGAAGGTGCAGGTATTTCACTACTGTGAGATTGGTTAGCTTCTGGTATGCTCAGAGACACCATTGTGTCGGAGCTTGCCTTACAGGTCGGAGGGACAAAGAGGAAAAAAGCCCTGTTGTACTGTTGTGAGCAGCTGAACATGAAGACCCGGCTTTGTGCTGGGCCCTGCCATCCTCCCGGTGCTGACCCCAAAATGAAGATACTCTGTCAAAGCCTCACTGAAAAATGATGGTCAGTAAACTATGAACAACACTCTCTCTGTGCCTTCATTCTTCCCCAGCAAACACAGAGAGTTTCCTTGACAAGCGACAGGCTAATAAACTGCATTCTGGAATGCAGAGTAGCCAGGTGGTGACCACTTTGGTCTAAATAAGGATCCCACCCTTTCTTTGCAACTAAAATGTTGCTTAATTTAGCAGAAGTAAATAAGGAGCAGGTAAAAGAGCGGCTGATGTAGGCGGTTGTTTACTGTGGGCATGTGCACTCGCATGTAGTGGAGCTTGGGTTGGCTGAGCCCTGTTCTGGCTTTTAAACGACTTCCTACCGGGTCTTGATTGCCTCTCCACATCTGTGCATCACACTAGCGAGATCTCATGCGCCCCTCTCGTTGTGCCAGTGGTGGTGGGGGGCTAGATTGTTTGCACACCACAAAAGCCCGTGGATTAGATGAGATCAGAAGGAGAGTTCTGTCTTTGTGGCCTGGGCAATGTACAGGCATAGCTGATTTCCGCACTTACTGAAGAACCCCATCCCTCCCCATGCTTCATTCCGTTGAACTGAATTGAATGATAAGCTAGACCAGTTCGATAATGGGTGGGCCATCTGCTTGGTTAGATCACCGCCCAGTCTGTCAAGATGAAAAACCACCCTCGGACTTCCATTTTAAAACCCAAATCAGGCTAAAAGATCAATAAAGGTGATAAAAGCCATTTGGCTTTATGTCAGGATTGATGTCAGGAAGTTTTTTTGTTTAAGCATCATCCATGCAGTCACATGTATACTCAGTTCCTGGTTGCCACCTTAAGATGATGGTGTTCTGCCTCGTTGGATTTTGTCGCACTCATTTTACCACTGAATGGTCCACTTCACAAGGCATTTAGAATCAACCATATAATGTGAACTAGAATCTCATGGAGGCCAGACAAAATCCTTTCCCTTAAGGGTGTTAGTGAATTGGTCAGATTTTCAAAGACAACCTAGCAACTTCAATAATAATTTGTGGGTTCCTATCAGAAAAGAACTTATCGGATGTATTGAATTTACTTGTTCAAACTTACCATGATGAGATTTGAACTCGTGGCCTCTCAGTTGTTAGGCCAGGAGTAGAGTCACCCTCAGTGCACGGAGCAGTGTTTTTGGTAGGGTAGGGAAATGGAAATTGTGGAATCAATGGAGAAATTGTTGGATGCTGTAATGGAGAGTGTGGGGAGCTTCTAGGTTCTTTCTGAATTGATGGGCCTCAGGTGCGCTGGAAGGCCCTGCTTTACCACCTGAAAGGATGGTGGGAGGACATTCAGTTGTGAGAGAACACCACCACCTGGAAATTCCCCTCCAAGCCACACACCATCCTGACTTGGAAATATATCGGCCGTTCCTTCGCTGTCGCTGGGTCAAAATCCTGGAACTCCCTCCCTAACAGCACTGTGGGTGTACCTACACCACATGGGCTGCAGCAGTTCAAGGAAGCAGCTCACCACCACCTTCTCAAGGGCAATTAGGGATGGGCAATAAATACTGGCCCAGCCAGCGATGCCCACATCCCATGAATGAGTAAAAAAAGTAACTTTCGAAAGGGCATGAGGAGCGTTCTTGAAGAGATGAACACAATCTACAGGATTTTGGGGAAAGGGTAGGTGCCTGGGGCTCCTTGGACGGCCTCAAAGAGCTAGCACATGAACGGTGAAGCCAAATGGCCTCCTCTGCCGAGACTGATTCTGCAATAGCGCCACTCGTGTGAAATCTCTCCGATCACCTGACGATTGGAGCAGTTGAGAGGCAGATGCTTGATTTTATAACATCACCAAGCAGACTCCAACCTCAGAGCACATGTTACAATATTGGATCTTGCTCAAGCAAACGCTAAGGACAGTAAGGTTAGGCAGCAGGTCAGTGAGGGACTGTGGCACGGCAAAATTAATAAGATTTCTTCAGTCCAACTCCTGTGTATTGTCGCTGCCCTTATCTGCTGGGATTATGTGCTTTAGCGAGCCTTAGTTTTAGTCTTAAATCCGTTCTTTTTCTGGAAAGAGAAAAGTAAGATCCATACAGCCGGGAGATTCCTGTGCAATCCAACTGTGCGGCTTAACCTTTTAATTCAATAGGCCACAGGAAGCTTGCATCATTGTTGTTCAAACTCTGCATCAGAAGCAAAGAGCTTTGAGGAAAGGTCGGACTGGACTACCTGGTATTCACCAGTGAGGATGGGCTGTGTGTGTGGGGAGGGGGGTGGGTGGATATTGTGGATAGTAGGGTGATCGGAGAGGCACCACGTGTTGGATTGCCTTAATTGAAAATGAGATATGGAGACCTGTTTAGAAATGGTTAGTTCTTAAAAGCTTATGATTTAAAATTGTACCATCCGGTCTATTGATTATTACAGTTGATTAGTCAGTTCATTGAATAACAGGGAGTGTAAGATATAATTACAAGAAGGTTCAGTGGAGGAGCTGTATACTTTCAGCTGTGATATCATTGGTGGTGGGGGCAGGGGGTGGGTGGGTACGTGTGTAGGCGGGGGTCGTGTGTGTGGGGAGGGGTGGGGGGTGTTTGTGTGTGTGGGGAGGGGGGGTGGGTATGCGTGTGTGTGGGGAGGGGTGGGGGGGGTGTGTGTGTGTGTGGGGAGGGGTGTGTGTGTGTGTGGGCAGGGATGGGGGTGTTTGTGTGTGTGTGAGGAGGGTGTGTGTGTGTGTGGGGAGGGATGGGGGGTGTGTGTGTGTGTGGGGGAGGGATGGGGGTGTTTGTGTGTGTGTGGAGGGAGGGGTGTGTGTGTGTGGGGAGGGATGGGGGTGTTTGTGTGTGTGTGGGGGTGGGGTGTGTGTGTGTGTGTGTGTGGGTGGGCATGTGTGTGTGGGGAGGGGGGTTGGGTATGTGTGTGTGTGTGGGGAGGGGGGTTGGGTATGTGTGTGTGTGTGGGGAGGGGGGTTGGGTATGTGTGTGTGTGTGGGGAGGGGGGTTGGGTATGTGAGTGTGTGTGGGGGGAGGGGTGGGGTGTGTGTGTGGGGAGGGGTGGGGGGTGTTTGTGTGTGTGTGGGGAATGGTGGGTATGTGTGTGTGGGGAGGGGGGTTGGGTATGTGTGTGTGTGTGGGGAGGGGGGTTGGGTATGTGAGTGTGTGTGGGGGGAGGGGTGGGGTGTGTGTGTGTGGGGAGGGGTGGGGGGTGTTTGTGTGTGTGTGGGGAATGGTGGGTATGTGTGTGTGGGGAGGGGGGTGGGTATGTGTGTGTGGGGAGGGGGGTGGGTATGTGTGTGTGTGGGGAGGGGTGGGG
Organism: Cetorhinus maximus; assembly: GCF_964194155.1. Classification (NCBI taxonomy): domain Eukaryota; kingdom Metazoa; phylum Chordata; class Chondrichthyes; order Lamniformes; family Cetorhinidae; genus Cetorhinus; species Cetorhinus maximus. The sequence continues at coordinate 14,846,749 of NC_135890.1, read as the reverse complement.
GTGTTTGTGTGTGTGTGGGGGGTTGGTGGGTATGTGTGTGTGGGGAGGGGGGTGGGTGTGTGTGTGGGGAGGGGGTGGGGGGTGTTTGTGTGGGGGGGGTTGGTGGTGTTTGTGTGTGTGGGGGGGTGGTGGGTATGTGTGTGTGGGGGGGGGGGGTGGGTATGTGTGTGTGTGGGGAGGGGGGTGGGTTATGTGTGTGTGTGGGGAGGGGGGTGGGTGTGTGTGTGTGGGGGGGGGGTGGGGTATGTGTGTGTGTGTGGGGAGGGGTGGGGGGGTGTTTGTGTGTGTGGGGAGGGGTGGGGGGTGTTTGTGTGTGTGGGGGGGGTGGGGGTGGGTGGTGGGGGGGGGGGGTGGGTGTTTGTGTGTGTGTGTGGGGGGGGGTGGGGGTGTGTGTGTGGGGAAGGGGGTGGGGTGTGTGTGTGTGTGGGGGTGGGGTGTGGTTGGTGTGTGTGTGTGTGGGGGTGTGTGTGGTGGGGGGTGGGGGGTTTGTGTGTGTGTGGTGGGTGTGGGTGTGTGTGGGGGGGGTGGGGGTGTTTGTGTGTGTGTGTGGGGAGGGGTGGGGGTGTTGTGTGTGTGAGTGTGGTGTGTGTGGGTATGTATGTGTGTGTGTGGCGGGGGTGGGGGATGTTGTGTGTGTGTGTGGGGAGGGGTGGGGGTTGTTTGTGGTGTGTGTGTGGGTGTGGGGTGTGTGTGGGGGGTGGGTGGGGGGTGTTTGTGTGTGTGTGTGGGGAGGGGTGGGGTGTTTGTGTGTGTGAGTGTGTGTGTGTGTGGGTATGTGTGTGTGTGGCGGGCGGGGTGGGGGATGTTTGTGTGTGTGTGTGGGGAGGGTGGGGGGTGTTTGTGTGTGTGTGTGTGTGTGTGGGTATGTGTGTGTGTGGCGGGGGGGTGGGGGATGTTTGTGTGTGTGTGTGGGGAGGGTGGGGGGTATGTGTGTGTGTGTGTGGGGAGGGGTGGGGGATGTTTGTGTGTGTGTGTGTTCTGCACTTACATTTCACATTAGCATTTGACAAGTCACATTTGTAGAGAGAGGGGATGATAAACACTGGAATGAACCAGCTATTCCCCAAGTGATCAACACAATGGAATTGTGAAGTCCGCTGTCGCTACTGGCACACGAACTGTGTACACTTCAGCTCATACAGACAGATCATTTTAAATTTCCTCCCATGTTCTTCCTTTCCCCCCTCGTACCCTGACTCCCAGCTCAGTAACATTCTGTCTCCGAGCCAGAATTCTGGGTCCAGGTCTCACTGTAAGTTTGGGAACATCCTTTCGGGTGACATGTCAATATTTTCCTGAGGATATGCTGCACTGTCTTCTTGAACTGTTCAGGAGAAGCCATGTTTGCCCGTCTGCCCTTTCAAGTGGTTTTAAATAGATTTTGATTTAAAGACGAACGGTGGAGTTCTCCCGTAAGAGAGCCAACATTTTTCACAAACGCACCCGTCAAGAAGTTATCTGATCATTCATTCACTTCCTGTTTGTGGGAGCTTACTGTGCACAAATGGTGGCTGTCTTTGCCCAAGTAACAGCAATGACTATACTTCAAAGCACTGGCTGTAAAGTGTTTTCAGAGATCCTGAGAGCACCATAAGGCACTATATAAATACAAGTTCCCTTCTCATTGGCATATGGTGTTGGCAACCCTCTAGTACCTCAGCCAAGGGAACTATTCGTCATGTGTGACTATTGTCAGGCTATTAGACTGTGACATAATGGGATCAAAGAGATGGAGGATAGGGTGGGAAAGTGGACTTGATGTAGAAGGTCAACTATGACCTTATCGAATGGCAGACCAGGCTTGAATGACCGTATGACCTACTCCTCCTGTTTCTTCTGAGTGAAGGCATCAGAACTACACTTGGTCTTATTCTTAACCTATGTCTGCACATGCCTATTTCCAGTCGGTGGGGTTGGCAGTTGGGGGAGCCGAGAAGGGTATCACACCACATTGGTCATTAAGCCATTGCTATGTGTGAGCTGTGGCTCAGTTGGTAGCACTCTTGCCTATGAGCTACAAAGTTTCTGGTTCAAGTCCCACTTCAAGGTTTGAGGACTAAAACCAAGGCTGACACTTCAGTGCTGTGTTGAGGGGGTACTGCACTGTCAGAGGTGACATCTTTCAGATGAGACATTAAAGCACTGTGGGTGTACATGGACTGCAGCAGTTCAAGAAGGCAGCTCACCACCACCTCCTCAAGGGCATCTAGGGTTGGGCAATAAAAACTGGCCCAGCCAGTGAAGCCCACATCTTATTAATTAATTAAAAGAACAAAGGCCTGTCTGCCTGCTGGGGTGGATGTAAAAGACCCTGTGGCACTATTTTGAAGAAGAACAGAGAAAGTCTTCCCTTGTCCTGGCCAATATTTATCCCTCCATCATCATCATAAAATATAGATTGTCTGGTCTTCATAACATGTGTGGCAGTTCATTGCGCCCAAAATGGTTTCTGTGTTTCCTACATTGTAACAGTGACTACCCTGGAAATGTACTCCATTGGCTGTGAAGCACTTTGGGGCATCTGATGGTCATGAAAATCACTATATGAATATAAGCCTATGTGAGCTTTACATCTTCTTATTGAAAAGTTAGAACTCTGCCTGATTTTTCCTTCTCCTGCCCAAAGTATTGAAACCAGCCATAGTGACCAAAGAGCTGTCTTGCCGATAAGAAACAAACTCAGGGCAGAAAGGAGATTGACCCTGGGACCCATCCAGTCCATATCGGAACACTGACGCTCGGAATGTATATTTCCTGACTAGATCTCTCTGAGTCGCCGTATCATTGATTTTAAGATTATAAAAAAAATTAGCCTTAAAACAAGTGATTGTGAAAGGCTTTTCCATGTATCATTTATATGCAACACTTTGATCCGATTTCATTATCTTTCTGTGCAAGCAGATTTACTGTCAACTAGTTTTGCCATTTGACTGGGTTGTGTGATGCACAGCTGGAGGATGTTTAATTGTGACTTAATCATCACGATCAGGGAATGTGTCATCAAAATGTGGAAAAGCAGTCAATAAAACGTGACCAGCTTATAGCTGCTTGTGATTACACAGTGCTGACAGATCAAGGAAACCATTGGGTGGAATCTTGAGGAGACAATGGGGGGTCTTGGCTGCCCACTGGAGAGTCCCGTGTTTGCCTCTTTTCCAGAAGGTCTGGCGCATTGTCTTCCAATCAGGCACCTGACAGGTCAGTGGCGGGGCTTACCCTGGGACCAAGCACCCATGGGGGTGGAAGTTCCGCCCACTGAGAGCTGCTGGCCAGTCAGAAGCCTAAGTGGCCCACTTGAGGGCCTCAATTGGTGGCAAGGCTGCTCATGGGTGGAGACAGGAAGGCGGGCAGGGTCCCCACCTGCTACCTTCATCACCCGATTAAATGTCCCCCGGCACCAAAAATCACCGCAGGGAAGGGCACAAGGTTCCGCCCATTATCTGAACAATAGGTTACATTTGTGGAGATTTTCTGTTGGACTTTCTTCATTCAATAATTCCAGAAATGTCATGACTTGGTGACATTAAAACATAAATTTAAGTATTTTCTCTACCTCTCTCTCGCTTTCTCCTCCTTTTAAGGCCCTCCTTAAATCTACCTGTTTGATCAGGGTTTCAATCAGCCTTCCTGGGCTTGGTGTTAATCTTTTTTGTTTGATTATGCTCCTGTGAAGAATCTTGGGACATTTTCCAGTGTTAAAGTGGGAATTTTACAGTGCACGAAGTACTACAGGAATTCACCAAGGCTCCTTAGACAGCACCTTCCAAACCCACAACTGCTACCATCCAGAGGGTCAAGGGCAGCAGATAGATGGGAACACCACCACCTGGAAGATCCCCCCCCACCCAAGTCACTCACCATCCTGACTTGGAAATATATCACCGTTCCTTCACTGTTGCTGGGTCAAAATCCTGGAACTCCCTCCCTAACAGCACTGTGGCTGTACCTACACCACATGGACTGCAGCGGTTCAAGAAGGCAGCTCGCCACCACCTTCTCAAGGGTAACTAGGGATGGGCAATAAATGCTGGCATAGCCAGCGACACCCTCCTCCGATGAGTGAACATTAAAAAAAGATGCATAGCTGCAAATGATAAGAAGGCTCGTTGGCAATTCGGACACCAAGATCTTGAGGGCTGCAAATTGAGCATGTGTGTGTGTGTGTATGTGTGTGTGTTGGGGGGGGGGTTGGTGGTGGGTGTGTAAAATGCTCAAAATTCTACGTTTGGAGCTCTACATGTCATAACCAGCCATGGCTCAGTGATAGCATCCTCAGCCCATTAGTCAGAAGGTTGTGGGTTTAAGTCCGACTCGAGAGACTTGAGCAGATAATCAATGATGATGCTCTCAGTGCAGTAGTGAGGGAGTGTTACATTGTTGGAAGTGCCGTCTCTTAGACAAGGCATTAAACCAAGGCCTTATCTACCCTCTCAGCTGGATCTAAAAACATCCTATGGCACTAATTTCCCTGGTGCCCTGGCCAATATTTGTCCTTCAACCTTTGGATCATGGTCACATTACTCTTTGTGGGGAACTTGCTAAGTGCCAATTGGCTACCACATTTACCACATTACAACAGTGACTACTTTTCAATATTACTCCATTGGCTGGAAAACGGTTTGTGATGTCATGAGAGGCGTTATAGAAACGCAAATCTTTGCTTTTTTTGGACAGTAAAATTTACCCCTAATTATCAATAATATGAATGGTCCAAAATTATTATCTTCCTGATTCATGTTCTCAACCTTTCACTTGTTTTCTATTTTGATGGTTTGACTATCATCATTGCTTCTCTCGGCTTTCCTTTCCCCTTTCTCCAAATATGCCTTCAATATGCTCTTCCTCGTTCTTATATTCTGAGTCTGTTGAAAGCGAGACTTACTGTGCTGTGGTCTTCTCTAACTTGATCTTTCCTAGGACTTCAAAACTGTGGAACTCCTTGCCTCCATCAGTCTTCACCCTTAGCTTCAGGCTTTTAAATCCCAATCTTGATGCCCTCATCTTCGTTCACCTCATTGTCTGCTTTTTTTTTAAACCTTGGAGAATCCTGCAGAATGAGCTTTGCAGTTTCATCTAGATTTCCCAGTAAAAAAAATAAGGTTAAATTCAACGTCGCAGATACAGAAATCGGTATTTTTGCCTTCGTGTTGCTTGAGTAGGACAGTGCAATTGGAGATTCGAAAAGCTCAAAGTTGCATAGCTCTGTGAAACAAAGCCCTCAGTTCAGAGTTTTGTATTTTTGGATCACTAATATTTTTATGAATGACAGGCAAATAAATTTGGTCACCTCACATTGTAGATATTTGTCCTTGGTGTCTGGTCCCCTCCCTCCTCATTTGGTGTGTTGCAGTTGTTGTTACTGTTCCAGTTTGTAGGAAGCCCATGTGCTACCGTCCAATGTACAGAGTTATCAAAGCATGCTGATCGATAGTTTGGGAAGAGCTGCACTGACCATAGAAATTATTACCTGGGGTCTTTCGGAGCATCCCAAATTCTATTGCACCCTTGGTTATAACATGCTTCATCCACACCCAAATTCTCTCACCCTTTCCCAAACTCACTACCATTTGCCATTCTATTTTACCTAGTTCTATCTTCACCATCATTTCCCTCCCTACCACCTGCATCTCATCCCCTTCCTCCTTTAACCTTGTCCGCCTTCTGTACCGTTTCCCATTCCCTGCCCGTCTCAGCAGTGCTCTCTGCTGCCTTCACTCTCCCACACCCCAAACTTACATATGCTTACCAACCTTTCCACACTCCCCCACCCTCTTTTGACTTGCACCACCTCCCAAGGTGGGTCCCACATTGCACCATCCCCAGCCACCATTCTCCTGCTGCCTTGGGCAAAAACCACACTGCTGAATGCTGTAAGGATGGATGACAGTGACCACTTCTCAACTGCCCTTGAGCCTTTAAAGGGTTAACAGCGAGTTCCAATTTCTCTTCCATTAGAATTTCAATCTACATTGCATCAATAATATTGCAGCAGAAAAATGGGTTTACTGCTTCTGCAAAGAAACATTTGTGTTTTGAAAGGGCCGGGAGGCTTGATAAAACATGTTCTTGAATTAGTTTTGATCTGTTTGTGTGCCTTCCAACATAACAGCAGAGTAGAAGCAAATCCAGTTAAAAGAGGGGATGAGTTCACGCGATGGATGTAATTGCATTTGCTTGATAGCCTCAGGCCCTAAGTAGACTGCAGTCTCTGCCATGTATCTTGTTGAATTGGTGTAAAATTCAGTTAAAGTATCTGTCCAGGCCTGAAACAGGAGCATAAATTGTATAGAGTTTTCCTTGCGGAATCTGTTATCCATTTTATGGTCGAAGGGAACGAAGTTAGTCATATTTCATGCGAGTTCTCTTTAGGCGCCTCTAGCCTCAGCCTGAATGTAGCAACAGACAATGAATCCCTTTTGGCTTGGTTTTCATAAGCCTCATGCACAACAAGAACTAACATTTATATCCTGTCTTTAACATGACCTCCCCTTGCGCATCCCTGATTTCCACTGCATCGCCATTGTCCACCCTGCTTTCAGCAGCCTGAACCCTAAGCTCTGAAATTCCCTTCCTAAACCTCTCCAAATATCTCTCCTCCTTTAATTTGCTCCTTAAGGCTTACCTCTTTTGTTCATCTCTCCTAGTACCTCCTCATTGGGTTCAATGTGAAACTTTTTGTCTGATAATGCTCCTGGGACCCACCTTGGGATATTTTTACTGCACTTAAAAGTGCGGCGTAAATGTTGGTCGATGTCCCAAGGTAAAAATGGACACAGAAAAAGGTATGGTTACCAAAGTAGGTTTTGAGCAGCATGCATCATTCCATTATGCTTTTGCCTATCGCTGTCTTGAAGGGCTCTGCTACCTGGTTGGGTTCTGAATACTCTGGAATCTGTCCATTTACAATGTGAATGGGGTTGCCAAAGCTCCAGGGTTACCCTGGAGCCTTCGGGAAGTAAAAGTTAATCTCCAGGCTATGAGTGACCCTCAGAAGAAAAAATTATGGGAGCATTAGAAAAACCCTGTGTGTTTCTTTTTTAAACACTCCCATTTATTGGTTATAAAATTATTGGGAAATGGGTAACAAAGGCTGTTTGATGGTTACACATCATCCATTCGGGAGGCTGAAGAGTCTTTACTTTCTTGTTGCCATGTGGACCAGGTGGGCCCATGGATGTGTCGGACAACCGATGTCGAGAGTGTGAGGTGGGAACTCATACAATTAAACCTCCTGAATATGAGGCAGGCATCACAACATTGTCTGAAAGGATTTTTGCCCTGGGTTTGTTATAGCGTTCAATAAATCTATACAAATCACCAGCTTAGCCCCAGCTAGGCTATTGTGACCAATTCTGGACACCATGCTTCAGGAAGAATTTCAAGGCTTTTGAGAGAATGCAGAGGAGATTTACTAGGATGGTACCAGTGGTTGAGGGACTTCAGGTATCTGGTGAGATCAGAGGAGCTGAGATCGTTCTCCTTTGAGAAATAGGGTGGCCAACTGTGATTTAAATGTGTTCCTGGAAGTTTCATCACATACCTTGGCCCCACGCTCCAGCCATTAGTCGACCAACACATCCATCCTTGTGACATACTCCCTTCCTACACCAATTGGAAAGCGAAAAGACTTTCTACTCAATTGGATGAAGCTTGAATGTCAGCCAAACAGCCTTTATCACCCCCTACCCCATTTTAAATATTTTTATATCTGGTAAAGAGACATGCTCAAAGAAAATGACAAAATAAAACAATCTTTGTTAATGTCCAGATGGTTTTTCTCCATGGCTGTACAGAGCTTCGACCTGGAGATTGGTCTTCATTTCCTGGATCCTGGAGAGCTTTTAAAAATCCATTCACGGGATGTGGGCTTTGCTGGTCATATTGCCCATCCTGAACTGCCCTCGGGAAGGCAGTGGTGAGCTGCCTTCTTTGAACCGCTGCAGTCCATGTGGTGTAGGTACACCCACAGCGCTGTTAGGAAGGGAGTTCCAGGATTTTGACCCAGCGACAGTGAAGGAACGGCGATATATTTCCAAGTCAGGATGGTGAGTGACTTGGAGGGGAACTCCCAGGTGGTGGTGTTCCCGTCTATCTGCTGCCCTTGTACTTCTAGCTGCTAGTGGTTGTGGGTTTGGAAGGTGCTGTCTAAGGAGCCTTGGTGAATTCCTGCAGTGCATCTTGTAGATGGTACACACTGCTGCTACTGTGCGTCGGTGGTGCAGGGAGTGAATGTTTGTAGATGGGTTGCCCAATCAAGCGGGCTGCTTTGTCCTGGGTAGTGTCAAGCTTCTGAGGGTTGTGGGAGCTGCACTCATCCAGGCAAGTGGGGAGCATTCCATCACACTCCTGACTTGTGCCTTGTAGGTGGTGGACAGGCTTTGGGGAGTCAGGAGGTGGGCTACTCATCGCACGATTCCTAGCCTCTGACCTGTTCTTGTAACCATGTTGATGTTGGCAACCCTATTGAGCAACAAAGGAGAGAGTTAACGGAGAGGTTCAAAATTCTGAGGGACTTAGATAGAGTAATTGGGGCAAGACTGCTTCCACTGGCAGAGGGATCGATAACCAGAGCAACACAGATTTAAGGTAACTGGAAAAAGAACCAGAGAGGAAATGAAACATTTTTCTACACAGCAAGTTGTTGTGATCTGAAATCCAATGCCTGAAAGGGTGGTGGGAGCAGCTTCAGCAGTAACTTCCAAGGGATTTGGAGAAATACTTGAAGGAAGGAGAGTGGGACTAATTGGATAGCTCTTCCAAAGTGCCAGCACAGGTAGGATGGACTGAATGGCCCCCCTACTGTGCTGTATGGTTCTACATTTCTCAAGCTGACCAGCCAGAGATTCTTAAAAGTTTGCCATAGCTCCCTTGTTTGTTAAATCTATCCCTCTGTTTATAAAGCCCAGGATCCCATATAATTTTTTTAAACAACTTGTCCTTCAAATTTTGTGTGCCCCTCCCATTTCTCCTGGCTGCACAATGATACTGAGCCAGCAGTTTAACTTGGGTCTTTCAGCCTCTGAGTAGGAGCTTTGCAATTCCTGGTGTGTACTGTATAACTACACCCTTTGGCTTTTTGTTTCAATTCTCCAGTCACACTTATTATTTTCCATTCTTCCACCTTGAAACTTAAGGCAAACCATGTTTCTTTTATTGTTTGGAGGAAGACTTTGCTCTATAGGAGAATAACAAATTCAAAATTCAAAATCTTGCAACTTTCAAAGAAGTGATTGGTGCTAATTGGTATTCTTACTGTGAGAGCTCCCAGAAGTGGAGTGTGTGAGAGATGGAAAGGTTAAGCAGAGCAGCAGGGATGTTTCTCTGAAGCTCATCATCAAGGCAACATGAAGGCGTCTTGTGCCCAGCTTGTGCTAGCCTGAGCGGGAACACTTGACAACCTTGCTCATTGCAAAGTGGGAAAGGGGTCTGCCATGCAGTGTGATTCCTCACTGAAGTACACGTGTAGAGATAAAAGTTGCGCCAGATTCTCCGCTAATTTGGTTGAACTCCTTCAAATCCTGCCGGAGGGTGTACAAGGAACTTGTAGACGGAATAATTTTCAATGCGTGGAAAGATGTGAGCAATTATTCTGAATGGTAAACTCTGTAAAATTCAAAGAGAATCTCCACAAAAGGAACAATGTTTTACTGCTTTACTCCTGGTGTTACTGTGTTTATATTCTTTGTAGATCAGCCTTGTATATATCCTTTTGCCTTGCCCCTTGTATGTCGGTATTTTTCAGTGTTGAGTTGGTTCTGAGATGACATGCCTGTGATAGAGGTGGAATCTAGCCAATGCTTTGTGGTGGACTCTGCGATCAGATGCTTGAGCCAGGCGACCCTGCAATGTTCCCATGCAGTTTTGATTGTTGACCTACTTGCCTGATTCATTGATGTGCCCTGTTGCTGGATTAGGGTTCTTGTTGCTTGAGAAAAGTCCGTCAGATGTCACAGCATCAGGGAGCGTACCCCTAACCAGACTGGCAATAGGAAGACTACTAGTATTCTCTGCTGATCATCACTAGTTAGCTACATACATGGAGGAATCCTGGTCCTTGGTTCTTGTTAACCTACTCCCTAAGCCACCTGGACTTAACCTAGTGCTGTTCCAAAGAGACAGCACATGCTCGATATCAGGCAAACAGACACCATACCTATATGGATTTCTCAGTAGTTTGGTTTGGAGACCTTTATTTGAAACATGATGATGTGCAAGCCAGGCAATCTGGTCTTTCTACTTACAGGATCATTGGCGATCTCAGCTCCACATTGGGAAGGCCAGAGATCCAGCCATTTTGCTGACATTTATATCAATTGGCTATCTGTTAATGAAGAGCTCTTCCAGATTGACTAACCTGGCTGTGACTGGAAAGCATGCGTGGAGGTTTACTACATGCAATCTCAATTCTGGAAATAATTAGAAAATTATTCTTGGATCAATTCAGTCAGTCCAAATAATACCACTGAACCATTCGTAATAAGAATGAATGAACCATGGTTTAAAGTTACTACCTTTTTTCTTGTCATAACTGAGCAGGACTAACATAGGGGTTGAAATTACACCTTGACTTATGAGATTTGCTTTGTTGCTGGGAAGGGAATGATTTATCTATACGGAATCTAGATCTACCACTCCAGTACATCCCTCAGCCCTTCTGCGACCTTTGTCCTGTCAGTTCTGAAGATAAGAGGAAAGGCTGAACAGGCTCAGGTTCTTTCCCCTAGAAAAGAGAGGCCTGAAGGATGACTTGATCAATGTCTACAAGATTAGGAAAAGGTTTGATAGTGTAGATGTAGAGAGGATGTTCCTAGGGGCCGTAAGCTAGGGATCATAAAGAGAAGACGGTCACTAATAAATCCAACGGGGAATTCAGGAGAAACTTGCAACTTGCTGAGAATGTGAAACTCCCTACCACTTGGAGTGATTAAGGTGAATGCATTCAAGGGGAAACTTGCAACTTGCTGAGAATGTGAAACTCCCTACCACTTGGAGTGATTAAGGTGAATGCATTCAAGGGGAAACTAGATAAGTATATGAGGGGGACAGGAATGAAAGGTTATGTTGATGGGCTTAGATGAGACAGGGTGGGAGGAAACTAATATGGAGCATAAACAGCAGCTGAATGGTCAGTTCCTGTGATATAAATTCTATGTAAGTTGAGAATGAACGAAAATCTTTTCAATTTGAAGTTGAAGATCAAAGGCCTTTCCCTTGTCACTGATTGCACCTCCATCATTAGCCTCTTGCTTAGGCTGAATTGGATTGTGCACAACCAGGACATCTCACTTGACCTAAAAGCTCAACTCCAAACCCCCATAAGCCCCTCCCTCTCAGGCATGACAGCGGCTAATAATGGATTTACGTTGTAACTTAAGACAGCCAGTTTGGTTGATGGATCTACCTGTTGTTTCAAGTCTTGATTAGCCGGTGCCTGTTTGGAAGACCATAGTTACTCAGAAATATGTGCAGAAACTGGTTAATAAGCATCACTGGAGGCTGAAAGATTTCACACGATCCAATAACTTGCAAATTATTTTGCAGCTTTGATGAGCCTAAAGAGCAAATTCCTCACCAGCCTTTGGATTAAATTAGTTAGTGTCTACCTCCATTTCTGACCTTTTTTTTTTGATTCTGTTACCATGCCAGATGTCCCTTATGACTTGTTGAGACTGCATATTGCTTTCCACCCATGGCTGAGTTTTGTTCTGTTTTGGAAGTAATTTATTTTGGTTCGTGCTCCACTCTCTGCTCTGGCTTCAAACCTCCTTTGTCCAAAACATGGACCTGCTCCAGGAACCCCCAATCCTTAGAAAAACAAAGGCATACTTGGATTCCAGTTTGGAATTCCCCAGAGATGTGACCTCCTGTGGAGGTGCTCAGAGCTAAGCTGATATCATTTCATTTCAGGCACTAATAGGTTGCGCTTCACCTGTTCATGAATCTTGCCAGTGAAACGATAAGGTCAGACGGTGTTTTTATTCTGTGGAAACGAGAGTGTGAGGGGCTTCCAGTCTTTATAGAGCAACAGTCAGTGTGGGCTTTGCTTTCATTGACACGCCATGTTGGGGACTTTCAAAATGGTAGAAAGAAGAGTTCAAAAAGAGTTCAAAGAGTTCAAAAGAAGTGAAGCACTTTATTTGTACTCCCAGAGCTATTTTCTGATCGGATGTTGACTTTGTAATGGGGTAACCGGACTGCAATTCGGTTGAGGCAATGGCGTAGTGGTATTGTTGCTGGACTTAGTAACCCAGAGACACAGGGTAACGCTCTGGGGACCTGGGTTTGAATCCCAACACGGCAGATGGTGGAATTTGAGTTCAATAAAATCCTGGAATTAAAAGTCCAATGATGACCATGAAACCATTGTCAATTGTTGTAAAAACCCATCCACTTCACTAATGTTCTTTAGGGAAGGAAATCTGCTGTCCTTACCTGGTCTGGCCTACATGTGACTGCAGACCCACAGCAATGTGGTTGACTCTTAAACGAACAAGGGCAATTCAAGATGGGCAATAACTGTTGGGCCTAGCCAGCAACACCCACATCCCATGAATGAATAAAAAAAAAATCACAGCTATGAAACCCTGATAAGAAAACTGAGTTTGTTTTTTAGTGGCCTCATGTGGCTAGGTGTCAATTTTTTTTGATATCGTTCCTGTGAACCCACCTTCAGTTTCTACTGAAGTTTCTATAGCACTTGTCAAAATGCCGATCTGTGCGTAGGTGAGCAGAAGGTTTACCTCAGCCTTTGCAGCTTCTTGTGTGGATAAAATGATTTCTCTTGGGTGGTCATGAGAAAATTAAGCATCTTAAGATGTTTGGGAACCTTTTGTTCATCCATTTCTGTCACAAATGTCAGACAATGCAGGGGGGGGGTCTCAACAAACATCACAGGTCTGTAAGAGGATGCAGTTTAAGTTCCGCATTTAGCAGTTACATATGTAAAGGAGCATTCAAGCTTCTTTGACTCAAAGTAGAAAGATCCTGGCACACAATAGGAAATGGGTTTTCAGGGTGGCAGAGTGTGAGATTATTTCAACTTGCAGCAAAAAAATACGAAGAATTTGATGTTTGCTCTGAAGAAAATTGCACAGTTTAAAGTCTGAATTTAATGCTTTTGAAGTCATGGCCAAGACTGAAAATTTTAGTCACACTGGAGGAACCGCATTTGCGCAACTTGCTTACTCTGGAGTTGTTGATTCTCTCCAGTGGGTGACCTTATTGGGAAGATTGTATGCAGGCTTTGGATCCAGCTGTTTACACATTGTTATTTATGAGGAAATGTAAATGTTTATCAGCCAGAGAGTTATCGCTGTTGTACTCCTGATTCAAAGCTCCTTCTATTTAAATTTTATTTTTATTGAGCTTAGTTGAAAAGCCAAGTTCCAAATGTGCTGGACCTCAAAGTTAGAAACGGTAAATGAACAAAATCAAGGCATATTGTCTCAATGATTCCATGTTTGGATTTTTAAAAGCCTCAACATTATCTTTCCCCATGAAGCATATTTTTTGTTTCAATTGAAGCCTGACTGTCCTCAATCCTTCCATCTCCTCACCTGCCACCCTCAGAAGCTTTACCAATCTGTAACTTTTGCGTTCTCTCTCATTTCCTCATTTTCTCCGCTGACATCTCCTTTTCTGAAGATGCTGACTCCTTGTGCTCAAATGCACGTGGTTCCATGGAAACTAAAGTCCCATATTGATGGGGAGTTCTAGACAAACTATTCAACCAGCAGAGCTGAATCTTGCCCTTGCTTAACACCCACACCTGAGTTTCCAAGATTGTATTTCCGATTGTGAACCAATTCCCTTCCACTGCACCATCACGTTAGCCTGGAGACACAGAGGCCAGAGATCAGCGGCAGCTTGAATTTATATATCGCCTTTCAATGTAATGAAACATTCCAAGGTGCGTTCACAGGAATGACATCAAAAAAAAATTGACACCTAGCCACATAAGAAAATATTAGGACAGGTGACCAAAAGCTTGGTCGAAGAAGTAGGTTTTAAGGAACCTTCTTAAAGGAGGAGAGAGAGGCAGAGGTGGAGAGCTTTAGGGCGCAGATTTCAGAACCTAGGGCTGAGGCAAATGGAGGCATCACTGCCAATGGTAGAGTGATTAAAACCAGGGATGCACAAAAGGCTAGAATTGGAGGAGCACAGATATCTTGGAGAGTTGCAGGGCTGAAGGAGGGTTGCAGAGAGGGGAGGAAGCTGCAAGACTGTGGAGGCGTCTGAAAACAAGGATGGCATTTTTAAAACGTAGGCGTTGCCGGACAAGGGCTTAGCACAGACCTGGGATTGCACGATCTCTGTGGACTTAATCTGTTGGCAGTAACTTCATCGGGTTTAGAAAATTCAGCATGTCAAGTGGTTTGAGACAGGCTTGTGTATTTTTATCTGTCCCGCAAGACTGCCTAAAAGAACAAGTACACATGAAGTCCCTGGAGTGAGTGACAATCTGGTTTATCTGCTGCTTCAAGGGTTTGCTGCCTTTGTTCCAAATATCTCTCAAGGCTCGAATGGAGAACTGGAATGAAATAACTGGAGGCCAAAACAAACAACATCTGTAATTATTGTTGTGGGCCATATTGTACCTGGTCATGTGACACACGAAGGCCTGAGCAAATTTGATCTCCTATTTAATAGATGCTGTCTGATGTCTGCAGCAATTGTGTTTCTTATTTTGCTTTAAAACGGAGAAAAGCAGATTCTACATAAACTGTGGATCACAGATCAATAGATTAGACACAAGAGGCAAGATAAACAGCAAAGACAAAAATACACCCAGCTCCTCGGGGAGTGCTGTCATCAGTAATAATAGGTAGTCCTGTTTGAATTGGATATTTTGGGTTCACCTTTTCTTCTCCTTTTCTAATTTCCTCACCTCCTGATGTTGAGTCACAAAGACAGTGGCTTCCACAGGTGTTAACAACCCTTGGGTTACCTCATCTGTGCGTATTTGTATCTGAGCTTTGATATTGCCTATTGGAATATGGAAAGAAAAAAAAGTTTCTATTTATGTAATGCCTTCCACAACCTCAGCAAGGTGCAGAGTGCTGAACAGCCAATGAAGTACCTTTTGGAGTGTTTTCACTCTTTGTAATGTAGGAAATGCAGCAGCCAATTTGCACATAGCAAGCTCTCTCAAACAGCAATGCAATAATGATCAGATTATCTGTTTTTGGTGATGTTGCTTGAAGGATAAACATCAGTCAGGACACTGGCGAATACGCTCCCATTCTTCTTCAAAGTAGCGCCAATGGGTCTTGCACCTGAGAGTGCAGATGGGGTCCTAATGCCTTATCTAAAAGACAACACCTTTTTTTTAATGTTGGTTCATTGGATGTGGGCATCACTGGCTATCCCAGCATTTATTGTTCATTCCCAATTGCCCTTGAGAAGGTGATATTGAGCTGCCTTTTTGAACTACCGCAGACTATGTATTATAGGAACACCCATAGTTCTGATGGCGAGGGAGTTCCAGGATTTTGACTCAGTGACAGTGAAGGAACGGCCGATATATTTCCAAGTCAGGATGGTGAGTGGCTTGGAGGGGAACTTCCAGGTGGTGGTGTTCCCATGCACCTGCTGCCCTTGTCCTTCTAAATGGTCGAGGTCGTGAGCTTGGAAGGTGCTGACCTCCGACAGTGCAGCACTTCCTCAGCCTAGATTATGTGCTCAAGCCCCCGGAGTGAGGTTTGAACTCATAGTCTCCTGCCCCAGTGGCGAATGTGCGAGCAATGAGTCACAGCTGGCACTCGACCATCAGATGAAGTGGTTAAACACTCTGCTAGCAAATAAATTTCAGGACGTGAGGTCACGGAATGAAGAGTGCATTCCCCCTAAAACCTGTGTTGTTCGATGTTCAGTTTTGGGTAGTTTTATTTTTGCATAATGTCCCAGTATTTTGCTGAATCTGTTCTGTGAATTGGTAATGCCAGGAGTAATCACTGTCTCCTATTCAATGTATTCTCCGTAAACCGTACAGAAAATTTACATTTTCATCCCACTGCAATATTTAATCCATTGTATTTTTGCGCCTGTTTTCAAGATCAATATGCCATGCTCTTGGATGCACAACATGCCCCCTGGAAACTCAAGTTCATCAGTCTGAGTCATGTAGTGTACCTTGGAGTTCAGTTCTGCCCTGTGTGGGTGGCAGGTGCAAAAGGGCACTGGGAAACCTGTTCAGACAGTGATTGGATGGCTCATTAGGCTTGAGTGCCGTGCAAATTAGGTAGTGCAATTCGAGACCCTTGCGCAGGTCTCCAGACTGACCGTGCCAGATGTGGAACAGATGTCGTGGAGGGGCTAGCATAACAATTTCAACATCAAAAAATTGGGCATCTCGGCCCATGTGCCCTTCACCTGTCAATGTGAGTGACGTGCCCACCATTACCTGGGCAGCCTGCCATATGTCCGTCTGCACCCTCCCAGTTCCATCAATTTGAGACGTAGCCAGTTTAAGGAAGGGGAAATCTGAACTTGGGAACAATTGTAGCCTGATGTTGTCCTGCAAGGAATATAATATTGGCGAGATCAAAATCTGGGGTTCCAAATACAAGATGGTCACTGATAAGTCCAATAAAGAATTCAGGAGAAAGATTCAGAGAATGGTGAAAACGTGGAACTCACGACCACGTGGAGTAGTTGAAGTGAATGGCATGGATGAATTTAAGGGGAAGTTAGGGAAGTACATGAGGGAGAAAGGGATAGAAAATGTTGGTTGGGTGAGACGAAGTAAGGTGGGACAAGGCTCATGTGGAGTATGAATGCTAGCATAGACCTATGTTGGGCTGAATGGCCTGTTTCTGTGCTGTGAATTCCATTATTTCTACACAGTATAAGGATTTTGATAAGCCACTGAATTGTATCGGACATGTGCCTCGTGTGAGCTTAAAATTTGGCAATCTGTAAGGTGGAGAATAATTGAATGTGACAGCATCATCTGATATTCCTGCTGCACCTCAAAGTCCCTTTCCAACTCCTGTCTGCTTTGACCAACGTTGGTAATTGAGATTGAGGTCATTTTGCCGACCCCCATTTGATAATCAGGTTTTCGCAAAATGATTTCCCTTCCCCACCGACACTCCACAGTGGTTAAGATTGTCACGAAAATTTACAGACTCTTTTTCCCGCATTCTTTAACGGGAGGCAACCAAGGGAAGAAGATTTTGGAAATTTACATTTTTTTCGGGGTCAATGTAGCTGGGGAAAATGCAAAGGTGGCATTTTCATTGCAGTGGTCATGGTAAACTATTTGTCCAGTAATTGTTTATGAAAGAATAAAAAAAAAACACTTTATGTTTTTCCCCCAAAATGATTAACGTTCACCTTTGATGATGTGACAAGCTGTGATTCTTGGTAAAGTCACTTGTCAGACAGTGCAAATCATCTAACCATATTCCTTCAGTGATCTCTGAGCTCGGGGATTTCTTCCCTATACCTCTTCGTATGCCGTGCTTTCATCCTTTATAACGCTCCTTAAAATCTACCTCTTTGACCAAGCTTTTGGTCACCTGACCCAATATCTCCTTATGTGGCTCAGTGTCATTTGATAACGTTTCTATGAAGCACCGTGGGACGTTTTATTACATTAAAGGTGCTATACAAATATAAATTGTCATTATTTGTTGTTTATATCTGTGATCGTGAATCAAAGCACAGGGAGCAAAGCTTAGCCGGTTGTATCTTTCTCTCTGATGCCATATGACAAATACAAAATTATAACCTTCCTCTATCAAGTAAACGCTTTGAATAACCCAATAACTCATGGCATTGTGTATTTTGATATGACTTACACTGTTCGATTGTGTGTACTTGGACCAACAGAGTGAACATTTTTCAAGCACTTTCTTGAAAACATGCGCTCTCCCCTCCCCCCCCAATCCTGTCAAAAAGTGGGCAAGATCTCTTCAATCTTTGCCTATTCTGTGATAGGGAACAAAACTCAAGAGTGGGTAAAAATGAGAGTTTGGCTGATTCATGGCCCATCTTCTATGAACAGCAGGTAGAATTGCTGAGTTTTTAAAGCATGTTCATTTTTGGTTTCAATGAATGTTAAAGATTAAGAGCATTAAATGAGCTTGGTAACATTCTCAGGCTATCACCTGCCCGTTGCAGCATTGTTATCGTTAAAGTAATCATTTTTTTTCCTGCAAATAAAATTTGTCAATGGCCGCATTTTTCTGGAAAGTATTTGTACAACACTTCCACAGCCTTAGGATGTCCGAAAGCGCTTTACAGTGAATTAAATACTTTTTGAAGTGTAGCCACTGTTGGAACGTAGGAGATGTGGCGACTAATTTCCACACAGCAAGGTCCCACAAACAGCAAGGAGATAATGACCAGATCATCTGCTTTTAGTGACGTTGGTTAACAGAGAATACAGGCCCAGACAAGAGCTCCCTTGCTCTTCAGTTAGCACCATGGGATCTTTCAGGTCCATCAGAGAGGGCAGATGGGGTCCTCAGGTTAATGTCTTTTTCAGAAGATGGCACCTTGGACAGTGTGGCCCTCTTCAGTGCTGCACTGCATGCGTCTTCCTAGATTATGTACTCAAGTCTTTGGGGTGGGGCTTGACCTCACAAGCTTCAGACCCAGTGAGCTGCAACGCATCCTGTTCTGGGTGATTGGTGGTTCACAGCCCAGTGCAATTTTGTTTTGCTTGGGAAATATGTTTGAAGAACCAAACACCAACCAGTGTCGCAGTGAGTTGAAGGGTAGGAAGTGAGCACTCACAAAGCAGTTCCAAGAGCAATAATCCCACATATTGAATTCCTACATTTAATATCTTGCACAGGTTCTATTGTTCAGTCTTTTCCTTTGTCTACTCTTGCACCAGTTCCAAGTGAATAACAATAAAATGCGCAGGGTAGAGACGGAACTCAAAATTAATTTTATATTAAAAAGTAATGAAAAGTGGAGCTGCTTCATAAGTAGATTAAATGAAAATCAGAAAAGTACACGATTATAACCTCCTTTCATCAAGTAAG
The DNA here is from genome assembly GCF_964194155.1 of Cetorhinus maximus. Taxonomy (NCBI): domain Eukaryota; kingdom Metazoa; phylum Chordata; class Chondrichthyes; order Lamniformes; family Cetorhinidae; genus Cetorhinus; species Cetorhinus maximus. The sequence goes on along the minus strand of NC_135890.1, from coordinate 14,827,751 downwards.
CACTTAGGATGAGCTCTCAATAATCCAAACAATTTAATTCCATTTTAATATATATCAGTGTCATTTAATCCAATTTGACGATGAATTTTAAGACAATTAGATTCTTATCCTCCAACAGGCTCCAACAGTCTTTAGTCTGATTACCTACTTTAAAGTGCTTTGAGGTAGTTAAATGCGCGGTGAACTAACTGGTTTTAGGTAGAAATCCTCTTTTAAGTTCTCCCAATCTTCCAATTGGATAAATTTAAAATGACTTCACCCTTTCCTCCCCAGAAAATCTTTAACTAACCTTCACTTTCTCCAGAAATGAGGCTGTCATCTTCAATCAAAGTGGTGCTAGTGGTTTAGCGGTGATGCTACTCGACAAGTAATGCGGAGACTTGAACTAATGATTCGGGGGCATGAATTCAAATCCCACGAAGCTGGGGAATTTACATTCAGTTAAATAAATAAGTCTGGAATAAAAAGCTAGTGTCAGTAATAGTGATCATGAAACTACCAGGTGCATCTGGTTCACTAACGTCCTTAAGGGAAGGAAACCTACCGTCCTTACCCAGTCTGGTCTGTGTCTGACGCCAGACTCTCAGCATTGTCCATTCCTCTTGGTGAGGATCCAATGTTGGCTTTACTTGGTGCCCTTTTTAGGTACAGGCAGACCCAAAACTAATAGGACAGCAGCTCCTGTTCAGGTATGTGCACACCCTGCCCATGTGGCTTCACTTGGGTGGAGGGGGCAGTGCGGGGGTAGTTGTATGAACTGTCAACCTGAACAGGGTTGTCTGAAAGATTGGTTCTCGTACTTGTTCAGCCTGGGCCTCCAATCTTGGACCTGGGGCTGAGCTGCCATGCTTTCTTCCACTTAATTGGCTGCTGGTATTTCACCCTTGAGTCCTGGCAGTGCAAGACACTGGAGGAGGCAGTGAGGGCAGAACATATGAGAGAGAGAGATGAATTAAATCATCTTCGATGCGATTGATGGAACTAAGCCAGAGGTTAGGGGCATTAGTGTGCTAATTTATTCCTCAGGCTAATGATGGGATAATTTCCTCTGAGTGGAATGAGAAGCCCAGGTATGTCTAATTGCTGTATGCTGGTGAGCCAGGGCTAATGTGTTATTAAATGAACAGGGCGTGAGATTCTTATGAAGGCAGTCGTTGGAGATGCGCTTGACTTTATGCTGTTGTAGCACATTTATATTCAGTACTTTCCACTGGCTATGGATTGCCAACCCTGGAGGCTCTAGTGATGAAAGATTAATCTCCCAGACATCGCTACAAGCAACATAGGAGACAAATCATAGGGGCATTTAAAATAAAAAGGAGGAACAGCTGAATTGTGACCAAGGACTTCTGATTTCATGGAATAAAAGGATGGAGCCACAGAATGTGATCCCAGAAACACTGTTAGGGATCTAGGAATTCTTTGCAATTTGATTATTCTGTCCCTATATCCACTGAAAGAAATGCCTGCATTTGGGTAGCATCCTGTTCTCTCAAACAGCGCCTTTGCCTGCAGTAAATTACTTGGAAGGGTGATGCCTGCTTTATTTGGGCAGATATGGAAGTCATTTGGCACACAGAGCAAGGTTCCACAAGCAGCAATCATAAAATGGTTTACAGCACATGAAGTCCTTGGCTTTATTAAGTGAGCTAGCAGCAGGAGCCAAGACCATTCCCTCTTAGCTCCACACGAGTCTACTCCCACAGGCTGTATAGACGTCAGTGAAGGAGAGCCTATAGAGAGTTCTATTCTATTCAAGTAATTTTTTCAGTGATTACTGGAGGGAAAATATGAGAAGAAATGTGTTGTGCTACTTTAATGTTTATTAAAAGAAAAAGCTGCATTGCTTGGCTGAAAAGAAACCTGCCATTTTGTGCCGTTTTCCTTCAGGAACTGCAGAGATGCCTCTTGGAGCGAGATTGCTTGTGATTTAGAATGCCTTCCATTGTTTTAACAGCAGGGAGGACTGGCCTGTGACATGGACGTCTCAGACCGCAGGAAGTAACATCACCGGGCTTGCTACAACGCATACTTTGCGCTATCCTATTACTCTGATATCAGACTGTTTTCAATGGTGAACAAGTCAGGCAGCACCTGCAGAGTGATCTGTTTTGACTAAAGGTCACAAACTTGAAACGTTAACTCTTGTTCTTCTCTCTCTACAATCGCTGCCTGACCTGCTGAGCATTTGCAGCATTTTCTGTTTTTGTTTCAGATTTCCAGCATCTGTGGTATTTTGCTTTTGCTCTTCATTGTCTCTTTGTCTGATCCGTCGCATTGGGGCCTTCACTGAAAATGAACAGGCGATGGAAGCAATTCACCAATGAGGTGAAAGAAGTGGTACTGACTTTGTCGCAGGGAGCAACGGTTGATTTTTCTCAAAGATAAGACATCTTTCAAGATGATGAGAGGTTTTGAGGTGGAGAAACTTACATCAGATGGCAAAAAGAAAAAAAACTTGCATTTATATATTGTTGGTAATATGCCCTTAAGGCATAGCAGCAGGCCATCACAAGAAAGGAAGTGTGTCATGTAATCCAGTCTCATTTTCACTTTGGCCTGTGAACAGAACACACCACGTGCAGCCCTGCTTCTTCAAGATTCCAACCTTTGTATATATGTTCTCACGTGCCTAGTTTAAATAAATGAATCCACAACGTGTTATCCAATCCCTTATGAGTGATTGGTGCCTTTACACCATTATAAAAACGCAACATGGTGTCCAGCAGTGGCCAAACAGCCTGACAGCAAGATTAAGCACAGGTACGACATAGTGAACAGCTTTAGATCATGCTACATGGCGTGAGATGACCCTTGAGGCTTTGGTCAGACCACAATGAGTTTGCGGCATCGGAGAATGTTGGAACTGTGCAGAAAAGTTTGAAGACACAGCGCTGAGATAGAGCTGGTAAGCAGACAGATCCCTCTTGGTGAGTGGGACAGCGCATTGAGAGGAGCAGCATCGGGTTAGCTCAGCTGGGAAAGGCGATTGACCCGGGTGTGGGCCAGATCGATAGCAAGCAAGGGAGAGTCAAACAAAAAAAACACACAAAACTTTCACAATTGGGCCAGCCAAGGTTACAATTAATAATGGGCGGAGCTTCAGGGAAGTGGCTACAGTGACATTCATCGCAGGTACTATAGGAAAAGGAAGGTCAAAGGGACATTTCTAAAGTGTCCACAAAATTCCCCAGTTTAAATTAGGCTGCAGCTGACTGACTATCCCAATTCAAAATGTTTAAACAGCGTACAGAGCTATGGTTACTTGATTCAGGTGTGTTTGGACCAGACAAGCAAGCCATAAAAGTTCATCTAGCAATTGGGAATGAAGGTCTACACAGGCTGAACACACCTGGATTAACAGCAGAAGAGCTAGAGGATCCCCACGAGATATGGACCACATTGGAAGACCAGTTCAGAATCAGGTTAAACTTCCATACTCATTGACTAGAGTTCATGTCATTTTGACAACAGCTGACAGAATCCATAGACCACTTCACCAGCAGATGCAGAGAAATACTTTGATCTTCAGACGCAGAGATAACAGACAGAATTGTTGAGCTGATGATCATATTCACTCCAATAGAAGCATTCCAGAAAGATCTGCTAGAAAAGCCTGAAACGTATAGCATCGAAGAGCTAGCCAAGCATGGATGTTAGTGTGAAGCAATCCTCGCAGGTCGATGAAACTCACAGGTCTTAAGCACAACCCCAATTGTTGATGCACACCCGGAACACCTAAACCTAGAAAAACACATGGAAGGTGTGACCTTCTGCTTGCACCTAGGAAATGCCCAGCTTTCCACCAATTCTGCATGGCATGTGGCAGAAAGCGCCATTGACAGTGGCAGTGCACGAGAGCAAACTGATGTAGCTACAAAGAGCCGTGCACTGACCCAAACAGACTGTACAGAACGGGTAACTTCAAGCAATAAGAATGACTGTCTGGGATCCCGTCAGAAACACATACATGAGGTGATTGACAAACCAGAAAATGACAATGATGTGCACGACGAGATGAAGAGCAGTGAACACATGTTTCACACTGTCAATCTCATCGAAAACATAGACGCTGTCACACCATCCGAAGTGCTGGCCAAGATTCAAATTATCTGCCTTAAGAAAGCTGGTAACTATTCGTTATTGGCCAGGGCAAGTGCCAACATCCTACCTTTGCTGTTTCTAAAAGACATGTATCCACAAACATGGAAGGCCATGGCGAAACCTACTACTGTGCAACTTTCAGTGTACAACAGTTCACATATTCCAGTTGCAGGATCCATATTCCTGGAGTGCAAGTACAATCAATCCTCCTGGGTGTCACAGGTGTTCTACATCGTGCAGACTAAAGGCCCAGCGATTGTAAGTCTTCCAGTATGCCTTGACCTTGGACTAGTGACAATCTGTGGAATTAGTCAGACATCATACAGCGGGTCAACCTCAGAAACTACTCCTGTCACCTCAACTCACAACCCGATATCGAAATATCCAGAATGTTTCGACAAAGTTGGCAATTTCATGGGAGCTGCAACATTACACTTGCAAGAGAACGCAAGTCCATCAATTGATCTAGTACATTTTGCGTTGTGCAAATGTCAGCATCTTCATGAAGAAATGGCAAAAATATTTTCACTGCAAAATCTGTGGAAAACCATCATTGAAAGATGGCCTGATTCAAATCAGCATGTCCATGAACATGTGAGACCATTTTGGCCTTGCTGGGATGAGCTAGACATCTCCTGGGAAGTCATTTTTAAAGGCAGCCAGGCCATCATATGGGAATCTTTGCAACCTGATATTCTTCAACAACTTCATCACTCACACATGGGCATAGGTTGGATGAGAAAACTCACAAGAGAGACAATCTATTGGCTGGGTAGGAACAATGACACTGAAGTCATCATCAAGAAGTGTGAGGCATGTCAATAGCATATGCCAGTCAGCACAAAGAACCATTGATTCTGCATGAAGTTCCTACCCATCCTTGGTCCAAAGTCGTATCTGGCCTCTTTCATATCCATGGCACTGACTTCATTGTCATTGTCGACAATTTTACCAAGTACCCCATTATTCAACAATTGCACAATACGTCAAACACAACTGTCATGCACACTTTAAGTGCTATTTTCAGTTTATTTGGCATGCTTCAAGAGATCATTACGGATAATAGCTGGCAATTTATTGGTAAACTATTTCAGGATATGTGTGAAAAGTGGAATATCAATCACACTATATCTTCTCCTCATTACCCTAGATCTAACAGCCTAGCTGAATGAATGATTCACACGGTGAAATCCCTAATTCTTAAATGTAGACAGACCAACCAATGTCTGTTGCAATGTTGCATCTGAGAGCGATACCTTTAAGTGCAACTATTCCATCACCGACAGAGTTCATTTCTGGCATACCAGAGTGTACCAATTTACCTCCTCTTACTCATTCTACTCTCTCAGAAACTAGAGAGCAACTTTTAAAACGCAAGAGAAGATGACCAACGTGCACAATAAAAATGCAGGTACAGAATTGCCAAGTTTATCATTGGGAGAACATGTTCACATCCAGGATCCCACCGAAGGTACGTGGCAACCAGCTGAGGTGACAAGTATTTGTTCAGAACCAAGGTCCTACGAGGTCATTACACACAAAAGTGCAATGGTGAGGCATAACCGAGGACAAAGCAGATCCATTCCAGCTCCTCAACCACCGTGCAGTCCTATTGCATCTAGGATAAGATCCCAAATGCAGCCAGGAACAACAGCCAAGAATGACAATCTCACAGATCACAGTGAGCAATTAAAGAAACTTGCAGACAAGATCAGGCATACCAGCAGATTACCTCTACGTTTTAAAGACTCAGATTCCTCGGTTCCATTCATTTATGTAATGGTAACTAAACATGAACATGTATTGTAAATAGTTCTACTTCTTTGCAAGGAGGGAAAGTATCTTTAAAAGGAAAGGGGGATGTTGTTATACGTCCTTTAATTAAGCATTAGTGATTAAGCCATCACTAGAAGGGAAGTTTGTTATGTGATCCAATCTGTTTCACTTTGGCCTGTGAGCAGAGCACAGCACACACAGCTCTGCTGCTGATGTCTTCAAGCTTTCTATCCATGTATATATGTTTTCATGTGCCTGGTCTAAATAAACAAACCCACAACATGTTTACACAATCCCACATGAGTGATTGGTCCCTATATATTATCATAAAAACATGACATGTGTTACCTTAACATTGCCCTCACGAGCTCCCAAATGACTTCATATTCAGTGATTCATTTGGAAACACAGTGATTGTTGTTCAATAGCAAATTGCAGCCACCAATTTTTGCACAGTGTGAAATGACAAAATGAAATAAGTGGCTAGTTAATCTCTTTCATTATGGTGGTGTTGTTTGAGGGAGGAACACCAGCCTGGACACTAGGGGATCTTCCTGCCCATTTTGGAATAGTACCATGGACTCAGTTATTCCCATCCTGGTGAGAGGAAGGTGCTATGATGTCTCATCTGAAATACAGCGCCTCTGACAATGCAGCAGTTCCTCAGTACAGCACTGAAGCACTCATCTAGAGTCCTTGCTGGAGTTTGAACCTGTGACCTTCTGATTGAAATACGAGAGTACTGCCAATGGAGCCAAGTTCATGGAAGGAAAATGCTTCACACAAAGGATGACGCAAGTTTGGGCACAAATCTTCTGCGCTGTTCGAAACAGCTGGTTGCAAAGTTGGAAAGAGGATTAGAATGCCAAAGAGATGAGCTTCATGAGTATTTTCTTGTCCTTTGCTCTCTGAATATTCCAATATTGATCAGAGAATGGTATGCTCCCTCTATAATACAATCCCTTTGTAATATTTGCTGTTTCCTCTATTTCTCTGCTGTCCTCCTTTGGGAGTATTGGATGTAGCTGGGATATGATTCCACAGGCAGTGCCCACCATCTGAACCTCCCCCCGAGACTTGGCCTCAATGATCCTCGAAGATTAACTAGCGCTTCTGCACCTTGCTGCAATCCAGTCAAAGTCATTTGGCTCTTGGAGTCTATTCCACCATTCGGTTAGGTCATGGTACATCTTCACTCCATCTACCTGCCTTGGTTTCCTAATCCTTAATAACTGTCAGACCCTCTACAAGGTCTAAAGGTTCTTATGTCTTTACTCTGGATATCACTGACGCAACAACTTGGGTGAAGTTTCACCAAAGGTGATTCACCCTTAGTAAACCACTAAACAATAGTATATACTCACAATAACACCAGTTGCTTCGCTTCCCTGCGGGCCAGAGTCTGTCTTGGTGGTCAGTCCGACGATGAATTCCGTGCCTGTCTCCCGAGCAACTGACCGAATTGCTCTGACCCACTGCAGTCGAGGTGGTTCTGTGGACTCTTTCTTTATATCTTTCTTTGCTCTGACCCTGCCCCATATAAGGTAAAGCTTGCTCTTAGTCCAATAATTTGTTTTTAATTACATCTCCAGATATTCCCTGGTTAGACCCCCCCTTGCAGGTCACATTTGAGGTACAATTGCCAGCCTGACTCCGCTTTGTTATCTCCAACAAGGTTATCAATCTCCAGAGCTGGGAGAAGGCGGCACATTTATTACCCCTTCACAAAACTCAGTCTGTTTATCGTCCCTGGTGCGAGCCCTCCTTCAAGTTGTTTTGCAGTGCTTGCTGATTCTAGCAAGGCTTTCACTTGACCAAATTACCCATCATGCTTTGTATTTTGATCCCACAATGCAGTTCAGTTGAGTTCTTTGCATATCTTCGATCTAGGTTCTTCTTTCACCTCAATGTTCCTTGTTACCACTATGAGGCAGACTCCACACACACAGGGTTACACCACCACCAGTCTACATGAATTAATATCAAAGAAATAAAGAAACAGTTACATAGTTAAAAAGTTATTGTACATTAAAATGGTAAATAATACGTTGACTTACGTAACCTTACCTCGGAAAAACCTATCTATCAATCAACACCGCTTTTTGAAAAAAGAACAGATTATTTGATTGCTGCCATGTTGCTGTTTGTGGGAGCTTGCTGTGTGCAAATTGGCTGCCGCGTTTCCTGTACCAGAACATGACTATGATTCAAAAGTACTTCATTACCTGTAAAGTGCTCGGGGCATCCTGTGGTTGTGAAATGTGCTTTATAAATGCAAGGTTTTTTTTCAGCTAAGTGGTCATTTTCACGTGCTCTACCATCCAAAATGAGTGTGGTCACTCTCATCCAAAAAGATGTTGAGGCTATTTAGTAACTGCAAAACTGAGATCAGTAGATATTTGTTGGACAAAAGTATCAAGATAGGTGGATGGTATTAAGGTGCAGATCAGCCATGATCTAATTGAATGGTGGAACAGCTTAGAGGGGCTGAATGGCTACTCTGGGGGACAAGGAGTATCTCATAACAAAAACAGAAAATGCTGGAAAACCTAAGTGGGACCAACCTTTCACACAGGAGTCCAGTTAACTTCCAATCCCTGCTGGACTTCATTCAGCAGCTGGCCATTAGTCTGCTATTTATTAATAGACTAATAGAATATTAATAATTCACTGAAGCAATGTTTGGCAGTGAGGGAATTTGTGTTAATGTGTTTAAAAAAAAACATCCTAGCCAGTGGAACACTAGCCTTCGAATGTCACAGTGACAACAAAACAACAAAAATCCATTAAAATCCAACAACTAAAAACTAATTTTTAAAGGCTTCATGTGAAATGACAGGGAGAAGACAGATTATAGTCTCACTGTGATGACCTCAATGACCAAGTCCCTTTGGAACAATAAAATCCGACCCATCTAAACACATTACTCACACGCACGCACACACACATATATATATATATATAATATATATGTATATATACAATATACATGTGTGTGTGGACATATGTATGTATAAATATGTATGTGTGTATGAAGATAATTGTGTATGTATATAAACACATTGGGTTTGTTATTATTCACAAGAAACAGCCGCCGCTCTTTTGCAATACATGATCATTTCTGACACGTTCCACATGAAGTAATTATCCTATCTAATGCTTTCTCTATTTCAGTTGGTGTTCTTTCAAAGAACCATTTCACCCCCTGTAGCCTGAGCTCTAATCTTCCTTGCTGTGGCGTGTATAAACATTGCAACAAAAGCAAAATAGTTTAAAAATAATATAATTTCTTTATTAAGCTGTGCCCTGAATTCAGAGGATTTATCTACAGTAAGTACAAAGTGTAGAAGGCAAATCCTCATTGGTATACCACATGCAGGAAGGCACATCTGCTCCCGAAGCATTACACAACACACCCATTGATACAGATAAGTGAAGAACATTTCACGGCCAGCAGATTATTTCCATTGTTGGAATATGTAGCCTTATCTCTTCGAGGAAGTTCCCTGTGTGCGTATTGGGTACAAGAGCCTGAAATATTTAACTCCGCAGGGCAGAGGACATCTAAAAGGGGAAAAAAAAACATTCACGCTAATTGAATCTGGGAATCGGAGTTGACCACTCAGCCCCTCAAGCCTGCTCCACCATGTAATTAGATCATGGGTTGATTCTTAACTCCTGGTTGCACCTAATTGCATTTTTAAAAAGCTTCATGGGCTCCATAGCTCTTCCTCATGTAAAGAGGGCATTTCAGGGGCCCATCTTAATCATGAAAAATTTACAACAAGTTGTTGTCAAGCAGGGACCTGTCAGCCAGGTGACTACTGAAGAAGGATTTACTGTAATAATTTTACAGTTCAATGGTGTGAAATGGACTTCAGTAAATAAGGCCCAGTATAAATCTGCCAAACCTGTGCTGGGTGATAATCTGACCTAAACCAAGCAGCGTTCTCTGTTACCATGGAGAGATATGCATTCTTCTTACATGGCATTACAGGCTGTTTACATAGAATTTCACAGCACAGGAACCAGGCCATTCCACCCAATAGGTCTCTGCCAGTATTTATCCTGCACACGAGCCTCCTTACACTCCTTTTTATCGAACGTTATCTGCATATCCTTCTATTCCTTTTCCCTGCATCTACTTATCTAGCTTTCTTTTAAATGCAGCTAAACAATTCACGAGAACTACTTTTGGTAGTGAGTTCCACACTCTCACCTTTCTGAGTAAAGAAGTTTCTCCTGAATTCCTTATTGGATTTATAAGTGACTCTCTTATGTTTATGACCCCTGTTTGTGGATGCCACAAACTAGAAATATGCTCTCTACATCTACCCTATCCAACTCCTTAATACTTTTAATGACCTTCATCAGGTCACATCGCAGCCTTCTCTTTCCTAAAGTAGAGCATCCCAGCCTGTCTAGTCTTTCCTGTTAGGTTTAAGCCCTTAGTCCTGGTATTATCCTCGTAAATCCGTTTTGCATTTTCTCCAGTGCTTAGCGATTCTTCTTGTAACGTGGAGACCAGAACTGTGTGCAGTACTCCAAGTGTGATCTTAGCATAACCTGTGGAGATGCTGTCTGTATACAAGGAGCCCAGTTATTCTTGTCAGTTGGTTCTATTGAGTGACGCTAGTTGGTTTATAAGGAGCAATGGCTTATGTGACACAGGGGCCTTGTACATGGGGTCTTCTTAAAGGCCAGTGTTTTCCCTGTAAAGCAGAAACGGCTTCCAATAATTGACTGTATTTAAGTCAATTCCTGTCGGCTGTGAATTGGGTGTGTGGATCTCTGGCACAGATCCGTGATGTGTGCACCCAATATGCAAAGCACTATACTAAGAGCACTGATAATATTTACTCCCTGCTTGGTCCTTAACAGGTCCTTAACTGCCTGGGAGGCAGTTCCCATGAATTGCAGGGGGAACGCTTTTTAATATCAAACCTCATTGAGCATTGACACTTGCTCTGCCCCACCCAAAAATAAATTGGGCCTGTTTCCCTATTCCCACTCCTCAACATTCACATTCATGCTGGGGCCCTGGCAACCTTGCTCAAGTGACCTGTCATAACGTGTGAGCCCAGGCAGTGAGTGTTGCAGGTTATTCACCCAGGGGAGGCATTGTCACCTAGCATGATCCTGTCCCTGTCCTGACAAATGCTGGCACGTCCCTCCCAGCTTAAGCCCACCCAATCATGAGAGGGGGCTCTGGCGACCCAGCGCTTCCTGATGTATGTACATGTGCATGACAATCGGGCAAAGGGCAGGATCAAACCTACTTGCTACCTAGGCTGACTCGTGTGAGGTACAAGAGGGTGCCTTAAAGAATGGGACAGTACCCCCAAGATGAACCAACGTCTTCAGAGGAGGGGCGCGGAGGAGGTAGAAAAAGTAGAAATTGCAAAGACATTTCTCGACCTTTAAATGGTGTTTTTTTTTGGAAACAAAAGCTGTAGCGAATGAAGAGACCTGCATAAAGTAGGAAGAATAAGGGGAAAAATAGGGGCAATTATGTTGTCAAAGAATTAGACTTTAGTATTGATATAAACTGCAAGAAAAGTGACAATTCCATTCTGTCAGGCACATCTTCACAGACTTTTACTGTCATTAAAGGTGGTGATTTTTCCTTTTTGACAGCTCCATATAAAGGTCAGACGTCAGCACCATTCAGGTGGCTGCTGCTGTCAATAACCCAGGAGAGATGAAGGGTCACAGCAGCTGAGTCGCTGACACTGCTCAGCACTGCGCAAGCTGAGGTGCACACAGTGTAATTAGTTAGGAATGGAAACCGGCTTTACATCACTCTCACTCTCACTCTCTCTCTCTCTCTCTCTCTTGAGCTTTCTGATTGTACATCACTTTCCAGAGAGGCCCATGCAGAATCTCAGTCAATGTGGCTACTTCATATAAAACCCAAAAATGTGTATGGATGTTGTATATGTATTTTACCTATATATGGTATGTATAGATTTGTATATGTTATAGAGTTGTACATATATTAACCTGTATTAGAACAAAACTCAAGGTCTGGCCTTTCAGTGAATGAGATCCCAGTGTTCGTGTCAACAGAGACTTTATAGAAAAAAATTATTTTAAATCAAAGACATAATTTTTTCCTTCTTTTCTGGAGGAGCTGTTCTGTGCCCTGGTCCCATGCCTGATTGTTTTGGTAGGCGAGTTCAAACAGTCTGTATCGATAGATGGTGATTAGAACATGGAGCTCGCTACCACAGGAAAAGTTGCGATGAATGGTATAGAAGCATTTAAGGGGAAGCTGGGTAGACACGTGAGGGAGAAGGTTTATGTTGCTGTGGTTAGATGAAGAGGATGCTTGTCTGGGCAGAAGCACCAGCCTGGATCAGTTGGGCCAAATGACTTGTTTCCGTTTTGTAAATATGACCTGAGCCTATGTGAAATCCAATCCTACTGAAACCCGATGTGGCTGTGTGTGTGCGCGAGTCTCTGTGTGTGTGTGTCTGTATATATAGTGCATATATGGTCTAACTTCCTGTGCATCAGCTCAGCAGCAACAATGGGGCTGGACGAATTCACTCCATTTCTGCTGGTTCTGTACTAGGCTGGTCATCTCCGCACACGCATTTATATGCTTCAGGGTGTGAGAGGAATCACCCGCTATCAGTCAGTGAGTGACAGGCAAGGCAAGATCATAAAGGACTTACTTACAATGTCACTACAAACGTCAAGCAAAAGAGCCATCTTTCTCCTGGCCAATTTCCTTCCCTGACCGCTTTGCCCATCATTTCCCTACAGCTCAAAGAGTGCTGAAGACAATACCCTTGCTGAGGAAATTTCATTTAACACAAAATGGGGAAGGAGCCAAAGCCAATGCTGGCCTGATTGGTGCAGTCCCTCCTTCAGTCATTCACAGAGGTAGGACCTGACCTATCCGATGATGCCCCATTGCACTACGAGGGAGGTGCTGCACTGTTGGAAGTGCCATCTTTCAGATGAGACATTAAACCGAGGCCCCATTGGTCCTCTTGGGTGGCACTATTTTGTTGGAGGCATTCTACTGATGTCCTCAGCTGACACTTCATGCTGATCTGGCCATTTATTTAATTGCCGTTTGTGGGGCCATTTTGTTTGCAAATTGGGTACAACATTTCCTTCATGACAATAGTGGCTGCATTTCAAAAGCACTTCCTCAGCAGTAGTGCTTTGGGACATCCTGAGATTGTGAAATGAGCTATATGCACCCCAAGTACTTACAAATCTGCAAACATTCAAGTCTTTCTCTTCTCTTTAGCTTTTGCTTGTAAGAGCTTTCTAAGTTTTGCCAGGGAGTTGGAATGGGTGAGCTAGATTATAGGGATAATTTTTATGGGTTAATTCTGGCAGGGAAGAGCTTCACAAGTGAGGTGTGTATATTGGGAGATTGGCCAGGGAGTTTGACTGTTTTATGGCACCCATGGTTTTCAATCCTTCATATCAAAAGATGATAATTCCTGTCGGCTGTGAATTGGGTGTGTGGATCTCTGGCACAGATCCGTGATGTGTGCACCCAATATGCAAAGCACTAAACTAAGAGCACTGATAATATTTAATCCCTGCTTGTCGAAGGCCATAAAGCAAACTTTTAAGAGCGTTCAAACTCAGAATATAGGGGTCATGCAAAAGGCTGGCATTTATTCCCTATTGTCAGTTGCCTTTAAGAGGGTAGCGGGGCATTTGCTTCTCAAACTACTGCAGTCTGTGCAGTGAAGATGCTCTCTCAGTACTGTTAGATGGGGAGTCCCAGGATTTTGACTCAACGCTGATGATTAAATGGCCAATATTAAGTGACCAAGTCGGGATGGCGTATAATTTGATGCTGTTCCCATGCGCCTGCTGCCCTTCTCACTCTGGGTGCGTTGGAGAGCTCCTGTGGAAGAAGCCGCGACATGTTGCTGGATCTTGTAAATGCTACACACTGTAGTCGCGGTGCGCAGGTGATTGGAAGGAGTGAATGTTTAAGTTAGTTGCATCTGGATCAGCGCAAGAAAGAATCCTTAGGAGATCAGGACTTGGGTGTGAAAACTATCGTCAATCTGCAGGGAAGGACAAAACAAACCTTCCACTTTGCACAGCGAATCAGAGTTTGGATTTTCTGCCGCTCCCAGGTAATTTCTTTGATTCAGACTTTTTTTCCTTTATTTGTGGGCATCGCTGGCAAGGCCAGCATCTGTTACTCATCCTTAATTGACCCTGAACTCACTGGCTTGCTAAGCCATTTCAGAGGGCAGTTAAGAGTCAACCACATTGCTGTGGGTCTGGAGCCACACGCAGGCCAGACCAGGTAAGCGTGGCAAATTTCCTGCCTTAAAGGGGAGCAGTGAACTGTTTTTACGAGAATTGGTGAAAGTTTCATGGTCACCATTACTGAGACTGGCTTTATGTTCCAGATTAATTAATTAAATCTGCCAGCGGCCATGGTGGGATTTGAACCCAGAGCATTAACCTGGGCCTCTGGATTACCAGGCCAGTGACATTACCACCACCATCATCTCCCCTCTGATGTGTGTAGGCTTCAATTGCATGTGGATTGATGGGGGACAGCTTGGGTAGCCCAGTGCAGTTCTAAACCCTGGGCCTGGCCACCATTTGTGGGATATCATGGTGGAGATAGCCTCATCTGTAGTTCAGCCGAACTTGCCTGGTAGTGAAGTCACTAGCGCCTCCTGTTGACCTGCCGTGGATTTTATAGAGAAACATCTCGTGGCTGCGTTCAACTTAGCACCGTTGAGTTTGAACCTTGTAGTTCAGTCTCCAAGAAGCTTGAGGCAGGGCTGGTAAGGGAGCTAAGCGGGGATTGAGAGGGGAACGGAGTAAGATTTGGTTTTGGCTACGCCTGTCTGGTTATCCAGCTGGACAAGGAAAATCCAGATTGTTTGTTGTAACTAAGACACCAAGGTGTTCAGCCAAGCCCCACAGCCAAGGCTGCAACGATAGAGAACATAGTGTATTCCAATCCTGTACGTTCGATTAGCCTGGCTGGCCTCAATTTCAAAACAGAATGCACAATTCATTACCTCGATCCCTCGATGGATGTTTCTTGCCTTACCCCTGGTAAACCCCCGTCTGTTATCGGTCCTTGTTGTAACCTAGGGCCGACCATTCCACACAATCACCCTTCTCTTCCATGTCCATTTACCGTCACTCTTAAACATCAGGCCGAGGCCTGGTTTAAAATCAAAATACTGCGGATGCTGGACATCTGAAACAAAAACAGAAAATGCTGGAAAAACTCAGCAGGTCTAACAGCATCTGTGGGGAGAAGATAACAGAGTTAACGTTTCGAGTCCTTATGACTCTTCTTCAGAGCAGGCTTCAGAGGCCTAGTTTGTTTGCTGAGGATGGTGTTAAAGATGATCTGGATATTTGAAGATGGACAGGCTGGTTCTCTCAGCCCTTGGCCCAAACATTTGTCCCTCATCACCACAACCAAAAGTGGACGTTCAGGTCTTTTGTCTCATATGTTGCTTGTGGAATCTTGCTGTGCATACGTTGGCTGCCAAGGCTTTCCTATATTACAGCGCACTTCACATATACTTCATTGACTGTGATGTGCCTCGGGAGCATCCTGAGCAGGTGAAAGGTGTTATATAAACGCAAGTTCTTTATTTTGTTCTGAGCCTGTCCGCTCTGCATTGTTTTCAACTTACCCCTTCCCCCAAGAACCCCTCCAAGCTTAGTTATCGTAGCAAACCTTTGGCTCGGCATTCCTGCACTCAGTAGCGGTCTCGTGGGAAGGTGAGGCAAATAAAAATGCAATGATGAGATGAAGAGTTTAATAGATGGTAGTCAGTAGGATGAAGGGAAGACTGAGTGAGGGGACCCATACCATGGTATTGTGGCCTGACAATGTAATGATTTGGAGAAGGAGATAGGGTTTCATGAGTCTTGGCTTCAGCCAGTGACACTAATGCTGAAACTCGAAGTTTTCACCCCAGGGACCCTGGGCAATATTTCAGTTGTCGGCACCACCCCCGGGGCTCCGGAGCAAATACAGGCCCAACCCCGGGGCTCGTCAGGAGACGTGTTGCCGCCGTCAGTGTCTTTGAAGCTGAGGGCTAGGTTGCCTTGCGTTGTAATGGATTTTTGATAGCTGTAATTATTGAAACATGCCACACAGATGTGGCAAAGCAGTTTGACAATACTTCAGGGTGGGTAATAACTGCTTAATGCAGGATCGCTAGTTTAGCCATCACCTTTAAAGGGGGAGGATTTTACTTATTTTTTTTTTGGTCCAGGGGTGATGGTCCTGCCCTGTTAATTTTAACTACATGCCAGCTGCATTTAAAAGCTGCATGCCAGCAATAGTAACCCTATTAAAACAGAAAGCAAATCAAATAGTTACTAAACAAAAACAGAAACAGAAATACCTGGAAAAACTCAGCATCGGCGGAGAAGAGCAAAGTTGACGTTTCGAGTCCTCATGACCCTTCAAGTTCTGTTGAAGGGTCATGAGGACTTAAAACGTCAACTGTGCTCTTCTCCGCCGATGCTGAGTTTTTCCAGGTATTTCTGTTTCTGTTTTTGTTTTGGATTTCCAGCATCCGCAGTTTTTTGTTTTTATCAAATAGTTACTAATTAGATTTGAATGGCTTCTTGTTCCTTTTCTGCATTTTTACATTATTTTCTTGTTGGGGTTTTATGGTTTGTACATCTCACTTTTCATTTACTTAGCAGTTAGCCTTGGCTCAGTGTTAGCACTCTCCTCCGATTCAGAAGCTCATGGGTTCAAGGCCTACTCTAGAAACTTGAGCACATAATCTAGGCTGACACTGCAGTGCAGTATTGAGGGAGCGCTGCACTGTTGGAGGTACTTTCCTGTCCACTCACTCAGGAAGTGCGAGATTTTGCGGCCCTATTTTGAAGAAGATCAGGGAGCTTGTCTCAGTGTCTGGGCCAATGATTATCCTTCAAAACCACCAAAAAACAGGTTAATTTGTCATTTGTCTCTTTACTGATTGTGGGAGTTTGCCCACATGTTCACTGCCTGCATTACAACAGTAACTACACCTCAAAGCATACTTCACTGGTTGTGACCTGGGGTGTCCTGAATTCGCAGAGCGCTTTGTATTTTATATATTCTTATCAATTTTATATATTTTAAATGTTGTGCTGAAGAGCTTGAAGGTAAAGAAATGGGAGGAAATCACCAGCATGGACCATTGAGGTGGGAGAAATATGAACATTGACAAACAGAAAAAGACCCTTTTGTCCATCCAGCCTGTCCTGTGCAATTGTGATATTTTCTGGGACCCCTGCTGAATTGAAGTGTTTTGGTTTGCCTGATAGCACCATAACTCCAGTGGAAGACCCTATAGTGCAGGAGGGATAAAGGGAACAGTGTTCTGAATAATGGCATCACGGAAGGTGGTTCCATTGTGAAAGCCAAAGTTTCCTTGAACGATTTTTTTTTTTCATTTCTGGATTTTATTCCTGAAGCTTTTCTTTCGCTGTTTTCCTTGTGTCTGTCAATTATAAAACCTGCAGCTCCATCCTTTCCCAGAGCTGTTGACTCCTTGTTTGGGTGAAGTCCCAGGGGGATTGATAATCCTTTAAGAACTCGCCCAAGTGGTTATCCTTTGTGCGCTTGCCGACGGGGAATGTCACAACCAAACTGCATCCAGCCTTCACTTGACTTCAAAACGTGCACTTTTTAGGAAATAAAGTGAACGTTGGATTTATATAATACCTTTAGCAGCCTCGAGGTGTCCTGAAACACTTTCCAACCAATTGCAATGGTTTTAAAAGCAATTATTTCAATGGTCTCATCCTTTAGGTTTTGTGAGTGGCTTCTTGCTTAATTGTCAAGCCGCCAAGTTTGCCTTGGAGTGTCCTGGAATTAAAGATCGATCTTGATATTGCAGCGAGCGACTTGGGAGAAGACCATAAGACCATAAGACATAGGAGCAGAAATTAGGCCATTCGGCCCATCGAGTCTGCTCCGCCATTCAAAATGAAAAATCACGTCTGCTTTTTCAATTTTTTTTTGTATGCTTTTTATCCGTTAGTTACAACAATATTGGAGAGTGGAAAACTGGCTGTCTGACCAACAGTGAAGGATCATCCAATTGGATAATGAAGAATCTGCTCGCTTGTCAATTGGCAGAGGCAGTTGGAGCGTCGAGGATGCACCATTGGCAGAAGAGTAGGGGTTGGGCGGGCAGGGGAGATGGGCAGTTAGGCCATTGAAACCCCCAGGAACATCCAACCAGAGTTGACAAACCCTTACTGTTAATTGGTCAGCGCAGTGGGAGTTAAAGGCAGCCTCAATCCTAAACATATTGGAACAATGTTCCTGTCAGGTGAATGGCTGTATTCAGTTGAAAGTGTTTCTCGCTTGCTGGTTTTATCTGTGGTAATCATTGCTGTAAAGCAACAAACCTCGGTGCTTACTGTGGAACGGATTCCCTGTGGGAAATGCTGTGACTGAGATTTTTCATGCATCTGTTCTCAGAATTGATTTTTGTTTCTCTCTCGGCTTCTAAAATGAGAAGCTGTTGTCCGCTGTAGATGACAAGAGGGAAGAGTGGTTCCATCCAACCCTTCCAGAACATTCCGAGCGATAGATGCTGTGCACCCAGTGATGTCTGTGCCATGATTTTGCTGACGTCTTCAATAATGAATGTTGTCTGTGACTAAAAACACAGAGAGGCTGAATAAAACAATCGTCTTGCACAGTATTGAGTATTGATCCTCATTTTTATTATAAAAGATTGTTTTTTTTTCTGATTTATGTTCATCCTCCCTGCAGGTATGTGCAGACTGTTAAAATTATTTTCAGGTTAAATTCACATTGCAAGCTTTCCTCTCTCTTCCCCCCCGGATCCCCTCCACCACCAACCCCCACATCATTTTTTTTTTTAACATGTCCTTAGAACATCCCAATATGTTTTACAGGCAATGAAATACTCACCAACTGTTGTTATCTAGGTGCAGCAATGCTGCACAAAGCAGGATCCCGCAAATAGCAAATGAGATTAATAAGCAGTTAACCAATTTTCTTGTGGTGATGTTGGTTAAGGGTTGAATGTTGACCCAGGGCACCATGTGAACTCCCTTACTCTTCTTTGACTAGTGCCATGGGATCTTCGACATCCACTAGAACAACGCTTAATGGCTCATCCAGATGATAGCATCTTTGACAGTGTAGCACTTCTTCAGTATTGCATTGAGGTCAGCCTGGAGCTGGGCTGGAAATGGATTCAGCTGCCTCCACATTGAATCTTTAAGAACGTATTTATAGTAACGTACAAGGTACAAAATATAACCAACAATCAGAGGTAGCTAGGAATAAACTTTAGATGCTTCAGAGAAGAATAATGAAGGACCTATGAGGGACCTGGGAGCTGGCAGATTGTCACCGTGTGCCTCAAGCCATGAGAGCAATGCCGTTTATTAAAGGAGGATGGGCTGCATGACACATCAAAAACAACTTGTATTTATGTAGCATCTTTAATGTGGTAAAATGTTCCAAGATACATGATAGGAATTTTAACCAAACAAAATTTGGCACTGAGGCACATCAGGAGATATTAGGTCAGATGCCCCAAAGCTTGTACTGTCGGCTGTAAAGGAGTCTCTTGAAAGAGGAAAGAGAGGTAGAAAGGAGGAATGATTTGGAGAGAAAATTCTGGAGCTTGGGGCTTAGGCAGCTGAAAGCACAGCCACCAATGGTGGAGCAATTCAATTGGGGATGCCCGAGAGGCCAGAATTAAATGAGCTGAAATACCCCAGGGAGTTGCAGGGCTGGAGGAAGTTACAGAGATAGGGAGGGGTGATGCTAGGGAGGGGTTTGAAAACAAGAGTTAGAATTTTAACATCCAACTTGTGCTGTACCTGAATTGAGACGGTTGCTGTGGACATTGGTTGATGGAATAAAAATATGTTCCAGTTACTCCTTGCTTAATTAAAAGGGGAAAAAAGGACACTCAAAAAAGTGATGCAAGTTATAAGAATCATAGCTACATATAGAACTCACACATTGTAATATGTGGCTTCTGATGTGGTGTTTGGTTTGTGCAATATGATTTGCAATGTGATATAAGATATGCAATATGGTGATGACAAGTGGGATCATGGTTTGAATCCAACAGATAGTGATGGGACATGATTCTGTTGTGACTGCAAGAGGCGGGTATGAAGTGAAACTGAACAGTTTGACACATGTTGCTTGTGGTTCCACTCTAAAAAAAAAGCACTCTCTATTTTAATTTAAGTTAGCCCAGTCACTCAGGGAAGTGCCAAGGATGGCAGGTGTGAAAAATGCAGGAGAGTTTCGGGTGTGGGCACCTCACTGGGGCAAGGAGGAGTTTGACCTGCATCTGACTCATGCTGCTCTTGACTTGGGAATGCTTGGCACTTGATGAAGTGGGAAAGTGCTTCATTCATCCCCTGAGCTTGTTAATGAAAAAAAAACTCACTTAAGAAGCTATGAAAGTTGCAAGTATCATAGCCCACATAGATTGCAGGCATAATAAAACCCGACTAGAGATAGAGATTAGTGATCAGGTAGTCACAGTAAGGGCCAGAGGTGCAGTAAGCTTGAAATAATGAAGAAAGACAAATTGTTAATGCTGGAAATGTGCAATAAGCGCTGGGATTGCTCAGCACCTAAAAGAGAGGTTTACATTTCTGGTAGAGATCTTTCACTGAATTACTTTGCAGTTCTAAGGAAGGGTTATACCTGAAGCATCAACCTGTCTTTTCTTAGCTGCAGATTTCCAGCATCTTCCTGTCTTTTGTGTTGAATACTGTTTATCCAACATATCACAAGCCAAATATCAAAAATCATTTCCATACATCACAAACCATATGCTAGAAATTGAGCATCATAAATCATATCTCACAATCACAAACCAAATACCATATATCACTGGTCACATATCGTTAATCATATATTACAAATCACGTTTACACTGTAACTCAGCTTGACCTTCTGTACCACGGGCCTCTGGCCTACGATTCCTCAATTTACAAGAGCTTGATGGACCCGATGGCCCTGCACTAAATTCTACCTTTTTTCTGTGCTTCCAGCTGACCAGAGTGCCTGTGGAGACTTGTGGACAGTACCAGACGTGCGCTGAATGTCTGGGTTCTGGAGACCCTCACTGTGGCTGGTGTGTGCTTCATAACACGTAAGTACAGATCCAAACCCCCTTTGTGCCTTTCTCTGTTGCTGTGGAACCCAGCTGTTTTTTAATGAATGGAAAGATCTTTTGCAGCATTTTCAGCCAGTGTTTGGTGTCTAAGGAATATTCTTCTTGTGCTTGGTATGAAGCAACTAGAGGTATTGAAACAGCCCAATGCATCTCCTGAGGAAGGGGAACTGACTGATATTTAGTTTAGTCAGTTTAATTTTGGAGACAATCATTTTGAATTTGGGCAGTAATGAAGCAGAGCGATTCTCCCATTTGTTAGAAACCCTATATGGTCTTCATCTGATTGATATCAGTTGGATAACTTCTACTGGGCCCAGGGAACCCATCCCATGTCCTGGGAGGAGACAAACCTTCTTTTTCCACAGGTGGAGGGATGGATAAACCAGAAAATGAGCCACTCAGTGGGTACTCTCCCACCATCTCCAAAGAGCAGGAGACCAGGAACAGGCCACTTAATTGGATGTCCTAGGAGCAGCATACAGGTGATAGCAGAGACCTAAAGACACAGCCAAGAGATAGACTAGATGTCTGTATGTAAAATTATTTCAAAAATTCTGTAAAAGCAATTCCAAGTGAACCAATTGAATGATACATGGGCAGTTTCTCAGTTGCATGATATCAGTTGGATATGGACCAACAACCCAAAATCTTGTAATCCTGTTAATCAAACAGCCTGATGAAAGGCCACACTATTTGTAAGCAGTTGATGCTATGTCCATAAATATCTTCTGCCTGGTTGCGACAGGATTAAGATCTTAAGTTCAGCAAGGGGGATGATCAAATGTGGAACACGATGTTCCCTGAATTGATAGGATGATGTCCAGGATAAACATTAGAGGGTGTAAGGTCAGGTAAGTAGCCTGAGGTTCTCCTTGATTTACCTGCGGAGACGAGATGAAGTGGAGGGAATGGAAACTGTCCTCTGGAGATTGATGGTCTGATTTGTGGAAGGGACGAGTTGGATGGAACGAATGGTCTTTTGCTTTCTATTTCCTTATATTATTGTGTTATAAACCAAAGGCAGGCCTGTGGAATCACTGCAGGAACCACTGTGCTGTCAGTGCTGATCCCCTGTCATTTTGCTGCTCCCTCTCACCCTCTCTCTTTTCAATGTTTATATCAGTTATTATTTCACTTGTTTTTGCCAGAAGATAATGGTTTAAGTTCACTTTTCTTGTTGATCTGATTACAACCCTGATTTTGAAGGTGTGCATGTTTTTGAGGAGTTTTGCCATATCCGCGAATCTTTTAGTTATCAATTTGCAGCAGTGAAGCTCTCTAACTTGGTTCAACAGCCTGCAGCACTAGGCAACGACTTACATCACTAGTCATGAACGTCTCTGACGTTTTTAGCAAAGGTCGTGGAGAGGAGGTGGGACAGTGAGCTGGATACAGAAGAACAGACTTAAAAGGTTGGACAGGAGGAGCGAGGAATACAATCATGGTCTCAGAGGGAGGTCTTTGAAGAGGCTTTTTGAACAAAGGAAAAGATAGAAAAATGGTTTAGGGCAAATAATGTCTCAGGGGGCTGGTGGGGGGGGGGGTTGGTGGTGGGGTGGTTGTGTGGGATAAAGCAGATGTAAGGCTAGCCTTTAGTAGTGTAGAATGAGGAGTGGTCAGGATATCCAGTTAGAAGATGGCTCAATAAGGATGGGACAAGACTGTTGAGGGTTCCGAAAAGGACAAGGGCGCTGAAAACGATGCACTGGGGCAGAAAGAATTGGTGAAGTTTGACGAGGAAAGGGAGGAAACCTAATCATTTGCAAACTTTGGGGCAAAGTTTTGGCTGGGTGTGGAGAAACGCTTTGTTGCGCAAATGGCCACACTTAGTTTCTTTTGAGGAAATCTGGTTTTCCTCTGCATTCTTGACCCTGTGCTATTTTCCTCCGGTCTTTTCTGTGGGTCAGGATTGCCTAGTGTGCAAAACGCGCATCCCGCCACCACCCCCCATCCCCCAGCCGCCCTGGCTGAGGTCAGGCTCCTCATTTTAAATAAAGAACGCAAATCGGATTTCCTCCCGTACCATTTTGATCTGGTGGTGTGGGGTTGAGGAAGCCCGTTACAAACACATCAGGTTTGAGAGTTTGTGAAGGAAATAGCCTGCTGAGGAGCCTGGAACGTTCTGAAAGATAAGTGCAAAGTGTTTTCACACCTTCAAATGTCATTAGTAGGTGCTATATTGTAACTTAGATGTATTTTTAATGCAGCGATTCATCATAGGGATCTGTCCTTTAAAGGTAAGTTGACCCTTGCATTGATCAGCCTTGCGTATTTGTACACATGCATTACAGTGCTTGAGAAAGCACCATAA